>NC_059105.1:5740500-6054000 GCF_020740685.1 Jaculus jaculus
CTAGCCATTGCAAACAAACTCCAGATGGATGCATCACCATGTGAATTTGGCTTATATGGGTACTGGGGAATCAAACCTAGGTCTTTAGGCTTCACAGGCAAGCACATTAACCACTAAGCTATCTCTTCAGCCCTGGAGTCTTTATATCCCCCACTGCTGGGGGTAGGAAGGAAATAGGCCTTGTGTATGCCAGGTCAAAGCTCTTCCACTGAGCTACAGCCCCCACCTCAGGGAAAACGTGAAGGGCTTGAAGGCTGTTTCTTGTTTCCTTCACCATGCCTTTCGAGGCTGCCTTCCACAACCTAGATGCTGACATGATTAATTAAGCATGCACACACTGACATTTTACTTTACAAGCTTGAAAAATATTGCAAGTTTAACCTTTTAAAGAAGTGCGTGTAAGTGCCAAGACCTGATGAGAAGCAATGGGGAAAGTCCATGCCCAGTTCACAGAGAGAGGAGACAACGCTGGTCTCCACATGGTAGTGTGTGTGCGTCTGTGGCAGACAGCTCCGGGTTTGCTGAGATGAACTTCCAAACCAGGCACAGTTAGGGAGGAAGGGGTCTTTATTGAAGCTTACAGATCCAAGGGAAGTTCCACAGTGGCAGAAGAAGTTGGTCCTCTCTTAAAGGACCAGGCAGAGAGGCAGAAAAAAAAAAAAAAAAAAAAAAGAACAACCAAAAGCCAAAAACCACACAGCACACTTTAGGAACTCCAGGAAGAACTAGACACTTTGCTTATCTTTAGACTGGAATTCAAACCCATCACCACACCTTAGGATCCCCCAGGTGACACCACCTCCAGCCAGGTAGCTGTAGATCCAAACTACAAACTAATAAAACACTAAATATATTGGGGGCCACCTATTCAAATGACCACAGTGTCACTTTGTGTAAGTGTTTGTGTGTGCATGTGCATGATTGTATGTTTTGAGACAACTTCGCATATAGCTCAGGGTGACCTTGATCTCACCATGTGGCAAAGGATGACCTTGAACTGATCCTCCTGTCTCTCCTTCCAGGTGCTGAGATAACAGCAATGTACCACCGTGTCCAGTTTGGGCACTGCTGAGGACTGAATCCGGGGCTGCTTCATGCATGTGAGGCAAGGACTCTACCAACTGAGGCACAGCCTCCGCCCTTTCCAGGCCACATTGTTTTTGTTTTTTTTTTGTCTGTTTGTTTTTGAGGTAGGGTCTACCTCTAGCCCAGGTTGACCTGGAACTCACTCTGTAATCCCAGGCTGGCCTTGAACTCACAGTGTTCCTCTTACCTCCCAAGTGCTGGGATTAAAGGCGTGCATCACCATGTCTGGCTTCCAGGCTACATTTTAAAATTTGCCATGGATTCGTGAAACCCAGAGCCCTCCTTCTCGCTGACTTTGCAGTCAACAGCATCAACTGTGCTCAATGGCAGGCCCTCTGTGGCCTCTGAGGTCTGCTACTCTGCCCCTCACGCCCTTTGACCATAATCTTTTCCCATCACACAGGGCTTCTTTTTAACTGTGCCTCCTCTTTGCACCATGATTTAATAATTCCTATTACCAATTTGAATTTTATAATACTAGGTTGGTACTTTTCTTATTCATTAGACAGATTCTATTTACTGAACAAACAAATTTGACAGACACTAAGTTCAATGGTTTATGTTTCTTTCTTTCTTTCTTTTATTTATTTATTTATGTTGAGGTAGGGTCTCCCTCTAGCCCAGGCTGACCTGGAATTCACTATATAGTCTCAGGGTGGCCTTGAACTCTCGGCGATCCTCCTACCTCTGCTTCCCAAGTGCTGAGATTATGCCTGGCTCTTTCTTCTATTCCTTTTTGCTTTGTTTTATTTCATTCCTTTTTTAGTTTAAAAAAGTATTTATTTGATACACACACAGAGAGAGATTGGGCATGCCAGGGCTTCCAGCCACCACAAAGGAACTCCAGACAGATGTGCCACCTTGGGCAGCTGGCTTTACATGGGTACTGGGGAATCGAACCTGGATCCTTTGGCTTTATAGGCAAATACCTTAACCACTAAGCCATCTCTCCAGCCCTGTTTTATTTCTTTTCTATTTTATTTTATTTTATTGAGGTAGGTTCTCACTGTAGCCCTGGCTGGTCTGAAATTCACTATGTAGTCTCAGTCTGGCCTTGAACTCACAGTAAGTCTCCTACCTCTGCCTCCCAAGTGCTGAGATTAAAGGCATGCACCACCACACCTGGATAGTCCTGTTTTATTTCTTTTCTTTTCTTTCTTTCTTTTTTTTTTTTTTTTTTTTTTTGAGGTAGGGTTTCACTCTAGTCCAGACTGACCTGGAATTCACTATGTAGTCTCAGGGTGGCCTGGAACTCACAGCAATCCTCCTGTCTCTGCCTCCCGAGTGCTGGGATTAAAGGCGTGCACCACCACACCCAGCTACTGTTTTATTTCTTAAAACGAGGTCTCAAGCTCACTAAGTAGCCAGGGTTGGTCTCAAAGTCACACTCTTCTTACCTCAGCTTTCCAAGTGCTGGGATCACAGGCCGCCATGACGGGCTCATTTGTTCTTGTAAAGTAGTGACTGCAGTGTCCAGCTCACCGATGAAGAAATCCAAACTCACAAAGATAATCTACCTTTTCAGATTCACAAAGCAAACGTGATTAAATTCAGCCAGCATCTTACTGAACTTCCTATCCCCTCCACTTAAAATGGGTAAGGTGTAAGTGACCATCTGAAATAAATGCAGTGTTTGGGTGCCCAAATATGCTGACATAATAAAAAGAGTTGGCATTTACATAGCATGGAAGACTTTACAATGCATTTTTACATATACTGTCTCATTAAATTTTCATGGTTCTGGGGAACACATAATCGCCCCCCTCACGTTTCAGATAGGATCCTGGGAGGCAGAGACTTTAATTGGCTGTCCCTAAACCCAACTGCCAACAGCGGCATAGCCAGGACTCAAATGCTAGCCGGCTCCTCCCACGCCCTGCCCAGTAGACCACACTTCTCTTTCACCCTGAACCACCTGAGATTCAAGGAATAGCATCCTATTTTAATTTAAAAAAAAAAGCTAACTTTAGGGGCTGGGAAGATGGCTTGGCTCTGTAAACATGAGGGCTGAGAGGGCCTGAAACCATCTGAGTTCGATCCCAGCTCCCACATAAACAGCTGAGCATGGCCATGTATGTCTGTAGCGCACTCCTATGAGGACTGGAGACAGAATTGCTGGGACCTGAAGGTGAGCTATAGAGGTGGACACTCCTCTGGCCTCCACATCTGTATGCATGTACACACACACACACACACACACACACACTTGCACCAAAAAATAAAATAAAATAAATGGCAGCTCCAGTTTCAGTCTCTTCGCTGTCTCTAGGGCAACAAGGTGGGAGAGCGACAGGAGGGGACCCCAGCCTCTCCTCCGGCCTCCACATACACTATTCTTTTCTTTTTTTCCTTTTTTTTTTTTTTTCAAGGTTGGGTCTCTCTCTAGCCCAGGCTGACCTGGAATTTATTATGTAGTCTTAGGGTGGCTTTGAACTCACAGCGATCTTCCTACCTCTGCCTCCTGAGTGCTGGGATTAAAGGCATGTGCCACCACACCCGATAGTCACAAACACCATTCGTACAACGCACTTACACACAACAAAATAAATAAATAAATAATAACTTCATGTGAATCTCAGATACTGCGAAGGAAACAGTGACCACTAATTAGCAGAAAATCTGAAATTTTTCCAGAGTTCAGTTCTTTAGAAGGAGGAAAACAAAAGCCAGGTTAAGGTAAAGAAATTTAACTTATTCTGGGAAGGAATTTTTTTTTAAATCTCAAATAGTTCTTTACTTGAAATATAGATTTCTATAAAGTAACAAGCTCCTAGGTGTTCAGGAGGTCTAAATGTGGGCTTTCCTCCTTCATAGGGATTGCATCTAGAATTTTTGCTTTCTTGTCTTTTGCAGAAAGATCTGGGTAGCGTCATCTCACCATCTCCCAGGCAGTGATCCCTACAAAAGGCAGAACCAGTTGACAGATGAAACCATTTTTACGATGTAACCATTTTTATGTTTCTAAAGGTGAAAGCACAGGTTGGTGTGTTATATAACAGAAATGAGAGAGAGAGAGAGAGAGAGAGAGAGAGAGAGAGAGAGAGGGAGGGAGAGAGAGAGGGAGGGAGAGGGAAAGAGCGAGAGCGAGCGGGGAGGGGGGAGAGAAAGGGAGAGAGAGGAAAGAATGGCCGTGTCTGTAGTGGCATGCCCCATTTCAATAGCCAGATCTCCTCTCCCAGAGAGTCTGTTCCCTGCAGATATGTACAGAGATATGGGAGCCGAGACGGGCTTGCCAAGGGGACAATTGCAACATCAACTCCGGGGTTTGCTCTGTAGCTGGCCTTTGCTTTCCTCACCTGGGGCTGCTGATGGGGCCAGAGGGGAGCTTAACTGTATTATCTCACACTCCAGATGGACACGCTCAGGGCAGAGCAAATATCAGGCACAGACGTGATGTCTAGTGGGTCATTTATTTAACATATTATCTGCTGAACTCAGTGTGCAAAGTCCGCAGCCACGTGGTAGGGGAATGGAGCATGGCATCCCAAAGGGTTTGCTGCAGAGTAGGAAAAGGAAGATATAAATGACTGTAAAACAAGACTAAGTGAAGTGTCAAAAGGCAGTGAGATAGTGTGGGAAACCTGACTCTCCCGGACTAGGATGACACAAAGGAGGCTTCCTAGAGGAGGTAGTGGAATCTAAGGCCACATGGTCCTGGTCAGAAGGAATGTCTGGGGAGAAGAAACAAGCTAGAGTAAGGCTGCTGGGAGAAAATACAAACTAGGACCCATGGGGGAGAAAGCTTTTATTTATTTATTTATTTTTTAATTTTTAAATTTTTATTAACATTTTCCATGATTATAGAAAAATATTCCATGGTAATTCCCTACCCTTCCCCCCCCCCCACACTTTCCCCTTTGAAATTCCAGGGAGAAATCTTTTTATATAAAGCATGGGGTACCTGAAGGTCAGATGATGGCTGGTTTTAAACTTTTAACAATTTCTGGCAGGGTTTGGTGCTACATACCTATAATTCTCGCATTTGGGAAGCAGAAGGATGGTAAGTTCAAGGCCAGCCTGGACTGCTTAGTGAGACCCTGTCTTAAAGAAACAAAGCTAAATGAAACAAGTCGCAGGGCGTGGTGGTGGATGCCTTTAAAGCCAGAACTCCAGAGGCTGAGGTAGGAGGATTGCTGTGAGTTCTCATGAGGCCAGCCTGAGTTTACCTAGTGAATTCCACGTCAGCCTGGGCCACAGCAAGACCCTCCCTCAACAACACAACACAAAACAACACAAAATAAAACAACACTGGCTCATTTCTAATGATGCCTCAAAAGCATTAGACATTCTCTTTGAACAGAGCGACATTCTTCTACTAGCCAGGTACTGGCCAAGCCCTCCCAGTAGAGCCAGCAGAGGAAGTCACGGCCAGAACCCCACATGGACACTGTCCTAACGTCACCCCTAGGCAACAGTCCACGGACAGATGTGTGCCTTTTACTAGTTGACCTCGCCTGGTTAATATGACCTAGAAATCTGTTCAGACTACAGAATCAGAAGCTAGTAAGACCTGCATTTCCTTCTTTGCCCGACCTTGTGAGGACAGCTGCTTCATTTTGGATGTCACAGTGTGCGGTGCTCGTGCGGACCCAGCCACCCGCCGTGCTTTATTCCACAAGGCGGATGTGTTGAATCAACATTTCTCACACTTGTGAGCCCTGTTACAAAGGGTGGGGGCAGGAAGAGGGGAAAATCAGAAAGGGAGAGGGGAGGAAAAACCTTTAACCCAACTGTCAATGTCTACATTTCATAACTGAGCTGACTCTAGGAAGCACAGCCTGACACATTTCTCCAGGAGGAAGTACGTAAGGTGTCTTAACTACGAAGTTGAATATGCGGCTATTCAACTTTGAAGCTACCTGCTGGTGTTTTTAATCTCTCTGCTTCAGTGACTATCTTAGTTCTATCTACCGATGATGGCACACTAGACTTGAATACAGCAAAAAGGCTGCCTTTGTTTTTGACTTGAATTACTTGTGTTTTCTCCAAGATGAAAAATACACACTGCAATGTTAATATCTAGCCCAGGCTCAAAAAAAAAAAAAAAAGCAAAGAAAAGAGAAAATCTCTCTTCAGGAGAACCTGTGTCCACCGTGTCCTCAGCATGCTGTTGGCCTCGGAGCATTGGCTCTGCCGTCATTAGCTAGAATACTGAGATGGGGGAAAGATCTATCAGGTCATCAGATCTCTTTCCTGGAGCAGGTCCACATCCCCAGGAGATACTGTGAGAGACTCTCTCAGAACAATGACCAAGCAAACTTGGAGCCATGTGAAATTATACCCTGCTACTGTTTTTTAATGTGTGAGTTTCTTGCTGAGAGAGATCATAAGATAGTTACACGGCTGAATGTAGATACCTGGGGTCTCAGCTTAGGGTAATTTGTTCCCCCTGGGAATATTTAGCTATAGTTGCAGACATTTTGGATGGCACAGCTCTGAGCAAGGCGCTGCGCTTGCCTCCTGAGGGCACAGGCCAGGCACGCTGTTAACTAGCTTACACGGCGCAGGGCGAGCCCCGCAGGGAAGAGGCATCCAGCCCAAAAGGCCAGTGGCGCTAAGGCAGAGAACCTAATGTAATTGTTTACCTAAGCTTTTTTCTTATTGCTTTCCTGTCATTCCAGTCCAAACAGAGCAGAGCACTAGACTGATGAAATGGCTCTAGGGAGCACATGTTGTTTCAAAATAACCTATTGCAAAGCAAAATTTATTATTTATTATTTTTGATTGAACCAGAGCCTTATGTATGCTAAGCAAGTGTTATACCGCTGAGCTACATCCCCAATCCTTCACAAAATTTTTCTGTTGTTATTAATTCCATTTTCATTTTTGTTTTTTGAAATAGGATTTCATGCGGCCCAGGCTGAACTTGAACAAATATACCTTCCTCTACCTCCCAAGTGTTTGATTATGAACTAGGGCTATGTGCCACCATATCTGGATAACTACAACATTCTTACTGATTTTTAGACCCATGATAATCAATAATAACAACCCAGTCACATTTTTGATTATTTCAGGATTAGGTTATCCCAGGCATAGTGGCTGGGGCCTGTAATCCCACTGCTGGGGAGGTGCACTCAGGCAGGCACCTGGGGCTCACTGGCCAGACAGCCCAGCCTATTGGTGATGCCCAGGCCAGTGACAGACATTGTCTCAACAAAGTTAAAATAGTGCTCCTGGGGCATGACATTTGAGGTTGTCCTGTGGCCTTCATACATGTGTGTGCACACCTGCACACACACACTCTCCCTCTCCCTCTCTCTCTCTCTCTCTTCCTCTCTCTCTCATTCGTTAAAGATTAGATTGTGTTGAAAACAGTAAGACTCTGGTCACGTAAATAACATTCTAGGGAAAAGAGTGGCTAAATGCATGAGGACAAAAAATGATCATATTTAGAATCCTGATCATTAATTCACAGCATATATTTTTGCTTCAACATATTCTATAAGTAGAAGTTTTTTATAGGCAGAGCAGATCTTTAAAGTCCAGTCCTGAATAAGAAAATTTTGATAGTAAAGCAGAAGCACAGGAGAATTCAATAAGTGCCTGGCCACCATTAATTCTTTTTTTAAGAAAAAGGAAAAGCGAACATAAAATATGATGAGGGGATAGAATAATGGAAAGGAAGGAAAGGGGGAGATGAGAAAGAGAAAGGAAATGGGAAGGGGAAAGAAATGAAAGGAGGCATAAACACAGACTTTGTAGGCTTGAAAGAAACTTGTCTATCAGGAGTTTCCTGATCTGTCCTTAACTATCTATGGAATTTAGTACTGGTCTCGATCTCTTCTATAATGTAAATTTCAATGCCAAAGGTTGATGAGAGGGGGACTAGATAAGATATTGTGGCTAAAAATGGAAGTCATAATTACAAAATATATTTGCTTAAGTTATTAAGTATATTTTTGTTTGTGTAAAGTTTCCAGCTTTAGGAATCTCATTTGAGTTACAATTTTCAAACACCAAAGAGTTGTTACAAAGCCCAGGTTAGCCCAGACATTTAAAAAATGTGAGGAACAAGACAGATACACTGAAATTGTGAAATATATTAACATATATATATGTATTTATGTATGCATATGTATATATATGTGTGTGTGTGTGTGTATTTTAACCCTGGAATCATTATCAAAATAATGCTTATACACTTAAAATTAAATACATTTACTCTCTCCTATTTAGAAATTACCTTGCCTTGAAATCTTGCTGGATTGTGACATCATTTGTCCCCCTCCGCCCACACACACAGTCAAGGTTGAACATTTTTGCACCACTGAGCAAACTTAAATTAAAACCTGGCACTTGTATTTAGTCACAATTCTGTTACATTTCCTAATGAGCTGTGCCTGAAGTTGGAGTACAGTGAGAAAGGTACCGCAAGCGCTTAGTGGAGACTTCTTGGGGAAATGGAGTGCTGGAAGGATCTGTAAAAGCATATAGTCATCAATTCCAGTCGCCTTATTGTTGTTAAGCTCAATTGCCCACCAGCTTCTCCTCCCACATGGTGCTGCAAGCGCGCCTGAAACATGAGTTGTTCAAGGAGAAGACAGTAGCCCTGGGCACGAGCTCTCCATGGGGAAGGTGGTGGGCTGGACCAGCAGAGCATGAGCTCTTCTTGTCTTTGTGGGAAGACTCTAGCGCTGGGCCTAGCAGAGCCAACAATCAATAAATCAGAACCAGGCTGGAGGGATGACTTAGTGCTTAAGGCATTTGCTTGCAAAACCAAAGGACCCAGGTTCGATTCCCTGGGACCCACATTAGCCAGATGCACAAGGGGGCACACGCATCTGGAGTTCATTTGCAGTGATTAGGGGTCCTGGTGTGCCTGTTCTCTCCCTCCCTCCCTCCCTCTTTCTCTGTCAAATAAATAAATAAAAAAATATAAAAAATAGATCAGAACCTAAGCTTATCAATTGCTGGTTACATTTCATAAGCCCTTTTCCTTCATTTTAATTTTATTTAACTTGTAACACTTATGACTATCATATAAGTTCAGGATATATTTTTTAATGCTTTCCGTGTGGGATGACGATAAAGGTACAATTTTCTTTCCCTTTATGCCCAACTGGGAGCCCAGTGCTCTGAACCCAGTGCTAATAATAGTCTCTCCAATGTTCTCCTAGACATTTTCAGAGAGGAGAATAGAAAAATTATTTTTGTGTGTGTGCATGTGTGTGTGTGTGTGTGTGTGTGTGTGTGCCCCAATTTCTTTTTTTTTTTCCTTCCCCAGAGCTCATGGTACTATATATTACCACTAAATCTTTACCAGGCCTGTCCCAGAAATAACTGAAAACTCTTTCAAAGAGATAGAGAAGTAGTCTGAGAAAGTAAGAAATGGTCATTACTATTCTTGACAGAGAAGCTAACTTCCCAGCCTTCACTGGTTTCTGCTCATGTGACTTTACTGCAAATTCACAAGGTCATTTTAAATGTTTGATATGGTTTTCTTTAAGTAAAGAAGGGCTTCATTTAATAGAATCAAATGAGTCCTTAGCTAGCATTCCTCAAAGATGCATGGAGGCTACGTGGGGCTGGCATGTTCATAACAGACCTCAACCTCAACGTGGCTATCACCTGGCCTCGAACATCTCGCGTGGAGATAGTGATACTGTGTGAGTCACCTCTCTCATGATGGTGACGTCGCTTATTTTGGCTCCTGGCTTCAGCGATTTCACGGCATAGTCCCTGGCTCTTGATTTCAAGACCAGGACGAAGCAGAGCGTCTCGGCTGTGGGAGTGCTGTGGAGGTTCCCACCTCGTTACAGACAGGAAGCAGGCCAAGGAAGGAGCTGGGGACTGCATGTGACCGCCAAAGCCGTGCCTCCGGCAGTGATCAACGTTCTGTAACCAGCCCCGTTTGCTCACATTTCCAGAATCTCTCAGAATAGGAGCCACAGCTGGGGACCAGTGTTCAGCACATGAGCTCATAAGGGACTTCCACATTCAAGCCATACTATACTCACCACACCTTCTAAATCCTAATAGCAGGATTGTGTCACTACTCTGGCCTGTCCTCCTGGAGGGTTTGCTCCCTCTCTGGACATACTTTAGTTTCTCTTAACTTTTTATTGACAACCCTCATAAATATAGACAATCTGCTATAACCATAATCTCCTCCCACCGTTCTCTTTTCCCGCTCCCAAATCCTCCCTCCACTGAACCCTTTCTTCCTTACAGCGAGGCTCTCTTCTGTTTTGATGTCATCGTTGTTTTCTTCCTACCATGCAGGTCTTGTGTAGGTAGCCACAGCCACTGTGAGATCATGAGTACCTTGGCCACTTTGCGTCTGGAAGACAGTATTACAAAGCACTCCTTTCCTTCCTTTGGCTCTTATATTCTTTCTGCCACATCGTCCGCAACGGTCCCTGGGCCTTGAAGAGTGTGGAACACGCCACTGTCACTTCCTCACAGCACTTGGTGAGTTTCCCCAGTGGTCACCACCATCTGAAAAGAGAAGCTTCTCTAGCCAAAAGTGAGAGGAGCATTAATATACGGACATAAACACAAGCACTTAGACGGCAGTTTGGTGCGCATAATGTCACTATTTAGCCAGACAACAGCCATATGCTCTTTTGATTAGGTTTTCAGTACCACACAGGAATTACCACCTGTGGAACAGGGCTCAATTCTAATCAGAAAGCAGTTGATTTCCCCCACAGCAGACATCCCACCACTGCACCGGTTGGTATGTTTGGACTGGCTTTCCAGCCATAGAGCTTGCAGGGTCCACTACTGACTACAACTATTGTGACTTCTCTCCCGCAGCAGGCTGCGTAGTTCTTTGCAGCGTCCTGACAGCTCGTGCGTGGGAAGAAGCTCGGCTCCAGCATGACTTCTCAGTGACCTGCAGCCTGAGCATATGATGTCGTCAGCAATAGGGTCTTAGACCTCGTTCTGGTGGGCAGCCAAGAGCCTTGGCACTCACCTATAATGTTTGGGGGAAATCTTTGTGTTTCTTAAAGATTTTCTAGGGGGACACTATGATATCTGGTTTGCCCTTAGGGTTCTCAGAGACACAGCCATTCTGGAATATGGTTTGATTTTTGGGAAGACGCCAACTTCACCCATGCCAGTGAAGGGCTGCCTCCAAAGTGACACCTCTCTCCCTACCACCTGTTGGGTTCTTTCTGGCTTTCTTTCTTTTTTTTTTTTTTTTTTAAGTATTTTTATTTATTTATTTATTTGAGAGCAACAGACACAGAGAGAAAGACAGATAGAGGGAGAGAGAGAATGGGCGCGCCAGGGCTTCCAGCCTCTGCAAACAAACTCCAGACGCGTGCGCCCCCTTGTGCATCTGGCTAACGTGGGACCTGGGGAACCGAGCCTCGAACCGGGGTCCTTAGGCTTCACAGGCAAGCGCTTAACCGCCAAGCCATCTCTCCAGCCCGCTTTCTGGCTTTCTTTCCTCTTGGGATCAGAGTCCCACATCCTAATCTCTTCAACAATCAGGTAGGTCCGTTATGTGACTTAGGCCTGAAACGTGTTTAGTTGTTCTCTTACCTCCCTGACTCTGGCCTAGCCCTTTCAGCACATGTCACCAAGGACAGGAAATGCATGGAAGTTTCTGCTGTGTTCTTAACTTCATACTGGCTGGAATGTGAAATCCCAGTACCACCTCATAAACTGAAGCAGTTTGTAGGTTGTCTGTAGAAAGAAAAGAATAAATAAAAGTTACAGCCCAACAGAGGGCTAACAGAGAGATACAATGGACTTCCTACTGCTTCTGGCCAATTATGTATTTGTTTTAGACAGCTCTCAATTTTTCAGGGAGGCTGAAACTCTGGGAGGGCTGAGGGTCCTGGCTGGCTGTTAGAGGGTCCATCCTTGCTTCCAATATGGGCACTGGAGTGGAAGGTAAGAGAGAAGTGTCCTAGAGCCTCCTGGGGGGTTCTTCAGGTATAAAAGAGAACAAGATGAGGAAAGGGTCCCTTCTGTCTCTGAGCACCACGATGAGAAGGTCTGTGTGCGCCTCTGAGAATCATTACTCCCAGGCCCCTTCTTGTGGATATTAGCATACAGATGACATCAGCCCATGGGTAGAGGAGCTAGGATCACGGCCTCTAGATTCTGCCAACCAGGGCCATGCCCCCAACCCTTCATCCTTCCAGCCAAGACATTTTCTCGTCGCTGAAGCCAACCATGAACAATATCTCCACTGGACACCAGATGCATTCTAAATGACACAGTGTTAGAGACACGAACATCAGAGATTAGTTCTACTCCATAAACCACATTTGTTCCCTTTGGGCCAAAGAAGTGTTCTGTGAAAGTCCACTGTGGGTACTTTTGACACTCACACAGTTTCTTTCCTCTCCTCTGATGTTTAGTGTATTTGTTTTGGCATGGTTATTTTTTGTTTTCTTTAAGAAATGACTCAAATTCTGTGGGTTTAGTACCCTTTCTAACTAAGGCCCCTAGACATAGCAAAATTTGCAAAAGTCACAGAATCAATGAGAACCAGCCTTGCACGCAGGCACGGCATGTGGAGGTGATGAAAGAGATGGGACATGGTGACTGGCATGGTGTGAGGCACCACACTTTCCTCTAGCTTCTGCTGCCCGTCAGTGTGACGTTACTTGACGCTAGTCTTGAGGGGAAAAGGCACTTGACCTGAGGCTAGAAACTTGTTTTTTGTTTGGAATTTTGCATCAGGGACTCACTATATTGTCCAGGCTGGCCCTGAAACTCACAATCCTCCTGCCTCAGCCTCATGAATGCTGAAATCACAGGTATGTGCCACACACAACATTAGTTGAAAAACTTAAAAGTACAGAAAGTTCTAGAATAAACTTTCATGGGCCTAGCCTTGTTTTTTTGGGGGGGAGATAGGGTATCATGAGTACATGAGTAAGTGCCTTTAAGCACTGAGCCAACTCCCCAGCCTATCCCTACCTATTTGCATAAATCCTAATATTTTGTTAGTTTTTAAATTAAACTTGTCAGCTGGGTTTATTTCCTGGTGGTTCACACTGTAATTCTACTACTTGGAAAGTGGAGGTAGGAGGGTTAGAAGTTCAAAGTCACCCTGGGCTATCTACCCAGTTCAAGATTAGCCTGGGCCATTGAAACCCTAAATAAAGAAAAAATTACAAAAAAAACCCAGTAAGTCTCAAGAAACAAAAGCAAGAAAACAAAAAAAAATTAACTTAAGTTTTGAGACATGGTAGAGTAACTTGCAGGCACATTTGAGGATTTCCTTCAGAAGCTTTTGATCTGGAGGATGGGCAGAAGCATACGGCAAGTAGCGTGGGCTCCACCAAAGGTGGACCATTCCCAGATGGAGTTGGAGATATGGCTCAGTTGGTAGGATGGTCGCCTCCCATACATGAAGCCCTGGGTTCAATCCCTTGCACTTCATAAACTGGTGACGCATGCCCGTAATCACAGAACTCAGGAGGTAGGGTCAGTAGGATCAGAAGTTCATGGCCATCCTTGATTACATAGTGAGTTTGAGGCCAACTTGGGATCGATGAGCCCCTTTTGCAAACAAACAACAAAACAGTAAACCCACAAAGCTATGTGTTTTTTCTGAGGAACATTGTTTAGTCAAAGTGTTCTCAGAAATGACAGCGATGGCAGAGTGAGATGTCAGCAGCCACGCCTGTCCTGGAGCTGAGAGCTAGCTCAGTGATTACAAGCTAAAGATCTGAGGCTGTGTTCCCAGCACCCTAGAAAGAAGAGCAGGCGAATAGGCAAGGTTTTGTTCTGTAAAAGACACCTTTATAGGAACAAAAAGAAAATATGTGCAAACCACATATATGAGCACAAACTTTATGTATATATAAAAAAGTTCACAAAATCCAGGCTGGAGAGATGGCTTAGTAGTTAAGTGCTTGCCTGCAAAGCCCGAGGACCCCGGTTCAAGGCTCGATTCCCCAGGACCCATGTAAGCCAGATGCACAAGGGGGCGCACGTGTCTGGAGTTCATTGACAATGGCTGGAGGCCCTGGTGTGCCCATTCTCTCTCTGTCTCTCTCTCTCTTCTCTCTCTCTCCCTCTTTGTTTGCAAAGAAATAAAATAAATTAAAAATATTCATAAAATTCAACACAACAGGAAACAATAGCTGTATTTTTAAGTTAGCCAAAGGGCTGGGGTTTGAGTTAGTAGTTAAGGAAGCTAGCAATGCTTTCTGGCCTCAGTTCAATCCACCAGCGCCCAGACAGATGCACAAAATGGCACACGCATCTGGAGTTCATCTGTGGCAGCAAGACGCCCTGGCGTGACTGTTCTTTCTCTCTCTTAATTAAATAAAATATTTTTAAAAGTTAATAAAATTTAGAACAATCACATGAAATGCTATGATATCGTAATCTGGTTAAAAATAGAAAACAAAAAACCTGGCAATGCCATGAACTGGCAAGGATGCCAGCAATGGGGGCTGTCACTATGGAAACCACCTGGCAGTGTCTACTTTACCAGTGTCTAGCAATCCCATTCCTACCCAAGTGTTACAAAAAGCTAAGTTCACACAAAAGCTGGTAGAAAATGTTTTCTTTCTCTCCCCTTCTTTTCTTTACTTTACTTATATTTTTTTGCTTATGTGTGTGTGTGTGCCCATGTATGTGTCTATTGTGTGTGGTGAATATGCCCATTTTGCACCCCATGCATTCACTTGTGGTGGGGTACACTCACCTACAGTGGTGGGTGGGAATTTCAAGTATCCTACTCCATCGTTCTTCCACCTCTTTCTTTTTGGTGTTTCGAGGTCGGGTCTCACCGTAGCTCAGGCTGACCCTAGCTATTCACTATGTAGTCTCTGGGTGGCCTCGAACTCACAGTGATCCTCCTACCTCTGCCTCCCAAATGCTGGGATTAAAGGCGTGTGCCACCATGCCTGGCTCCTTCCACCTCTTCTTATTTGAGCCAAAGTCTCTCACTGATATCCCAGAGCTTACCGTTTTTCACAAGTTCTAGCGATTCTCAGGTCACCGCTCCTATATGAGAGGCTGGTGTTACAGACATGCATGGCCATACCCAGCTGTTGATGAGTTCCTAGGGACTGAATGTGAGCTGTCTCTGCGCCTCTTTGGGCTCTCCTATGTGCATAGGAAGTGCTCTTAACATCTGAGACCTCTGAGTCATCTCCCCACCTCTCGCTCTCTTTCTCCCTCTACCTTGTCTCTAACCCAGGCTGACCTTAAATTTACTATGTAGTTGGAGATGACCTTGAACCTCTGATCTTCCCCCTCCACTTCCTGAGTGCAGGAAATCCCGGTGCACACCACCACCCACCATGCCAGGTTTTATGCCGTGATGTTGGATTGAGCCCAGGGCTTCCTGCGTGCTGTGTAAGCACTTTGCTAACTGAGCTACAACCCCAGCCCTGAAAATGTTTTATAAACTTTATTCATAATTGTCAAAAATTGAAGATAGTCTGAATATCTCTCAGCAAATTATATATGTCAACAGAGATGTAACAGACAGCTTCAGGTTTGCTGAGATGAACTTCCAGACCAGGCACAGCTATGGAGGAAGGAATTTATTTATTTATTTATTTTGGTTTTTTTTTTTGAGGTGGGGTCTCACTCTGGCCCAGGCTGACCTGGAATTCACTATGTAGTCTCAGGGTGGCCTCAAACTCATGGCAAACCTCCTACCTTTGCCTCCCAGGTGCTGGGATTAATGATGTGTGCCACCACCTGTTACATTATTCAGACTCTTACTCATGAGCTTTCTTGTCCTAAGGTAGGAAAATTTCATTTGGCCAGAATCAACTAAGTGGAAACCGTCCCTTGCTAAACTTTTTGTTATTCCCGACCAGTTGGTGAAAAGGGGCAGACAAGACATGTTTTAGAGCTAGCAGCAGGAAATTCTCTCTGCAAAGGGGCTTTTCCAGGGTCCACTTACAGCTCTGGTATCTACTGTGGTTGGCCTGTTATCACAGATATTAGATTCCTCAGGCCCCAAGGATTAACTCAGATGTAATAATTCTAGGCTTAGGAATTCAGGGACGTTTAGATATTTTAGTAAGAATTTCAACAAGAGACATTAAAGTACTAAATAAAGAGTTCCCATTTCCTATTTAAATTTAAACAAAAATTTTCTGATTGAGGCTCTCTGGCATACAATGAAACCATATTTCATCATTGCTAAATATATTCCTAAGAAACACAACATTGTTCATTTATATCAGCATTGACTGGACATGTTCTATTCCACCTCGATTATTTTATACATTTGTCTACATGTGAGATTACGTTAATAGACCCTTTGCTTTTTACCACAATGCTTTCCCTTGCCATTTAGCCGTCTGCGTTAACTGTTTTTAAATGAACCCTCCTGGCAGGAAGTCATATGATAATTAATGGGTAAGGACTCTGTCCTCTAAAATCATCTTCTAGGATATTTATTTCTTTTGTTTCTTTAGACCTGTGGGAAACTGTACCACACACATTTCTCAAAGCTAGGCTGTTACCACTCTTTCAAAAAGGAGGTGGCAGATTCTAAGCACTTACTCATCACTGGGAAAATATTTACATCTTGACATTTACCCAAGTGCCAGGCCCTCCAGTTTCAGACGCCTTCATCTCATCTTTTGTGAACTTGGAAATGAAGGCTTGAGAGACTGAGAGTCTGTGGCTTCCTGTTCACGCACATGCGCAGCCAGACCAGTGCAAGCAGAGGAGAGACCCGCTGCTCTCAGTCAGGCGTGGAGAACAGAGGCGCGACGGTGAAGGGGGGGGTGAGGTCCCCTGTGGCCTTGTTGGATATGGCCCTGCTGCGTCCCTCATGCGTCTAGACACTCCTGCTTCTCAGTTGTATCTGAGGCACCTACATTAATTCCTAAGGCATGTCAGGTGGTTGGGTAGATAAGCAAATTCTTCAGGGGTCTGATTAATACTATATTTTAGGGCTGGAGAGATGGTTTAGTGGTTGTGCTTGCAGTGAAGCCTAAGGACCCTGGTTCGAGGCTCGATTCCCCAGGACCCACGTTAGCCAGATGCACAAGGGGGCGCACATGTCTGGAGTTCGTTTGCAGTGGCTGGAAGCCCTGATGCACCCATTCTCTCTCTCATTGCCTCTTTCTCTCTCTATCTGTTGCTGTCAAATAAATAAATAAAAATAAACCAAAAAAAAAAAAAGATTTTAATCCTCTGTTACTTAAAAGGAGGAGGCCAGCCTGCCTCAAGGAAAAAACAAAAAAATTTTTTTTAAATATCATATTTTATTGCCACAAAGAGACTTCAAATAATCCAAGACAGCCCACCTATTAAAAAATTACTTCATGTGCTGTGCATGCATGTGTGTGTCATGGCTCATGCGTGGAGGTCAAAGGACAACTTGCCGGTGCTCCACTTCTTTGAGACAGGGTCTGTTGTGGCTGCAGACTGAGAAGGGACATCAGACTAGCTTGCCTTTGAGCTCCAGATTCTCCTGGCCCCACCTCTTAGGCAGGTGCATGTGATCGCACAGGTTCATGAACCACTTCACGGATGGCTGTATGTGGGTGCTGGGGAATTGAACTTGGCCCAATACACCTTTCTGTGAAAGAAGAAAACAAGCCTGTTGTACTTAGCCTCACGTTGCTGGCAGAAAGTACCTGATTGAAAGCAGCTTAAGGGAGGAAAGGGTTTATTTTGGCTTTCAGATTTTAGGAGAAACCTTGGCATGAGAAGAGGATGGAGATCACCTCCTGGCCAACATTAGATGGACAACAGCATCAGGAATTGTCAAACACTGGAAAGAAGGAGATGGCTATAAAACCCGTAAGCCTGCCCCAACAATGCATCACCTCCAAGTGGCTCCAATTCCCAAACTGCCACTAGCTGGGGACCTAGCATTCCCAACACATGAGTTTATGGGGGACACAAAATTCAAATCACCACAAGCCCTAAGGTCAAACAATTTGCCGTTGTCACTATTTTATGACAGAGAAGAGATAAGAACATATATGCTTCTTTTTCTAGTGAAGCATTTAGATGGACTTGACTCCTACTGAGAGGACAAAGACTCCGACAAAGTCCAGAAGCTATTCTCACTCATGTTCTATACTTAACGTACATGAATACGTTACTGGGAGAATTCACTTTGGGGACGAGCAGAGAACCTTTGCAGACTGGTTTTTTTCATACTATATAATGTCCTGGAAATTCTACAAAACTCGTTACATGTACCAACAGTTCAGTATTAAACTCTTGTGGTAGTTTGAATAGATGGCCCCCAACATATTCAGTGTTTTATTATAGTTTGCATTTACAGCCACATGGCTGGAGGTGGTGTCACTGGGTGGATCTTAAGGTGTGGTGGTGGGTTTCAGATTTCAATCTAAAGATATGTAAAGTGTGCCTAACTGGAGTTCCTGAAGTGTGCTGTGCTGTGTGGCTTTTAGGCTGGTGCTTCTCTCTCTGGTCCTGCGAAGGCAGGCCAGCTTCTTCTGCCATTACAGAACTTCCCCTGGATCTGTAAGCTTCAAATAAATTCTCTTCCTCCCAATACTGTGTCTTCTCTGGAGGTTCATCCCAGCAATGTGAAGCTGACTACTACAGGTCTCAAGTAAGACTCCCCACTGCACACACACTATTTAATTACGATGGATAAAACAAACACTTCACAGTGGGAAACCTGGCAGGTACCACCATAGCCAAATGACCAAACAAAACCATAACAATTAACTTCTTGCTACTAGGACAAAACACCCAACCAGAAGCAGCATATGGAAGTAAAAGATTAATTTTCAGCTTTCAGTTCTGAGAAGAAGTTTCATCGTGGTAGGGAAAACATAGCAGGATCAAATAGCCAAGCCTCACATCTGTACATCAACAGGGAGGAGACAGAGAGAGTGAGCTGAGTGTAGCAAGCAGGGTTGGACTGTAAAATCCCAAACCTTAGACCCAGTGACACATTTCCTCCAGCAAGACTCCACCTCCCACAGGCACCACAGACTTCCCAGACAGAACCACCAGCACTTGGGAAGCAGAGGTAGGAGGACTGCTGTGAGCTTGAGGTCAGCCTGGGATTACAGAGTAAGTTCTAGATTAGCCTGGAGCTAGTGAGGCTCTACCTTCAAAAACAAAACAAAATGCCACAAGAAAGGGGGAGTCTCTAAAAGTTGTTCAGGAGCTCAGAAAACTGGAGATATGATGACAAATTAAAATTTTGGGTTCCTTTTGCTGTGAAAGACAGCGTTGGGACAACTGATAAAAATTTTAACAAGGTCTGTAGACAACAGTAGTGTTCAGAGTGAATTTCTGGTTTCAATAAATTGGCCTGTGGTCATGCAAGAGAATTTGTGATTTTAGGAAATACAAACATATCCTAGGGGTCATTAAATCTGCAAATAAATTATTTTACTTTATTATCTTTGAAGAGATTATGAGACAAAGTCTCACTTTATCCCAGGCTGACCTTCGACTTGCTACAAAGCTTCTGCTTAACCTGGCGGGTGCTGGGAGTAGCAGCAGGAGCCACCGTGCCTAGTCACAACTTACTTCTGAAAACTTAAATTTTCTACTGATTACTCATTTTCAATGAGAAATAGAATGAACGCGGACATACTAGGTCCTCTTTTCACTGCAAACAAGCCCCAGATGCACGTGCCACTCTGTATCTGGCTTTCCGTGGGTACTGGGAACTTGAACCTCAGAAGTCAGGCTTTGTACTCAAGTGCCTTTAACTGCTGAGCCATCTCTCCAGCCCAGAACTTACTTTCAAATGGACAAAAATAACTTCTTAAAAATGGTTTTATTGGGGGCTGGAGAGATGGCATAGCGGTTAAGCGCTTGCCTGTGAAGCCTACGGACCCCGGTTCGAGGCTCGGTTCCCCAGGTCCCACGTTAGCCAGATGCACAAGGGGGCGCACGCGTCTGGAGTTCGTTTGCAGTGGCTGGAAGCCCTGGTGCGCCCATTCTCTCTCTCACTCTCTATCTGCCTCTTTCTCTCTCTGTCACTCTCAAATAATCAAATAAATAAATAAATCTTTAAAAAAAAATGGTTTTATTGGGCTGGAGAGATGGCTCAGCAGTTAAGGTACTTGCCTGCAAAACCTAATGACCCAGGTTCGATTCCCCAGGACTCACAAAGTTGCACAAAGTGATGCATGCAGCTGGAGTTCGCTTGTAGTGGATGGAGGCCCTGGTGCACCCATTCTCCATCTCTTTTCTCACTGTCTTTCTCTCTGTTTGCAAAAAGCTAAATTAAAATCTATTTTTAAATGATTTTACTGATTCGTGTGTGTGTGTGTGTGTGTGTGTGTGTGTGTGTGAGCTCCTGCACACAGCACATGTGGTCAGAGGACAGCTTGGCCTTCCACCTCATGTCTGAGGCTGGGCCTCTCACTGCCGGTCACTACTCCATCTTGGGAGACGCTCCTGTCCCTGCCCCTCCTCTTGCCACAGGCACACTGGGTTTACAGAAGCCCACCACAGCTACGAGGTTTCACATGGGGTCTGGGGATCTGAATTCAAGTACTCAGAGCTTTGTAGCAAGTGTTTATCCATAGCCCAGTGAGAGCTTTTGGATGATGAAAATGTTATATATGTCAATTACAGTAATGGCTATGATAGTTTCATAGTCACATACAGTTGTCAAACTTCATGGAACTTAAAAGCATGAATATCATTGCTTATAAATAGAACTCAGACTGTGATCATGGTATGCTGTCTACATGTGTGGAAGTTGTCAATAAAAAGTTTAAAGAAAATATGGCTGGAGAGATGCCGTAGAAGTTAAGGCACTTGCTTGCAAAGCCAACGGACCCAGTTTCAAAGCCAGATGCACAAGGTGGCACATGCATCTGGAGTTTGTTTGCAATGGGTGAAAACCCTGGGGCATCCATTTTCTCTCTCTCTCCCAAATAAATAAAGTTAAATTAAAAAATGAAAAGTTAAGGATAAAATAAATATAACTCAATAAAAATGGCTGACTCTTTTAACTGTTGAGCCATCTCTGCAGCCCAAAGGGCTGATTTTTTTTTAATGTGTATTTGGACATTGTTCATTTTGGCTTTTTGAAATACAGGAGCTGTTGTGTGTATGTTCGTGTGTGTTCAGGTGCATGTGTGTGCGCAGGTAAGCATGCATATATGTGCACACGTGTGTGTGAAAGCCAGGGGACGACCTTGGGTCTCATCTACTCTTCTCGAGGCCTGATCTTTCAGTGGCCTGCAGCTCACCCGTAGCTCAGACTGACAGGTCAGCAAGCAGCCTCTGCCTCCCCAGAGCTGGGATTGCAGGGGTGCCACCAGGCTCGCCTGTACTTACTTACTTTTAAATTTGGATTCTGGGGTCAAACACATGGCCTCATGCTTGTATAGAAAGCACCTTACTGACTGACCTATCTCCTCAGGCCCAACTTCTGCATGGTACTGTTACTTCACTTGTGCTGTGCATGTGTGGGGATATGCACGCTCATGTATGAGAAGCCATGAGTATGTGTACAGGGGCACATGTGTACACATGCATGTGGAGGCCAGAGATTGGTGTTGTGTGCCATTCTCAATCACCCTCTACCTTACTGGTTTTGTTTGTGTGTTTTGGTTTTTGAGACCAGGTCTCTCACTGAACGTGGAACTCAGCAATTCAGCTAGAAGAGCTGGCCAGCACACCCTCGGGGTCCTCCTCTCTGCCTCCCCGGCATGAGACGCGCGTCTCCACAAGCCACTCTGAACAGAGGCGGAAGGAGCCAACCGATGCCTCCAGGGCATGCACTGGTGTCGCCTTATTCTGACTTTACCAAGTTGCCACCGTCCTGGCACCACCCCTCCTCCATGATGCAGTGTCTTATCTATGAGATGACAGATTGCACCATAGACTGAGCCAGCCCTGTGCCCCTGCGCGGAGCTACACCTCCATTCCCTAGGAGATGGGCAGCGCAGTCTAGCGTACTACATTCCAGGTCCCATTGTGTGGACTTCGCTCGATGTGGACAGGAAAGTCTTTCCTGCTCCCCAGTTTCTGCTGTTTCTCTCCTCTGACTTCATGATCTGGTAATTGTTACATTCGTCGTCCATAGTGCTCACCCATAAGGGGAAATAGCTAAACTGTTTTCATTGTGTTTTTTTTCTTACTGGGAGATATTTTTTTTTTCTTTTTCTACCTTTTCTGGCAAAAACTCTCCACAGCATGTTAGGAACAGGTATAGAAGCAGCTATTAGATAGAAATACTCTGGCTATTGCCTCATGTCCCTGGGAGCTTGACATAGCATGACCAGTGGGCAGTGATGACATGTGTGATAACAATATGACTAAGTGATAACATAAGTGCTAAAATGGTTGAGTTTGTGGAATGTGCTTTTCTTCAGCAGTGCAGCCACTGATGAATCATAACCCCCACCTATGCTCCTGTAAACAACCCCACTGGCTCACCAGAATTCACTATGTCATCTCAGGGTGGCCTTGAACTCATGGCAATTCTCCTACCTCTGCCTCCCAAGTGCAGGCATTAAAGGCAGGTGCCACCATGCCCAGCTCTAGAAAGAAATTTTAGGGGCTAGAGAGATTGCTTAGTGATTAAAGGCACTTGCTTATAAATCCTACCAGCATGGGTTCAATTCTCCAGTGGTGGTGCAGAGGTAGGAGGATCATGGTGAGTTCAAGACCAGCCTGGGAGTACAGAGTGAGTGCCAGGTCTGCCTGGGCTAGAGTGAGACCCTACCTCAAAATTGTTTTCATGGGCTGGAGAGATGGCTTAGCAGTTAAGGCTTTTTCCTGCAAAACCAAAGGACCTAGGTTTGATTCCCCAGGACCAACGTAAGCCAGATGCATAAGGTGGTGCATGTGTCTGGAGTTCATCTGCAGTAGCTGGAGGCCCTGGAGTGCTTTCTTTCTCTCTCTCTTAAATACACAAATAAATAATTTTTTAAAAAGGATTAAGTGATCCAAGTTTTTTTGCTTGTTTGTTTGGTTTTTCAAGACAGGGTCTCACCCTAGCCCAGGCTAACCTAGAATTTACTATGTAGTCTCAGGCTAGCCTCAAACTCATGGTGATCCCCCTACCTCTGCCTCCTGAGTGCTGCAATTAAAAGGTGTGTGACACCACGCCCAGCTAAACCAATTTAATTAATTTATCCATTCATTCTTTAATTATGACAGAGAAGGAGACAGAGAGAATGGGCACGCCAGGGGCTCTAGCCACTGCATACAAACTCCAGACACTTGTGCCCCCTTGTGCATCTGGCTTAAGTGGATCCTGGGGAATCAAACTCAGGTTCTTAGGCTTTGTAGTCAAATGCCATAACTGCTAAGCCATTTCCCCAGTCCCCTAAACCAATTTTTTAAAAAAATTTTCTTTTATTAATTGGGCTAAAAGCTAAGATCTGGGGGCTGGAGAGATGGTTTAGCAATTAAGGCACTTGCCTGCAAAGCCTAATGACCTGAGTTCAAGTCCCCAGTACCCACGTAAGCCAGACTCACAAAGTGGTATAAACATCTGTAGTCTGTTTACAGTAGCTGGAGTCCCTGGCATGCTTATTCTCTCTGTCTGT
This sequence comes from Jaculus jaculus, assembly GCF_020740685.1. NCBI lineage: Eukaryota > Metazoa > Chordata > Mammalia > Rodentia > Dipodidae > Jaculus > Jaculus jaculus. Next base: position 5,764,005 of record NC_059105.1, read on the forward strand.
CCCTCTTCTCTTTCTCTTTGCTTGCAAATAAATAATTTAATAAAACAAAATACTAAAATCCTGTTGCTGAGGATACCACAGGTGGAGGTCACTGAACATCAAGACACAGCGCTGGATCTGAGAGGGCAATCAGCTCCCTCTTGGCCTGCCCTCCTAATGCTGGCAAGCTCTGTGGAAGCTGCTGGGTGCAGGGGTCACAAACAGCATGAACAACAGGGCACCCTGCAAGCTATGGCTCAACCAGCCAGGCAAGAAGTACACATTTGTGCAATAGCGGCACCTAGCCTTTGCCGGTAACCAACTGGGCTCTGATTGGACGTGAGGCCCACTCAGTGGGAGAGAATTCATATCTGGTACTGAAAACCAAACCGGAATCCCGTGGATGGGAAACCCACAGACGCCAGAGACAAGCCCACACTGCTTCCTGGAGCAGAGGATAGGCTTAACACACCAGAATCTTTCTCAAATAACTATGCATAATCCAAGCTGCTCTCACCATTGGTTGGAGAATCTATTTTATTTTACAGATAGCAGATAAAACTGAGGAGATCCAAGATCCATCAATACAACAAGAAAAGATGGCCTACTGCCTACCACGAGATGTGCCGCGCCTACCATATCTGCCAGGGCCCACGAGAAATTGCAGAGGAAGTGGGGACATGAATACTGTTTTCACTGCTAGCCTGACACTGTGGTCAATCAAAACCTATTGAAGGGATGGAGAGATGTCTCAGTGGCTAAGGTGCTTGCCTGCAAAGCCTAATGACCCAGATTCAATTTCCCAGTTCCCACATAAAGCCAGATGCACAAAGTGGTGCATGTATCTGGAGTTTGTTTGCACCGCTGGAGTCCCCTGCACACCCTGCACACCCATTCATATTCTCTCTCTGTATCTCTCTCTCTCCTTGAAAATAAAGAAATATATTCTTTTAAAAATCATAGCAGATATCCAGAGGCTACGGAGAACTCAATGCTAAATCAGACTGCTAACAGGCCTGCCGTGGCTCAGGGGACCCTGCAGATGAGAGGGAGGAAAGACTGTAAGAGCTAGAGTGGGAAGGAATACCTTGAGGCATGGTCCCCGCCTAGCCCACAGAGGATGACTGAGGCCTTTAAGACCCCACAGTGAATATCATAACCCCACTAAGTAGGGCCCCAGGGAAATGGGAAGGACAGTGGGGAGGGGGCGAGGAGATAAGAGCATAACCTTGCCGGGCATGGTGTTGAAAGGCATGTATCTGGAGTTTGAAAGCACTTGAAAGGCAGAGGTAGGAGGGTCACTGTGAGTTTGAGGCCAGCCTGGGACTACACAGTGACTTCCAGATCAACCTGGGCTAGAGTGAAAAACTACCTCAAGAAAAGAAAAAAGAATATAACCTTTTATAAATTAAAGGATTTTATTCATGGGCTGAGGAGATGGCTCTGCTATTAAAGGCTCTTACTGGCAAGACCTGTCAGCTTGGGTTCAATTGCCCAGTACCTATGTAAAACCAGATGTATACAGCGACGGGCACTCTTACTGGAGTTGATTTACAAGAGCAAGAGGCCCTGGAGCACCCGTGTTTGTTTTCTCTCAAATAAATAAAAATGTTTTTAAAAATAAAATTTTTATTCATGTACATGTGGGTGTCACACCATTTATAAATAATAATAACACAAAATCTTTTCTTTAGATAGAGCTTCATGTAGCCTGGGCTGATCTTGAACTCACTGTAGAGCCAAGGATGACCTTGAACTCCCACTCCTCCTGTCTTTGCTTCGAGGTTGCTAGAATTACAACTGTGTATCATCATTCCTGGCTTATGAGGTTACGGGGATCAAACCCAGAGTTTTATGAATGTTAGCCAAACACTCTGCCAACAGAGCTATGTCCTAGACCCCAAAAACTTGATTGTAAATTCCATGGATAGCCAGTTGATTCTCACAGAAGGCTTTCACTGGTTTTTGCTGGTCTTGTAACTGTAGACATTTTATAGAGCAGGAGTTTGTGGTTTCACCATGAATACTGGATGCTACTTTAGTTCACAATAATGAATATAAAACAAGGAAGAAATACATCAGAACCTTACTCATTCATTAGTGATATAAGTGACTTCATAGCTGAATCAGATCATGGATTTTTGAATATTGAATACTACTTTGTCAAGCTTTTATACTGCTCGCTATGGGATGGCTGCAGAGGAGAAATGCATTAACGTTTAATTTACATAATAAACACTTTCTCTATTGCTTTCTCAACTCCAGACTGAAGCTAACAAAGACTTGGGAAAAATAGCAACAACAATAATAAAAATAAAAATGGGCATTGTCTGGTTTTGAAAAGAAAAAAATGTATTACAACCCACCAAGACACATTTGTCTGTGTTAGCTTTGGTGGTTTTATGTTAGAGCGGCATTGCAGCTAGTTTTATATTGCTGGGACAGACACTAATCAGAAACAGCTTATAGGAGGAAAGGGTTGATTTCAGGCTTACAAATTCCAGGGGAACACCATCAATGCTGTAAGAAGCTGGCTCATTTCCATAATTCCAAACAGCCAGCAAACACCAAAAAGCATGAACAATCACAGCTTCAAGCTGCTCTGCACACACCTTGGGGCTGGGCTCAGGATCCACCTCCAGCTGGACAGTGCAATGTGAAAGGAATGGGATGATCCCTCGCTGTTCCACGCAGGTGTTTACTGTTAATAAAGGAATGGGATGATCCCTCTGTGCAATGTACCATGACCTCACTGTATCTCTTTGTTTCTACGCATCTTTGTGATGCCACAGCATAGAACGTTTCTTCCTGAGTTCCCCCTATGTGACCTGTGTAACCTTGTGACTTCTTGTAATACCCCCCTTGTTTAACAGTATGTAATTTGGTGGTTTAATTCCGGATCATGTTTTTACTATAAACATCATGTGGTTATGCCCAGTAAAAGCTGACACTTGGAACAGATCAGGGCTGCATCTTGAGATCCCAAACTCTGGGATGCAGACCTGCTGCCCGGTTTTCCTTTCTTTTTACCCAATAAAATTTTGCCTCACATTCCGTGAGTCAATTGTCTTACTTGTGTGGCACCGGACCCTATAACACAGTGACATAAACACTGCTTCCCCAGCTCTGCCCACTGGAGACTCAAGTTCACACCTGGCTCAAAGTCACTTCTTAATCAAAAACACCTCAGTCTATGGGGTTGCACATTCACACTACCACAAGAGATGAAGTATAGTACTTATGTCCGAGAAGACATGAATATAAACTCTCTGGTTCTCTATCAGAAGTCTTCTGTCCTCTGATCTAGAACACCAACCACTCAGCAAGTCAAGCCCCAGGGAAGAGTATCTGCTGAAGATCGTGCTGCCAACACGCCCGCTGCCGGTGTGGTGTGCAATAGTTACTCCCCCAGCCCCCCTGCCTCACTGTGACCAAGTACCTGCCAAGAGGAACTTACGGGAGGAAAGATCTATGTTGGTTTATGGCTTGAAGTTACAATCAATCATTTGCCAGTCAGCCTTGGTGGCAGCAGTGGGTCTTGGCTATGGCACTGCAGCATGAGACTGCTTGCTCGCATCTCAGCGGGCCAGTGAGAGCGAGGGGAAAGACAACAGAAGGGAAAGAGAGAGAGAGAGAGGGAGAAATGCTGATATGCCCCATGGGATAGTGCTACCAACATTCAGTGTGGTGTCCCAGGCTCAGTTAATCTTTGAAACACACTCAAAAACGTGTCACCCAGATGTGTGTCTCAATCTTCAGTGTATTCGTTGTTTACCATAGCACAAATGTTCCCCTGGTGGAGCGGACTAGCTGCCATGTGACACGCATTAGTTGCATGTGTCAGGTGATTCCAAACCCAATCAAGCCGACAATGTAGACCAACCATCACACGGTATCACTGACTAGGTGGAGATGCACAGGAGCGCATGTTGTGTGCAGTGTTTCGGGGGAGCGGGGCGGAGGGTACAGTTAGGGTGACTGGATCCCTGAGGGTCAAAAAGGCAGAAAAACTTGCATTTGCTAGAAATCAAAGATGATCTGATTTCTTATCTCTTGCCTAGTTCCCTAGACATATTTTTCCACAAACAACCAGCACCCTTCCTAGGAGGGAGGTCTTTCATAGGCTTTAAACACTGTGGTTGATCAAGTTCAGCCCTTGGAGCTTGGAGCCGAGGCCAACCTCCTCCTGAGACAGCCCCTAGCCCTCATGACACAGCTGTCCCTCTGGTTCACCTGAACTATAAGGTCACTGATGCCTTTTCAAGGGGTGGGCAGGCGATCTGACCACTTGGGAACTTTCAGCTGTGGGCCAGCCCAGGCCCAGCCAGGAGGCCGCCAGCCCTTACTCTCTGCATGGGTTCTTTATCCCTCCAGCTCCCCCATGGCAGGAGTTCCTTGAACTTTCTTTTCTCTCAGTGGCTTTTTTTTCACAGGCCCTCCACATGGGTACCTTTCCTTGGCTCTGTACTTTCCTCAATCAATATGATAATTTAATAATTATCCTTCTCAGTCTTCTTTTTTATTCAATTCTTTGATTAAAATTAGAAACAAACCTAGGGTTTGGGGTTCAAAGACTTTCCTGGACCTTAATACTCTGTTATATTTCCTCCAGCAGTTATGGTTCAAAAGCTCAAAAGCTTGGATAATATTGAAATATAGTAACATAGAAAGGGACAAGTCTGGGGACACCTTCACCTTGTTCTCATTTATATTATCACTAATGTATGCAGTTTAATTTCTCATGGTGGTGGTGGTGTGTTTACAATGAGATCTGTTGGCTCTGGCATGCCACCTTCTTTTTTTATTAAATATTTTATTTATTTATTTATGAGAGAGAAAGAGAGAATGGGCACGCCAGGACCTCTAGCCTGTACAAACAAACTCCAGACACATGTGCCCCCTTGTGCATCTGGCTTACATGGGTCCTGGGGAATCAAACCCAGGTCCTTAGGCTTCGCAGGCCAATGCCGTAATGCTAAGCTATTTCTCCGGTCCCAGCATGCCACTTTCTAAAGAGCAGGTAAGCATGCTTCTTTCCCCACACCTGCCATGTCTAGTCAGTCCTCAAGGCTGGCAACAATATCCTGCAACCCTCTCTGTTAGCTGAGCACTCTCCTTGCTCACTTGCGGACCCTAACCCTGGCCATCTTTATCTCTTATCAAGATCACTTTAGTCATTTTTTTTTAATTCTCTCCTTGACTCAGGAAAGACAAACCTCTTTAGTCCATCTTCTAGATTGGTGCTTTTTAAAAAAAAATTGTATTTATTTGCAAAGAGAAAGAGAGAGAGAATAAAATGGGTATGCCAGGATCTTTTGCACTGCAGACAATTCCAGATGCAAGCACCACTTTGTGCATCTGGCTTTATGTGAGAACTAAGGAATTGAACCTGGGCCAGCAGGTTTTGCAAGCAAGTGCCTTAACCACTGAGGCATCTCTTCAGCCCCTAGGTCAGTGCTTTCAAAATGATAATGGATGCTTCTCAGCCAGCACTGTACGTCTGAATCACTTGGGTTTCTTATTAAAATGAAAACTTGTCTGCAGGTGTGGAAGGGGCCTGAAACCCTGCATCTCAACAAGCTCCCAAGTTGGGTGTTGATCCTTAGGCTACGCTTTCAGTAATAAGTCTACACTGCAGTTAAACCCTGTCAAAAATATGAATTTTGGGATTCAAAGTTAAGTTTTTAACGCACTTTGCACCTGCCTAGCTTGGTGCCAATCTTCAGCAAGATATATTTCATTAATATTTTTATATATATAAAGGGGAGGATATGTTACTTTAATCATCTCAGAATGCATATGACATCAAAATACAATACACTCAACACATACAATTTATATGTCAATTATCCATTATTAGAAATTATGACAAGCTTTAAAAAACTTTTTTTTTGTTTATTTATTTATTTATTTGAGAGCGACAGACACAGAGAGAAAGACAGATAGAGGGAGAGAGAGAGAATGGGCGCGCCAGGGCTTCCAGCCACTGCAAACGAACTCCAGACGCATGCACCCCCTTGTGCATCTGGCTAACGTGGGACCTGGGGAACCGAGCCTCGAACCGGGGTCCTTAGGCTTCACAGGCAAGTGCTTAATCGCTAAGGCATCTCTCCAGCCCTAAAAAACTTTTTTAAATGTGAATGTGACCATTCCCTTCCCTTTCTTCAGATGAGTTACGGTTTCCCAGATCTCAAGCACCTCTTCACATTTGTGTGGTTTATTAATATGTAAAATTTTGTGTTAATTTTAAAATCATTTGCATGTGTCTGTATGTGTTGTGCATGCATGCTCATATGGGAGTGGGCACGCGTGTGTAAGTGTGCATGCACACAGGTCCATGTGAGTGCCAAGGGCAGAGGTCAAAATCAGGGGGCTTCCTTAGTTGCTCTGCACCTTATGTTTTGAAATGGGGTCTCACACTGAACCTAGAGCTCAGCGATTCAGCTAGACCAGCTAGGTAGTGGGCCTCCGTGATTCTCCTTTCTGCTTCCCCAGAGCTGGGGTTACAGTCACACGCAACTATGTCTAGCTTTGCTGTGGTATGAGGGATATGAACTTGGGGATTTTTAAAAAAACTTTTAAAAATAGAATTAAAAAATATTTATATTTGAGAGAGAGAGAAAGAGAATGGATATGTCAGGGCCTCTAGCCAGTGCAAATGAACTCCAGACACATGTGAACCTGGCTTATGTAGGTCCTGAGGAATTGAACCAGGGTCCTTGGGCTTCACAGTCAAGTGCCTTAACCACTAAGCCATCTCTCCAGCCCTTAAAACATTTTATTAAAAACTTCCATACACATAGGCAATATAGTATGATAACCCACTCCCAATACCCTTCCTTTTCCTCTTCCTAAACCCCTCCTTCACTGACTATCTTCTTTCCAATTAATCTCACTTCTATTTTGATATCATCATTTTTCCCTGCAGTTATTCATGTTGAACTCAGGTCTTCATGTGAACAGAAAATTTTTCACTCACTGAGCTATGTCCCCCATCCCTCAAACAAAAATTTTAAAAATTACATAAGTAAATAACAGATGAATGCAAAAAGACCTGTTAACATTTGCCATCCACACACGATGTATGATCCGACTCTGCAAGTACATTTCTTTTACATTTATTCCGTTCTACGTGGTGTCCGTATATACTCGTTTTTAATCATAAAGTTACGCACACGTACCCAGGACCACCCTGCCCCTCGCACAGCTGCCCGGGACTGCTTTCCCTCCAGCACAGCTCGAGGCCTTCTCTCCATGGCCTCCTCTGACATCTTCAGGGAGAAAGGAGCTCCCTCCCCTCGGCCCCAGCTGCAACCTACTTCACATCCACCTCACTGCACGTTCCTGCATTTATTTGTTACTTTCTCATTTATTAAATTCTGGGAACCAAAGTTCTCCAAGCCGTGCATTCAGAATTCAGTGCAAATTGAATGTATGTCATTGCCTTGGAGAGCTTCCTGACTGAGGGAGGAGCTCTCCACCTCTAGCCTGCTGCTCTGCGAAGCGGCACCACTGCACCCACTTCTTCAGAGAGGCTCACGGCCTGGGGTTAACTTGCTTTAGTGTCAGTAGAAACTCTTCTATTCAATGCAACTGAGACCATTAATAAGGAAACTGAAAATACAGTAGAACAAAGGAACCAATGAGTGATTTATTTTTGTGAAAATGTAAGTAAATGACAAATAAATGCACATTGCCTGTATTTTAAAGCCATCATCATGTCTGGAAGTTCAGCATCATCTTTTTTGGCATAAATTATAGCCACAGGGGCACCTTCTATAATTCACAATTTCAGTTTCCTTAAGGTGGAGAATGAACATAATGAAACTTGCAAAATAAGTTTAAATTTTTTCCCCTTATCTTTTTCAATTAGATCTTTGCCCACACCTAATTTAACAGCATTGTTCTTAAAGCATGCTATAATTACCCAATCTCCAAAAGCATGTAATTTAGTGGCTTTTTAAAAAACATTGTTACTTTAGAGTAATTTTAAATGTACAGATAAGTTACAAAGATAGTACGGAGTTCCCAAACACCCCTCTCCAATCTCCTCCTTCTTCATGTAATCATGATGATGGCGCTCCTGTCAAAACTGACCTCGTGAAGCTAAAAAGCTTTTGCACAGAAAAACATACCAAAGTCAATAGATTATCCACGGAATGGGAGAAAATCTTCTCCCGCTATATCACTGACAGAGACCTAATATCTAGAATCTACATAGAACTCAAAAAACTAAAAATAAAAACACAAACAATCCACTCAAAAAAAATCGGGCAGAGAGCTGAATAGGGAGTTCTCAGAGGAGGAAATACAAATGGCTAACACACATTTAAGAAAACATTCAACATCCCTAACCACCAGGGAAATGCAAATTAAAGCAGCTGTGCAGTTCCACCTTACTCCAATCAAGAGGGCAATCATTGAAAAATCAAATGACAGCTGGAGAGATGGCTGAGAGGTTAAGGTCCTTGCCTGCAAAGCCAAAAGACCCAGGTTTGATTCTTCAGGACCCACATAAGCCAGATGCACAAGGTGGCACATACATCTGGAGTTTGTTTGCAGCAGCTGAAGGCCTTGGTATGCCCACATTCTCCCTGCCTCCCTCTATCTCCCTTTCTCTTTAATGAATAACATAAGTTTAAAAATCAAATGACAATAAATGTTGGCAAGGATGTGGGGAAAGAGCAACCCTCGTTCACTGCTGGTGGGAGTGCAGACCTTTACAATGTCTATGGAGATCACTATGGAGACTCCTGGGGAAGATGAAAATAGAGCTGCCAACAGTGACTCCTCTACCAGCCTTTTGCCCTAAAGGCTCCATGCTTCCCTGTAGAAATATTTGCTCCATCATGTTTATAGATGCTCCATTCATAATATCTAAGAACTGAGATCAACCCAGGCGCCCATTATTGGACAAATGGACAATGAAGATGCAATACGTTTACACAACGTAGGAAAGTGTAATCCATTCCTTGTACAACACTTTATACAATGAATGTATACTCATAAAAATAAATTTTAACAGAAAAAAGAGAAAGCCGCCTGAGCAGCGCCAGCACGCTCTTCCTTCCCGGGCGCGGCTTCCTCCCTGTGCTCCTCTCCCGCTGACCTCTTCATGTGCCAGGCCCAACCCAGGTGCTTCTGCCTTTCTTTCTTTTTTCTTTTTAAATTTTATTTACTTTATTTTGAGAGAGAGAGAAAGAGAGAGAATAGGCATGCCAAGGCCTCCAGCCACTGCAAGCGAGCTCCAGACGTGTGCGCCACCATGTGCATCTGGCCTCCTTGGGTGGTGGGGAATTGAACCTGGGTCCTTAGGCTTCACAGGTCAGTACCTTAACTGCTAGGCCATCTGTCCAGCCCCCAAATGCTTCTTTTTTAGTTGTCTCATATCCCCAGTGCCGTCTGGTCTGTGACAATTACTCTGTCTTTCACAACCTTGACAGTCTTGAGGAATGCCAGTCAGATGTCCTATAGGCTGTCTTCCAACACAGGCTTTTTTTTTCCCCCAAAGATAGTGTCTTACTCTATCTTAGGCTGACCTGGAATGCACTATGTAGTCACAGAGTGGCCTTGAACTCACAGCGATCCTCCTACCAATGCCTCTCAAGCACTGGTCTGGCACCAACGCAGGTTTTCTGGATGCTTTCCCTGGTAAGGCTGCGCTTACAAATTCTGAAAGAACACAACGGAGGCCAGGTGCCCTTCTCAGGTGAGTCACCTGCATTGGTGAGACTGCTGACAGAAGCCTTCCTCTAACTGGGTTTTCAGGAAAATAAAGCTCACCCTTTTAGCACTTAAGTTACTGGACGCTATTTCAGTGAAGAATGGGTCGGAAATACAAATGGCACTCGCAGGAAGTGGGCCTCACACAAGGAGCTCCTGGTCGCTGTGGCTAACACCTCAGGCAGTGGTGTTTTGGCGCTGGGCCATCACTCTCTCACTGGTCAGTGGGTCCCACGATGGTGCAGGAAGCAGTGGTTACTTCAGCCCTGTGACTCCATTGAGATGTCAGTGTATGAGCTTTGTTATTGACATCACGTCCCTAAGTGAGCATTAACTGTTGCCACTGGAGATGAGAGAAGTGAGGGAGAGCTCAGAAGTCCCACTCTGCCTTTGGACTGTTTCCCTCCTCCTCCTTGAGTACCCGGAGTGGGTATAAATTACTCTTCCCTATCTTAGCACTCAGTACAATGCATGGCACACAGTGGGAAGAAATCGCTGAGTTGAATGGGTGAAAACAGAGCTGGGGCTATGGTTCAGTGGATAAAGCAAGCATGAGTGTCAGATGCTGTGGCCCTTTCATGGGGAATCCCATCATACACCTTGGGCAGGAAGAGAGATGGACACAGGACAATGGTACAGAAGCTCACAAGCCACCAGCGTGGGCGGTGGTGAGTGAGACGCTGCCTCAAAGAGGTGGAAAGGGGGGACCTACCACCAAAGCTGTCCTCTGGCTTCAATCCCTGTGTGCACACACCGACACCCACACATCCTCACAAGTAAACGAACACACACCAGAGCCGGCTGAGATGGGCATCAGCAGAATTCAGGAGAGGAGTAAAGGCAACACTGGAACCCTGGCCGGCCATGCAGAGGGAAGCTACAGAGAGCAGCCGGCACCACTGTCCCTGTGTGCCCAGGAACCCGGACGAAGGGGCCAAGCGACACTGAAGGACTGGAAGAAAATCTTCATAGCACCGAAACCTTCCAGACCCTAAAGAGCCAGTCACCAGAGCTCATTTCTTGGAGGAGGGGGTGAGGTGCTGAAACTGACTCTGTGAACAATAAGGGTCCCACGCTCGGGATCCAGCTGGTGGCAAGGAGGACCCGTGCAGCCTGCGCGCTTCTTTCCTCCCACTTTCTAGACTCCCTATAACAGGCCTCACAGGGACCCTATCAGAGCAACAAAGCTGAGGTCTGTGGAGGAGACCCAGCCCCAGAGTCACAAAGCAGAGGACAGAGGAAAGTCTGGGGCTGAGAGGCCATAGCTCACCACCAAGCCCAGGCTGGAGTTAGACCACAGTTAATGCAGATGCTGCATTTCACACTTCGGGGACCCCTTCATTCCCACACCACTGTGGGACTTTAGGCCCCTCCTGACTTTTTTTTTTCCTATCTTGGGGAGTCTGCCTATGTGTCTTGTCTCTGGTAAGAAGACCTTCAGGGCACGGTTTTCAACGCTGCCCCTGTTCCCCAGCCTGTGACTGCACATTCTGTTGATCCTGCCAGTGAGGCCCCTCTCCCCTCTCCCCTCGCCCCTCACCCCTCACCCCTCACCCCTCACATCTCACCCCTCACTCCTATGGGATCAGTTCCTCCTTCTCTGGTGAACACTGACCAGGTGTTCTTCTAAATTCATGTTATGTCCCTCCCTCCAGGCAAAGGTCAGACTTAGATTTTTCTGGCCTGGTCTGAGGCGGGTTCAAGGACAGGTGACTACAGATTGAGGGCCTACTAGTTTCTGGATAACGGTCGTGCACAGAGTAAGCTTAAGTTGAACCTTCACTGTCTGGAAGCCCAGTCAAACTATGCATTCATAGACAGTCATTTTGACAGTCAAATGAGATACAAGTTGATGTGTTCATAAACAGTAAGCGACGTGAAACCACTTACTCTAGGAATGTACATGCAATGTTTAGTTAGTATGTAATTTTATGTATTAAAACTACAATAACTTCCACAGGTTCCCTTGAGGAAGATTTCCTTTCTGGGGGCTGGAGGGGTAGAGGCGTGCTAAGAGATGTCCACAGACACTCACCTGGAGGTGCGTTCCTTCCTGTGTAGGTGCACTCAGCAAGCACTGGGATTCTTCACTGGAACAAGGACTTTCAACGCAAGATGTCACTTACCACTTAGGAGCATCTTTCTTGGAGAAACAAACCAGAAAGGCACCGTCGGTGAATTGTACTCTAACGCTTCCAGACGGTTGGAAAAGTCAGCACTGGGAAAGGGATGGAGGTAGACAGCAGCTTCAGGACACCCCACCAGCCTTTGCTAGCCATTTCATCAAAGCCTTAGGCCTATTCAATACTGTTCTCTCACGTAGTCCAGGCTGGCTACAGATGACCTTGAACTTCCTCCTTAGTGCTGAGATTACAGGCATGCTTCACATCCAGAAGTTGATGTCATGTTGGGCATGGAACCCAGGGCTTTGTGCACGCTGGACAAGCGCGCTATCCACTGAGCCACATCACTAACTTCAGGGCACTCCTTCATGTGGCCTCTTCCCGACCTTCCTATTGGGTCCTGTGGGGTCTATTTTATAAGATCACTAATTTCATTCATGAGGCTCTGGCCTCATGACTTAATCATCTCCCCAAAGCCTACCCCTAACAGTGTCACATTGAAGATTTTTAACATGTGGGTAACAGACCCATCCAATCCTATCTCCATGTCACCACAGACCCTTCACAAGGACTGAATCTGCTATGTCCCGTCCCTCCTGTCACCTAACATGGTACTTGGTACACAGTATTTGACATTTGAATGCATTGCCAAGATTTCATCTGAAATTGCTCCATTTCTACATCTTGGCAGTGAATTCATTTCTGGCTTCTTGTGAAAAAGCAGAAGATTTGAAAATAGCTGGTCTGTATTTCTGGGTGGCCACAATGACATGGGTGTGGGGACAGTAGCAGCTTCCTTTCTTCACGTGACTGGCTTTACCCTTTAACCCACAGGCTGGACAAGAGCTGCATAGCCCCTGCTTCTCTGGGCACCACCCAGAAGCGGCCTTGCTGGGAAAGAAGCTAATGCTAAAAGCTGCTTGTGCAATAGTTTCTGAAAGGATAGACTGTCACTGATGAGACATTCGGTTTAGTAGAATCAAAGCTTCCTGGAGCCTCAGGATTGTGAGCTACAATAGAGAGTGTCACAATACTGTAATTGTATTGGGTGATTTTAAGATACAAGTGTCTGTTTTTATAAATAAGACCAATTGTTTCTCTCTGCTTGGTCTACTTGGTCCATTCCAAATGGTAGGAAAATGCCTTCATTTTTCTATTACATATATCTCTGAGTCAAATGTCCCAACAAAGGAAAATCTCTTCTGCATTACGAATGATGACCAGTTTATCATAACTCAAGATAAGGAAATATTTGTGAGAAATAGCCTACACATTGGTTAAAATTATGAAATTTGCACTTATTGGTAATACTATTTCCTGATGACATTTCCCTTCTGGCTGCCTTGGCATTAATGTGAGAATTACTTATGACTTGGCATTTCTACAGCAGCTGCCCACAGGTCATGACAGGAACGGAAGGAAATGAACGAACCATGCTGGCTGTGCCAGGCGTGTGCCAGCGCTCCCGGTACAAGCTGGGAAGGCTGAGCTGGGGGAGTACAGAGTACGGGATGTGCCATTGCTGATATGGGTTCAAATCCTGGCTCTGGAATGAGCCATCTCTATGACTTTGAGACAACTACCTTCCCTGGAGATCAGCAAATCATTTGTGTACAAAGCCAGCTAGTAAGTGGTTTTGAAAACCTTCACAGGCCTGTTACTACTGCTCAGACTACAACTGCTGTAGCGTGGAAATAGGCCTGAGTCTACATAGGTCACCACAAGGTACCACGGGCTGGTTACTTGACACAATAGGCAAGAATGGCTCACAGCTCTAAGGATGCAAGTCTGAGACCACGGTGTGTCCGCTGACAAGGCCGAGGCATCTCTTTGGCTGGCAGATGGCTGTACCTGTGTCTTAGCTTCCCTTCCTCTTCCCCTCCTTCTTTTTCTCTCCGTCCTTCCTTTCTCCCTTCCACTCTTAATCTTAGCCAAAAGGCCAAGAAGCGATTCTTTTCTCCCTTCTTTCCTTAGTTTCTTCCTTCCTCCCTCCCTCCCTCCCTCCCTCCCTTTATTTCTTCCTTCCTTCTTTCTTTGTTCCTTCCTTCCTGCTCTCCTTTCTTCGTCCCACCTTTTCTCGCTTCCATCTTGGATCAAAGTCCAGGCCTTCTTGCATGCCACCAAGCACTCTACCACTGAGCTACTTCTCCAGTCCCCTAATCTCTCTGTATAAATTGCAAAACCTATTGGATTACAGCCCACCTCATGATTTTGTGTGTGCTTTATTTTTTAAGACAGGATCTCATGTAGCCCAGGCTCATCTCAATCTCACTATGTAGTGGAAGGTGACCTTGAACTTCTGATCTTCCTGTCTTCTCCTCCCCAGTGCTGGAATTCTAGGTGTGTGCCACCACATCTGGTTTTATACTGTCCTGGGACTTCAACCCAGAAATTTGTGCATGCTGGGCAAAGACTCTACCAACTGAGCTACATTCCCAGCTGCTATGTCACTTTATTTTGACTTAGAAACTTGTTCAAAGACTCTACCTAAGCCAGGAGTGGTTTCCCAGTATTTGGGAGATGGAGGCAGGAGGATCAGGACATCAAGGTCATCCTCAGCAGCACAATGAATTTGAGTCCAGCCTGGGACACATTAGTCTCAACACTCACTACCCTCCCCCCCCCCGCCACAAAAGACTCTATCTACCTGTATCTCAGAATATAGCCAAATTCAGAGGTACTAACATAAGAACTTCAGCTTATTAGTTAGGAATATATTATATTTATTATACTTTAGCTATGCCATCCCAATATCAGACATATTATAATGCTGGGGATGCAACCCAGTGCCTTGACCATGCTAGTGAAGCACTCTACCACCGAGCTCCAAAGTTCATGTGCTGGAAAGTTCAGTTAATACTGGTTGGAAATGGGGCCTTTCAGCCAGGTAGGTCACCGACCATCACGAATAGATTAATGCATTCACAAGTTTGTGGGTTCTTGAAGGAGCAATTTTGTTATAAAAGCTAAGCTACTCAGCATGTTTCTTGTGTCTCTGTGTGATGCCCTTTAGCATTTTATGATGCAGGAAAAAGGCCCTCCCTAGAAACCCAGCCTCTAGAACCATGAGCAAGTGTAGCTGAACGTCTATTCCTTGTGGATTTCAAGTCTCAGATATTTTGTTATAGCAACAGTGCACAGACAAAGACAACGCTGTAGACTAGAAATTCGCTCCGAAAAAAACACACACCAAGTACTTCTGCCACACTCACATGAGCTAGCTGTGAGATAACGGCCCAAGATTCATTTTACTCTGCATATAGTATACACGATAAATGTAATTTTAAAAACTGGGGGTGGGGGGTCACAATCCAGCTCCTATCATAGTATGGGAATGAACGGGCATCACTGTTATTTAGCTCCTATCATACCATGTGAATTAACGGGCATGCCTGTGTGCCAGTGAGACCTTATTTACAAAAGCAGGTCTCAGAGAAAAACAAAACAGAAAACACAGTGACCCTTCCTTCCACCGCTCCTCCTCCCAACCAAGTATGGCAAATGGGTCCAGGTTTGTGGACTGCCTCAGCACTCGGTCCATTCCTGCCCTTCCCACTCACTCCACCCAACTCTCAGCTGCTTCTGTTTTGTTGTTTGCTTGTTTTCGAGGCTGAATCTCAGGGTGACCTTGAACTTCTGAGCTCAAGTAATTCTCCCATCTCAGTCCCCTGCCCATGCTGGGGTCACAGGCAACGCCAAGGCCAAAGTCCAGGTGGTTCTTCCTGTTGCTGCGCCCGCTGCTTCCCTCCCTGCTGGTGCCTGCTCTCCCGAACCGCTGGGCATAGAGCTCCTTAGAGCGCGGGGTGGATGGCTGCCCATTTTGGTAGATAATTTCTCACATTTCTGAACTCTATTCTCTCTGTAAACCTATTCCTCTTGTAGTGCAGCTCGTCCTGGCTATCTAGTAATTACTCTCCTTGGACTATAATAACCTCCAGGAAAATTGAGTTCTGTCACTACCACAGGTACCCTAGTCATTCAAGAAACAGGATGGGTGAGAATGAAAATACTTAGTGGCAGAGGCCAGTAAGTTAAAAAGGAGACATAAAGGGAAGAGAAAGGAAGGGAGGAGGGTACTTAATAGGTTGATATTGTATATATGTAAGTACAATGATTGAGATGGGGAGGTAATATGATGGAGAATGGAATTTCAAAGGGGAAAGTGGGGGAGGAGGGAATTTCCATGGAATATTTTTTTATAATCTTGGAAAATGCTAATAAAAATACAAATTAATTAATTAATTAATTAAAAGTAAAAAAGAAACAGGATGGAAGAAATGCCACTTGCAGGCAAAGCCAAAGGAGCCAGGTTCGATTCCCCAGGACCCACGTAAGCCAGATGCACAAGGTGGCACAGGTATCTGGAGTTCCTTTCTCTATCTGTCTCTTTCTCTCTCTCCCTCAAATAAATAAATAAATAAATTTATATATATATATTTTTTAAAAAGAAATATTTTTTGTGTGCCCACGAATGAGAGAGTACCATTTCAGGCACTGAAACTGCAGCAATATGTAAATCAGACAGACCCTCTTCCTGGGGAGACTCAAGGATCACTTCACAGCCTGGACGGAGCGGTTGGATTCTGTATGTGAGACAAGAAAGATAAATGAAGCCAGGTAAGAGCATACAGAGGGACACAAAAGAGGGGGTGAGGATAAAAGTGGTGACGGTTTAGCTGTGGGGATCAGGGAAGCTTCCCTGTCAGGTGAAGAGAAGGAGCACCAACGCGTATCCAGCTCCTTGGTCTCTTGCCTCCCTGCAGAGAGGCGGCTGCACCCGCGTGGCTACCAAGGATTTGAATTCCTCCCTCTGCTTTGTTTCCGTCTGCATGGGAGTCAGCCAAGAGAAGTGAGGGCTCAAGAGACTGGCCATCAGTCTCTTGTGGGTTCCACCTAACTGGGGGTGCCAGGTCAAAGTCTGGTGCTTCGTTTCTTCATTAGTAATAGCTGATATGTAAATTAGACCAGGCACAGAGAAAAGCTTCAGCGTGGTCCACGATTGCCTGGGTAGCATAGGGAAAAAATGAAAGCCCAGGAAACCCCCATTCGGTGGGGGAGGTTTGAGATAAGACCCGGCAGATTGGTTTCACTTCTGCCTGCATGTGGGCAGAAAACCAAATGAATCAAAACACAACCAAAGTGGAACAAATAGAGAAACCTCAGGGATTACCTGGGCCCTCGGGACCTATGCAGAGTGCAAGGTAAGTCCGTCTGTCTTGGGGTCACAGCTTCTCTTTTCACACTGTGGTTTTTCTTTAAAAAGCACAAGCGGGGGCTGGAGAGATGGCTTAGCGGTTAAGCGCTTGCCTGTGAAGCCTAAGGACCCCGGTTCGAGGCTCGGTTCCCCAGGTCCCACGTTAGCCAGATGCACAAGGGGGCGCACGCGTCTGGAGTTTGTTTGCAGAGGCTGGAAGCCCTGGCGCGCCCATTCTCTCTCTCTCCCTCTATCTGTCTTTCTCTCTGTGTCTGTCGCTCTCAAATAAATAAATAAATAATTAAAAAAAAAAAAAGCACGAGCGGCTGGCTTGAGTTCTTGCCCTGGAAGGTTTGAATTAAGTAAAATTCTGAAGACGGTATCTTTGTACACAAGCTTGCTCCAATACGGTCATGGTCACAGGAGGGAATGAGGAGGAAAGGGGCTGATCACCCACAGAGAGCCCAGATGCGTCTGCAGTCAGTAAACCTGAACGCAAAAACTCCCCGCTCTTTGCAGAATCGCTCCCCAGCGCACAGCTTGCAGCAAGGAGGCGGTGGGCCTGTTACACGAGACATCAGGGCTACCAAGAACTGTCAGCCTAGAAATAAAGTGTTCAGAAAAATGGGCCAACTATGAGAAGCAGTTGAAAAATTAGCGAGGGTGCCATACATTGTGGCACAGGAAGCCGAGGGCTTCCAGCAGCTTTTGATTGGTCACCAAGTCACAAGCTCTTAACAGCTTAGCTGTTGCCAACACTTCCAGGGCGTGTGCACAGAAGGATGGCCTCCACTTAGTAGGCCAAAGAGGAGAATGTCCGCACTGATACGCATCTGTACCTGAGGCAGGTCCCCTAGCAAGGAAATCCAACTCTTGTCTCAGACACCTGAGGGTGTCAGACACAGACCTTTCCCTGCTTTTCTGTTCAGGTATCAAAATTGGCCAATACACCTCTTATTTTTCTTCTTATTTTCTCTTGGGAGTCAAACCCAAGGCTTTGAAGTACCAATTAAGCACTCTACCATTGATCTACACACCCCGGCCCTTTTGTGTGTGTGTTCATACGTATATGCACGCGCATGCATGTGTACGTCAGAGGACAATCTCTGGTGTCTCTCATTGACACGGAAGCTCGCTAATTAGGCTAGCCTGGCCTGGCTAGCTAGCAGGCTCCAGGGGCTCCCCTGTGCCCACCTCTCCAGCGCTGGGGTCACAGTTATGGGCAGCCACACCAGGCATTTTTTAAATATTTTATTTATTTATTTGAGAAAGAGAACGAGGGAGAGAGAGAGTGAGAATGGGTGAGCCAGGGCCTCCAGCCACTGCAAATTAACTTTAGACGCATGCGCCCCCTTGCACATCTGGCTAACGGGATCCTTCGGCTTTGCAGGCAAACGCCTTAACCGCTAAGCCATTCCCCCAGCCCCACACCAGGTACTTTTATATGGGTACTAGGCCTTGATCTTTATCCACAGAACAATCTCCCAGCCCCTCCTTTTTGAGACAGTCATTAGGAGGCCCAGGCCAGCCCTAGATCTCCTGCTTCACCCTCCCCGCGACGGGATTACATGTGCATGTCACTGCACGCGTCGCCCCAAAGTACTTTTAAGGCATCCCAGCCACTGCTGTACTTCCCTTCAGCGTTGAACCACAGGGACATTTGTGTCTTCCCAGACCACCGGGTGCTTTGGACTATTCAACAAGCCCTTATTTGAAGCGTGCTGGTTAGATATCTAACAAGCTCTGTCCCTAAGTCTTCATGATCTAAGACCTTGTTCACAAGGCACCATACCTCTGTTTTCAGTGTTTTAGGCCCTTCTGTCCATGTCAAAGAGAAATGATTTACTGGCATAAGTCAGAAATGAGGAACCGGATGTTGTACGGGAAAGAAACCTGCCACATAATACTCCAGAGGACCTGGACTATTTGCAGACTGATTGTGAAAGTGCCCTAACCACACACAGCTCTCGAACCAGAGCTTTCACTGGACTGGCCATGTGGATAGCTTGTAGCTCAGTGGTGGAACGCTGGCCCAGCAGCAGTGCAAAACTTTGGGTTCTATGCCTCGCAATGAAGAGTGGAGCTGAAGGGAACTGCAGCATCAGCTGCTGAGATGAATGAAAAGCACTTGGGGGCTGGAGAGATGGCTTAGTGATTAAGGCATTTGCCTGCAAGTCCTAAAGACTGAGGCTTGATTCCCCAGGACCCACGTAAGCCAGATGCACAAGGTGGTGCATGCACTGAAACATCACTATCACACCTTCCAAGGCTCAGGGTCTAATGTGGAAGACGTGGCGGAAAGAATATAAGAGCCAAAGGAAGGGTAGGACTCCTTACAACGTGCTCCCCCCAGACACAAAATGGCCTGGATATCCATGACCTCGCAGTGCCCGACACTACCTACACAAGACCATCATAAGAGGAGGAAAAGACCATGACATCAAAATAAAAGAGACACTGATTGAGAGGGCAAGGGGATATAATGGAGAATGGTGTTTCAAAGGGGAAAGTAGGAGGGAAGGTATTACCATGGGATATTTTTTATAATCTATCAAGTTGTTAATAAAAAAAAATTTGAAAAGAAAAAAATCATCTTGGGCTGGAGAGATGGCTTAGTGGTTAAAGGCTCTTGCTTGCAAAGCCTGAGGGCCCAAGTTTGATTCCCCAGTACCCATGTAAAGCCAGATATACATGGTGGTGCATGCATCTGGTATTCTGTTTGCAGTGGCTAGAGGCCCTGGCATCCCCATTTTCTCTCTCTTTCTCTCTGCCTCTAAATAAATAATAAATAATATTTTTTAAAACTCACCTTGATTTATAAATTCAAGAAAGCTGCTCTCAGGAGACATGGAGGTGAGTCTTGTGGAACATCCTGTGCTCATGGTATCAGGAAGGAGAGGAGGACTGTGAATGCAGCATCATTCTGGGCTACATTGTGAGACCCTGTCTCCAAATAATGAAGGGCTGGGGATGTGGCTCAGGGATAGAGTGCATCCTAGCAAGCTCACTAACTTACTTACAGACAATCTTTAGAAAAGATGTAAGATCTCAGGACACGTGTTGACTCCATTGGTAGAAACCAGGTGACCGAGGAGAAGGGAGCATGGGAAGTTCTCCACAGTTTATGAGCTTGAACCTGTTGACCTTTGTACCATGTATACAATCTACTCAGAAACAAGTGAGTTTAGAGTTTTAAATATTCCATTTTTGTTTATTTATTTATTTATTTGATGGAGAGAGAGAGAGAGAGAGAAAGAGAGAGAGAGAGAATGGGCACGCCAGGGCCTCCAGCCACTGCAAATGAATGCTAGACATGTGCACCCCCTTGTGCATCTGGCTAACGTGGGTCCTGGGGAACTTGGGTCCTTTGGCTTTGCAGGCAAATGCCTTAACCGCTAAGCCATCCCTCCAGTCCAGAAACAAGTGACTTTAAAAATATATATGATGACTGATCTGGCTAGATCTGTTGGCACAGGTCTTTAATACTTGCTATTCAGGAAGCTAAGGCAGAGTTTGCTGAATTCAAGGCCTGATGGGCAAGAGTAAGTTCAAGGTCAGTTTGGGTAACTTAGTGAGATCCTGTCTCAAAGTAACAAAAGGTCTTGGGATACAGCTTTTGCCAAACAAGTATGAGACCCTATGATCTATCCCTAGTACCCACCCCTCTGGACACTAAATAGCTGTACATTTTTTTGGTGATAAAATCCCTACCACCATTTTTCCTGTGAGTAAGAAATTCTTTCAAGACCCATGGAAAATAAGGAATGAAACTCTTCCTGGTAGGAAACACAGAGTCTGGAAACTATGCCTGACAGATAGCATGAGGAACCCCAGCAAGGGGCGTGGTGCCGGCAGGCAAAGGGATTCACGTCTGACAGGAGGTGGGCTAGTCGCCCAAGCCGAGATAACCCAGAACGTAAAGCACCGTAGAACCGTGTCTCCTCACTGTCATGAGCTGACGGGACTCATGGAAGTCCTGTCGCCATCACCTCCAGCTTCTATCCTCACCTGACCAGACTTTTCTCGTTTATTGAGAGTTGACTGACACAGCATTCAGTGCACAGCGTGACACTGGCTGTGTTCTGCCATTTTGGGATCCCCTGTGTCTGTTCATGACCCCCTACAAATGTCATGTGGCAGAGACTTGCAAGATGGAGTATTGCTGAGGGGAGCAGGAAAGGGGACCTCCGGGGTCACCCAGAAGGCATCAGAGAGTGGCGCTTCCACTTGACGATTTGAGGGTATGGGGTGCCTGTGTGTGAGGTCACAACCCCACAGCTGCCTTAGATGAGCCCTCTGACATTTTCTGGAAGGTAAGCCACCAACTGGCAATGACACAGTCCCAACTTTATCCTGCCACCCTCACTCAAGGGCGACAACCAGACATTGGGTATGGCAGAACCCAGCAGAGTCTGTGATGTTGGGGCAGGAGGCCAGGCGGAGAGTGAGACCTGCTACTCACAGCTTTACAATATTAAGACATGAAGAAAGCAAGTTGGCAAAGCTGGAAAACCTCACTGACCACTGGTACAGTGCTTGAAAGTGACCAATGGCTTCTAATAACACTAAACCACAAGCCCTGAGGTGGAGGCAGGAGGACTAGGAGTTCAAGGTTACCCTTGGCTACATAGGAAGTTTGAAGACAACCTAGGCTTCATGAGACCTTGAGAAAAAACTCACAACAACAAAGCCACATGCTCCTGGGTGGAGGGTTTTGTTGTTTTGTTTGAGGTCTCACTCTATCTCAGGCTGACCTGGAATTCACTATGTAGTCTCAGGGGGGGCCTCGGAGTCACAGCAATCCTCCTACCTCTGCCTTCTGAGTACAATGCTGGGATTAAAGGTATATACCACCATGCCTGGCTGTGTATGGAGTTTTAAGATACTGAGATATGCCATGCACGAACTTGTATGTAGAACTAAGTGGAGCAGGTGGAGTATGGAAAAGCTTCCACTGTACAAATGAGCCAAAAAAACATGCTATGTGATATGAATGTCCCATCCTGGTACAGTGGGGCCATTTGAGCTATGGAACTCTCTCTGTTGTAGCCTGCTTCCTCCCTTGGAAGCATATTATTGAAATTACATCATACATATGGAAATATATATAATTTATTTATTTGACAGAGAAAGAGGCAGATAGATAAATAGATAGATACATTAGTTAAATAGACACTGAGAG
This sequence comes from Jaculus jaculus, assembly GCF_020740685.1. Taxonomy (NCBI): domain Eukaryota; kingdom Metazoa; phylum Chordata; class Mammalia; order Rodentia; family Dipodidae; genus Jaculus; species Jaculus jaculus. The sequence continues at coordinate 5,786,206 of NC_059105.1, forward strand.
AGAATGTGCATGCCAGGACCCCTAGCCCTGCAAACAAACTCCAGACACATATGCCACTTTGTGCATCTGGTTTACGTGGGTCCTGGGGAGTTGAACCTGGGTCCTTTGGCTTTTCAGGAAAGTGCCTTAATTGCTAAGGCATCTCTCCAGCCTGGAAGCATATTCTTTCTTCATAAGCTCTCATTTTGTTTGTTGCAATAAGTTCTCTCATTGTGCTTGCTACTATCCACGTGTTTCTGTCCAGTCCTTTGTTCTGTGATGCAAGATCCAGAAAGCCCTGTGGGGGTTCTCACCACATTCTGATATCAGCCAATATCAATGCCATTCTCAGCCAGAAAGAAGTGGCTTTTCATGGGATGACACATGGTTGTTACCATCTCATAGTGCACACATGTATGCATGTGCACTGACACGAGTGTGTGCGTGTGTGTGTGTGCGTGCGTGTGTGTGTGTGTGTGTGGTACAGATGTACCCTTTCCTCCTCCTTCGAATCTCCATTTTTTTTTTTTTTTTGGTTTTTCGAGGTAGGGTCTCACTCTAGCCCAGGCTGACCTGGAATTCACTATGGAGTCTCAGGGTGGCCTTGAACTCATGGCGATCCTCCTACCTCTGCCTCCCAAGTGCTGGGATTAAAGGCGTGTGCCACCGCACCCGGCTTGAATCTCCATTTTAAAAATATAAACTGGGCTGGGCGAGATGGCTTAGATGTTAAGGTGCTTATCTACAAAGCCAAAGGACCCACGTTCAATTCCCCAGGACCCACGTAAGCCAGCACAAGGTAGCGCATGCATCTGGAGTTCATTTGCAGTGGCTAGAGGCCCTGGCATGCCCATCCTTTCTCTCTCTCTCTGTATTTCTCCGTGAAATAAATAAAAAGAAAATATTAAAATTAAAAATAAATAAAAATAAAAGTTAGTGGCGAAGCAAGTGCCAGAACACTGAAAAGCAGTGCATGAGATAAGACGCAGCGCTACTGGGCAGGGCCTGAGGCGTCAGTGATCCCCACAACAGTGCTGCGGTTCAGTGCAGGGATTACGAAGAGGCTTCTGGCTGAAGAGATTGGGGTGGCTCCATGGATGAGGATTGTGCATTACTCAATGAGAGCCCTAAAAATCAATGCAACGAGGCCAAGCCACAGACATCAGATGGGAACACAGCCCTCCCTCCACCCTCATGCATTCAGTGGAGGTGTTGGAATCACCACTTGCCACTAGACAGTCAGAAAAAAGCTGGAAGCAGATGGCTCCTCTGAGAAATGTGGCCTGCGGCCACAATGGGAGAGCTGAGCGTGTGACTGGCATTCCCTCTGCAACCAAGAACAGATGACCGCGACTGCGGGCTGGGAGAGCTCCAAGGAAGGGAGCCCAGAAAGGAATCCTGGTTCGAGAACTTCTGCATCTGCCCCCCCCCGACACCCCGACTTTTCTTCCTCGGGGCTGCCCTCTGTGCCCTCGACTCAGGACTAACACATTAACAAATGCATGGCCAACTTCCTCCAACGGGCAGGTGTAGGGGCACACGCCTCTAATTCCAGCAGGAGGACCATTCAAGGCCAACCTCAGCTACCTACTGAGTTTGAGGCCAGCTTGAGATATATGAGACTCTGTCTCAAAAAAACCAAACCAGCAGGGCGTGGTGGCGCACGCCTTAATCCCAGCACTTGGGAGGCAGAGGTAGGAGGATCGCTGTGAGTTTGAGGCCACCCTGAGACTCCATAGTGAATTCCAGGTCAGCCTGGGCTAGAGTGAGACCCTACCTCGAAAACCAAACAAAAAGAAAACAAAGCAACCAAACAAAAAAACAACAAAACCCAAATGACTAGGTTGAGAGTGAAGCTCAGTTGGTCGAGTGTCTCACACCCCCAACGCCCTGGGCTCAATCCCCAGCATATGGAGGACGTAGCGATGCCTATAAGCCAAGCACTGGGAAGGTGGAGGCAGGAGGGTCAGAAGCTCAAGGTCATCTTGAATTGCTAGGAAGTTCGAGGCTAGCACTGGCTGTGGGAGACCCTGTCTCAAAACAAAAATCAACAAATAAACCAACCAATCCCCCCAGCCCCTCCCCCCCAAATCTACAATGTCCTTCAGTGAATAAGTGCCTTTCTCAGAATGAAGGTTTTTGGAATTGGGGCTGAAACCTGCTGCTATTTCTATGCGCCTCAATGTCTGTCTTTTCTCAGTAGGAGGCAGAGGACTGTCTCAGTGGTTAGGGTCCTGGGCGGGGATGGCTGCCCAGCTCAGAACCCGGTCCCTGCAGCTCCTGGCAGGCTGTCTCCACACCTGACTTCACATTCTGTGTTGGTGATTAGGTTCCAAGGCTACCGGGCCCCTCCCAAGCGGGCTTCATGAATGCCTGTCAGGTCAGGGCACTGAGCCAAGCATTCCTGGAGGCCCCTGGTCTTTCCCCACAGGGTTGCTGGGCGAGCGAGCACACATCGCCCCCTTGTGTCCGAGATACGCTTGACAACGTGCTTTCCTGCCCCTGCTGAACTGCAAGTGAAATGGAACTGGGGGAAACAGGTGAGACAGGGTCTCACACTATATATAGGCCAGAGGGTGGGAGGGAGGGAGGGAAGAGGGAAGGGAAAGAGGAAGAGGAGTCCGAGGGGGAGGAGGGCTAGGAAGAGAAAGAGGAGGAGAACAGCCACGTGCTAGTTTCTCAGGATGCTAACAGTATCCAGAATGGTGTCAAGATGATGTCGTAAACTATGTGAGCCAGAGCTTTAGACAGAAATAATAAAAAATACTAAGATGTGATAAAATCCAAGCGCAAGAGCTCTTAAGCAGAATATTACACCTTCTAATAGCAGGACACTTTCCACTAAACCGAAAGTTCAACTGAACCTAAGTTCTAAACCGTGAAGGTGCTCCCGGTATCTTTTCATTCAGCGTATATATTCCCTTTTTAGTCACTTTTGATGTCATCTTTCCTGTCCACCCACGTGACGTGCTCACATGCCCATGGCGGGCCAAGCCCTCTGCACAGTGTGTGGTCTTGAGACAAAGGACTCAGCGCCATGACAATCTGCACCACTGTGACCTCTACGCGGGCCTCATGGAATCATGTGCCCACACACAAATACACATGCGTGCACACACATTTTCAAAAACATAAATAAGAAAGAAACTGCTGCCAGGCTGGACGGAATACCTCGTTGACTGAAAGGCACCGGTGTGTCTGTCTGTTATGGCTTTGAAACTTTGGGAACAAGACGGTAACTTCTTGCCCGTCGTTTCGGGCCCTTCCCCAAGGCCCTCCGTGCGCTCCCCACTCGGCATCCTGTAGACAATGGCACAGTTGCTGGCCTCACGGGAGCAAAGCTAGCCTGTGTTCGTGGGCACGGCCGTGGCTCTCCACGCAGGCTGCGCCTGTCTCACCCACCTCTGTGGAAGAGGCCTCTCTTCTCTTTGAATACGTTTCTTTTCCTAGTCTCACAGGTCAAAGAGCACGTGGTGCTGCTTTGGGAAACAAGTCTGGCCTTTGTCCCCAAGGATCCCAACTGGCCATGCTTGTATACGTGCACAGGACAGTGATTTGCTTAATGATTCTGGTAAGTTTTTGTCTAGTTTTCTTTCAGAAGAAATTGAGGCTAAAGGTAAAGAAAGAGTATAGCTGGAGGTCTGCAGAGATGGCTCACACGTTCGTGAGCTTCCTGCAAAACATGAGGACCTGAGTGGCCTGAGACTGCCTGAGTTCAAATCTCCAGATCTCATGGAAGACAGCTGGCTGTGGTTTTGTACACCGGTAACCCCAGTCCGCCAGGGGAGCAGAGACCCAAGAACTGTCAGAGCTCTGCAAGCTCCAGGATCAGTCAAAAGAAACTCAGGCTCTAAATCAGATCAGGTGGAGGAGCAATGGAGCAGGAAGTCCTAAGCTGCACTCCGGCCACCTCAGGCGAGCAGCCCGTGCTGCAGACAAACATACGGGGCAAACACCAGGGCACATGCATGTGCGTACACCACACACACAAATATAAAAGATTAGAAAGGTCTACATGGCTACTTTTTCTTTTTTTTGCCTCAAAATTTTTTTATTTTAATTTTTTTATTAATTAGTTTTGTATTCAGCAAATACAGTCAGTTTGGTACCATTATTAGGCTCATCCATGTCCTACCCCCTTCCCATTGGCCCCTCCTTGTTGAGGTATATGGGTCGTGCGTTGTGGAGTTAGCCCACAGTTATGGGTAAGATTAATGTCTCTGCATATCATGACCCAACATGTGGCTCTGACATTCTTTCCGCCCCCTCTTCCGCAAAATTTCCCTGAGCCATGTTGGGTTCATTTTTGGTCTGCTTCAGTGATAAGGTGTTGGGGGCCTCTGAGGCTCTGGCTCTCTGATTTGGTAGGAGTTGATTTTTCTCTGTGTTGGCCTCCTTCCCCCTTGTGCTGGTATCCAGTTCATCAGGAGAACAGCACCCTTGCTTGTTTCGCCAATTTTTCTTAGTTTCAGCCAGGGCCATTTTGAGGTATGATGGGGTGGCTCTCTTCTTAGGATCTACATGGCTACTTTTTCTGTTATTAAAATTATATTAAAAACCTATCTCTCCTGTTCTGAGGCCTCCAGACTAATTCGTACAGTGTAGGATGTCCAAGTGTTCAGTGTGATCAGGCTTTTTTTAAAAAAAATCCTAGCCCTCAATAACTCATAATGCTTTAACATTTTATTTATTTATATATTTGAGACACACACACAGAATGGGCACACCAGGGCCTCCTGCCCTGCAAATGAACTCCAGACTCACGCACCTCCTTGTGCAGCTGGCTTACATAGGTCCTGAGGAATTGAACTTCGGTCCTTTGGCTTTGCAGGCTAGTGCTTTAACCACTAAGCAATCCCTCCAGCCCATGATTAGGCTTTTAAATGGTTCATGAGGATGTACCTGGGTGCAGAAGGAGGAGCTCCCCCCCACTCCAAACAAAGCCAGGTGGTGGGAGGAAAGGCAGAAATCATGCACCTGGCATTAAGGAACTTGTGATGGAGAGCTGGAAACTCTACTAGGCCGGAAAGCTGGGTGTTCTAAGGGATGCAGGGTACAGCCATGAGCTCAATTCGCTCCAATAGAGAAGACCCACGTCAGAGTGTGCTGAGCGATGGGCACAAGTGACCGTAACGTGGGAGCAGACCTCTCTCCAGCTGACAAAGTCAGGTCTGGGGAGAGAAGTGTGTGCAGGAGCTGACAAAACCAAGAGGCACCTGGACTGATGGCATGGTTTCCACTGTAGCTGACTGTCCTTCCCGCAAAGAAGCGTCACACCCTGCGGATCTGGAAGCAGAGTGCGTATCAGGCACTGAGGAAGGCTGGCGGGAGGACGCAGGGGTGGCCGGGCTCCTTCCTGTACGATTCTCAGAAGGACTTGCACCCCGAGATGATAACAAAAGCTGTAAAAATCATCTTGGAAATTCCCCAAGATCAATTACCAGTTGGCATTCCGGCAAATGTTCCCTGTAAGGCACATTCATAGCTAATCGACACATTCCCGGATCTACCCAGACGGGAATACATTGAAGTCCACCACAAGCAAGCGCAGTGTAAACAGGACAAGGGTCCCAAGGCCACAGCCGTCCTCCCGCCCTGGCCTATGGAGCCTGGTTGGCCAGACTTTGAACTTCTTACTGAACAATAACTGTAAATATTTTCTCAGTTCAGAAGTAAAGGTTGGGCCTGGGGCACGGTGGACCATGTTTATAATCTTAGCCTGTGCTACATGAGATCCCATCTCAAACATAAACAAAAAAGCAATACAATTTTCAGCCTAAGCAAGTAAACCACAAGCCATAACTGTTTGTGTAAAGGCCCAAACTATCAATCTATCATCACAGATTTTTACTCCTAGTAGCACCCCATCGCTGTCCCTGCTACCTAACTATCCTTTTTTATTCCCCAGACACATGCGCCACCTTGTACATCTGGCTTACACGGGTCCTGGGGAATTGAGCCTAGGTCCTTTGGCTTTGCAGGCAAATGCCTTAACCATAAGTCATTTCTCCAGCCCTCTACCTATCTTTACTTTTCTTTCCTTTATTTTTTCCCTTTCCTTCCTCCCCTTCATTTCCATTCCTTTCCCTCTCTGCCGGCCAGTACAGACTGCTCTGAGTTCAAGGGGGAAATGTGGCTCAGGGAAAATGTGTTGACCCCTGCTGTACAGTAAGGAGGATAGTAACTTTATGATTTCTCTCTCTGTGTGTGTGTGTGTGTGTGTGTGTGTGTGTGTACGCACGCATGCGTGGTGTGGTATGTAATGCAATGTATGTAGTAGATACATGTGTTTATGCAGATAAATACGCATGCCTTGTGAGCACTCAGTGACCACAGGAGAATGTTGGGTGTTCGCTTCACTCCTGTGCCTACTCCCTGAAGAAATAGGGTGATACCTGAGCATAGCAAAGCCCAGAAGTTTACATGAGCGCCGGAGAATCAAACTCGGACCGTCTGAGGCCCTCTTAGACTCTCATGCGTGCCCAGTGGATGCTCCTAAAGCTAAGCCATCTCTTCAGCTCTAGTGGGAGCTTTGAAAACAGATTTTCTCTTGCATATCTTAGGTACTAAAATATGATGTTCCAAGATATGTAAGTAAAATGGTTACAACAGTGGAATAAATTCTCCACGTAGTATAGTTCCCCATCTCTTGCCTGTGTCAAGACCATCCACTCATGAAACAGAAGTCCTGATTACAGTGCACTATCACCAGCTACATTCCATGCCAGATATTTCAATTTTCTCAACCTACATATTTGCTACTTTGTGTTCTCTGACCTATGTCTCCTAGCATCTCTCTCATCCTCCTGCCCCTGGTAAGTTCTGTTTTATTCTCTACATTTGTCTATTTGACTTGCACATATAAGTAAGGTCATGCAATAATATTTCTCTTTCTGTGCCTTTTATCTTATTTACCTTAATGACCTCCAGGTCCATCCATATTGTGGCTAATGTCAGTTCTTTTTTAAAAATTATTTATTTATTTATTTGAGAGCGACAGACACAGAGAGAAAGACAGATAGAGGGAGAGAGAGAATGGGCGTGCCAGGGCTTCCAGCCTCTGCAAACGAACTCCAGACGCGTGCGCCCCCTTGTGCATCTGGCTAACGTGGGACCTGGGGAACCGAGCCTCGAACCGGGGTCCTTAGGCTTCACAGGCAAGCGCTTAACCGCTAAGCCATCTCTCCAGCCCTAATGTCAGGACTTTTAAAAAATAATGTAAACTCACTTTATTTGATCATTCATGTGTTCAAATATTCAATAGTGGGAATTTCATTATTATTATTATTATTTTGGTTTTTCAAGGTAGGGTCTCACTCTAGCTCAGGCTGACCTGGAATTCACTGGGTAGTGTCAGGGTGGCCTTGAACTCATGGTGATCCTCCTACCTCTGCCTCCCGAGTACTGGTATTAAAGGCATGCACCACCACAGCTGGCTATTATTATTATTTTTGACAGAGTCTAATGTAACCCAGGCTGGCCAGCTAACCAGTGAGCCCCAGGGATCCCCTATCTCTGCCTCCCCAGAGCAGAGATTTACAGGTGTGCACCGCCATGACAGGTCATGCAGGTTCTGGGGATCCGAACTCAGATCCTCATGCTTGTGTAGCAAGCACGTTATCTATTGAGCTATCTCTCTGTATCCCTTGGATCTTCTTGTTTAGAACTAAATAATAGTACTTCATACAGGTCATATTATTCACACACACACACACACACACACACACAATTTAACATGCATGTGTTATCTATCTGTATTAATTTCCTTCTTGTTACTGTGACCAAATGATTGACAAGCTGTGACTACAGCGAGCCTGAGTTTGCTTTGGCTTACAGTTTAAGGGATACAGTCCATCATGGTAGGGAAGTCGTGCTGCAGAAGAATGGGGTGGCTAGTCACAATGCGTCAGAAGTTAAGAGAGAGACAGAAGGAAATATGCTGGTGTTTAGCTAGCTCTTTCCTTTTTACTCAGCACAGGACCCTAGCCCATGGGTAGTGCTGTCCACAGCCAGGATCTGTCTTCTCTCCTCACTAAACCCTTTCTGGGCGCTGGAGAGATGGCTCAGAGGCTGAGGTGCTTGCCTGGGAAGCCCAGTCCTTTCTGGACACACCCTCATGGACATGCCCGGAAGTGTGCTGCCGTGGTTATTCTAAATCCAGCCATGTTGACAGGGACAATAGCCATCACTCTACCTGACTACTGTCTGTCATCTGGCAGTCCATCTGTCATGGTTGCTGTCAAATCTTGGCTACTGAACACAAGCACACAGCAGAAGAGATTGATTTGATTTCCTTTCTTGGGGTTGGGGACTCAGGAGAGGTCTTGTGGGTCACATGGTAATTCTATTTTTAATTTCTCTCAGTCCCTGCCCTTCAGATGACTCACTTTCTCCACACCTCACCAATATTTATTTATTGTCATTTTCAAAATTCATTATTTATTTTTTTAAGAAAGATCTCTTTATTCATTTATTTTTATTTATTTATTTGAGAGGGACAGACAGACAGACAGAGAAAGAGGCAGAGAGAGAGAAAGAGAGCCAGAGTGAATGGGTACATCAGGGCCTCTAGCCACTGCAAATGAACTCCAGACGCATGTGCCACTTTATGTATCTGGCTTACGTGGGTCGTGAAGAATCGAGCCAGGATCCTCAGGCTTCACAGGCAAGTGCTTAACTGCTAAGCCATCTCTCCAGCCCCCTTTATTTTTACTTATGAGAGAGAGAGAGAGAGAGAGAATGTGCACACCAGGGCCTTCAGCCACTGCAAACAAACTCCAGACACTTCCACCACCTAGTAGGCATGTGCGACCTTGCGCTTGCCTCACTTTTGTTCATCTGGCTAACGTGGGACCTGGAGAGTAGAACATGGGTCCTTAGGCTTTGCAGGCAAGCTCCTTAACCGCTAAGCCATCTCCCCATCCCTCACTCATAACTTTTTTGTTAGGTGAAGAGAACTCTCTTTCTAGACGTTGTGTGCATCTAGTATGAGCTGGGCACTGTTCTAAAGGCAGGATGGCAGCCATGAGCACAGGGTGACAGCTACAGCTGCAGAGGACTGTAAACGCCCCAGCCGAGCATGTGATGATCATGGCCATGTGTAGTAGACAGCCCCAGTGTCGCTGGGATGACATACAATCAAACACAGTTTTGCGGGAGGAAGAGATTTATTCCAAGCTCACAGATCCAGGGAAGTTCCATCAATGGCGGAAGAAGCTGGCTCCCATTGACAGATCCAAGCAGAGGGAAGAGCCACTACCAGCCAGCAAACATGAAAACGCAGTGAGCACGCACTGATAGCAAGCAGGGACCCTGCCAGAAATCAAGCCTCTACATGCCTTTGCGCTGTAATCAGATCTGCCCCCAACACATGTTGGGCTGGATCTCAGGATCTGCCCCCAGTGACACCTCCTCCAGCCATGTGGCTGGAGACCCAAGTTACAAGCTTAATAAAACACCTGAGCCCATGGGGGACATGCCTTCATGTTCGAGCTGCCACACTATGTGTGCATGGGCCACAGCTGTTGGTACAGGGCCACAGCTCTGAAGAATTTGCTAGTATTGCTGCTGTATATAGTGAGGAAAGTTGGAAAACAAACAAGCAAGACAAATATACTCATTCAGTTACGAGTAAGAGACAGAGATGGTAAAACATTTGTATGTGAGTACCAGGCGAGTGGTAAGGAGGACCAGTGTGGTTAAAGGTCTCTGGAAAGAGTTGGGAAGACGATAAAGAAGCATTAGATGGGAAGTGAGTTTTGAAACAGAAGGACCAGTGATATTTTGCTTGTTTACTTTTGCTTCTGTTTTTTGGGTGTGCTGAGACAGTCTGCTTGTGGTGGTTAATCTTGACTGTCAGCTTGATGGGGCTTTGAATCATGGGAACATATCTCTGGGCATGCCAATGATGGCATTTCCAGAAAAGGGTCAGGCTTTGCAAACAAGTGCCTTTAACTGCTGAGCCATCTGCCCAGCCCCCAGCAACTATTGATTTTTGGCTGGGTGAAATGGAATTTGAGCAGCATTGAATAGCCTTAGCAATTAGATTCACATGATGGTGCATGGTTTGGTCTAGTGTCTAAGTTCACTTTGAAAATTTCACTTGATTTTAATGCTATTGACTACTCTGTGTTCACACAGTCTGGTACCCTCAAAGGGCATCACCTAGGGCGTGATGGTGCACACCTTTAATCCCAGCACTCAGGAGGCAGAGGTAGGAGGATCACCATGAGTTTGAGGCCACCCTGAGACTACATAGTGGATTCCAGATCAGTCTGGGCCAGAGTGTGACCCTATCATGAGAAACCAAAAAAAAAAAAAAAAAAAAAAAGCATTATAGATTATCCTCAACTGAAGGAAGCACAATATAGGCAAATAATATCCCTTATAACATTGTCATGTATACCCGATAACCTACATTGGCAATGATAAGAAGGTTATAAATTTTCTCTCATCATGGCATATTAAAAATTCACCAGACGTGTGACATTTGGATCACATAGAAACTCGAGGCCGGAAGTGATAAAGGGACCGGGAAGCCCTGGAAGGCAATTATGGTTCACCTTGCTCACTGAGTCAGCACTAAGCTAGCCAGGTCCAGTCTCAACCTGAAGATAATCACAAGGGCAGGATATGGAAGGATGTGGGGCACCATCTCCACTGCCAGCTATGGGCCTAAGAGTGAGCCTGGCCGATGGGAAGCAGTTCTCCTACCTGGAGACGGGAGGGAGGAGCCTCAGAGGGCTGAGTTCTGTCCTCATGGTAGAAGCTGGGGAAGCAATCCCCAGAGTATGAGGAGCCCTGTGAGGGAAGGTGCAGAGAACACAATGAGACCAGGAAGTGAAACAAGCAGGAGGTGGGTCTGAGCAGGACGCCATGGCTAGGGGACGCTCTTCCCTGCCTCCTGCAGGGACTGGACAGAGCCAGACCCCAGGGTCACCCAGGCCTGGCTTGGAATCTTCACCTGGGAGACCTGGGGCCTACAGATACAAAACTCAGTTTCAACAGCCTTTTTGTTTTGGTTTGGTTTTGGTTTTTCAAGGTAGAGTCTCACTTAGCCCAGGCTGACCTGGAATTAACTCTGAATTCTCAGGGTGGCCTCGAACTCATGGCGATCCTCCTACCTCTGCCTCCTGAGTGCTGGGATTAAAGGCGTGTACCACCACACCCGGCTCAACAGCCTTTTTCATTTTCCATTCTTTCTTCCCTCTTCTCTCCCCTTTCTTCCCCATCACTTCTTTTTCCCTCTCTCCCTCCCTCCCTCTTTCCTTTCCCCCTCTCTTTCAGACAAGGTCTTACTTTGTAGCCCAGGCTGGACTGGAAATCACTCTGTAGTCCAGACCAACTTCAAACTTGAGGCAATCCTTGTGCCTTAGCTTCCAGTCCGAATTACAGTCCTGAGCCACTCTTCCTGGCCCTCTCCTCGTTTTCAAAATGGGAATACTAGAAATCCTCCATCTCTAAGGAAAACTGTTACACATTTTAAAAAATAACTGAAGTCAATTTATTTAAACAAAAGTTGAAGTTTCACAGCAAATAAGTCATATTTGACTTAAAACCTATCAAAAATAAAACAAAAATTGGGCTGGGGAGATGGCTTAGCGGTTAAGTGCTTGACTGTGAAGCCTAAGGACCCCAATTGGAGGCTTGATTCCCCAGGACCCACATTAGCCAGATCAAAAGGGGCACATATGTCTGGAGTTTGTTTGCAGTGGCTGGAGGCCCTGGCACGCCCATTCTGTCTCTGTATCTGCCTCTTTCTCTCTGTCTGTCACTCGCAAATAAATAAATAAAAATAAACAAAAAAGTTTAAAAAATGAAACAAAAATATTTCATTTTATTGTCAGCAAAACATGAGCTTTGGTAACAGCAGTGCACTCGTTTTTAGAAGGAAGGATGACTCAGATTTGTTGTAGAGTATTGGCCTGTTTTCCTGACAACACTCTCCATTCTTGGAAGCTTTGCCAGTTTCCTAAGGTCCCTCCTAATACTTTGACAGGCAAAGGAATTTCTCTCCATGATGTGACTGCCCGCCAAATAACTACTCATAGGAACAGACAGGAATAAACAAATGGAATTGGTTACAGTTTACTTTTAACTGTATATATGTACTCAAACATGTGACTACTTGTGCATACATATATAAATTCCATCCTGAAAACGTGGGCAATAAGGTAATCTTTTTTTTTTTTTTCTCTCTGCAACAGCTTTACAGATTCTGGATAAATAGAACAAAGCTGGTTCAGAACCAAGGAGGCCCCAGGGGAGGATTGCAGGGACACTTGTCTTGGGCACTGAGGACTGTCTGCGCTCAGACCCCTGAAGAAAGTGCACAGCCGCGGAGGGCAATGGGGTACAATGGAAGGAGTGCGGGCAAGGTGAGATGCCCACTGCGGCTGCCATGCTGTTGTGGTCTTGGTGGTGGGTGTATGGTGAGGGTGTGAGGCTTCACAGGTCTTCAGACACACACCCTCCCTACCCGCAATGCTGGCTTGCTGTGTAACATACCTTTTTACTCCTCATTTATCTTTGAGATCTTTTGTGCCACACATCTTTGACTCATTTTCAAAAAGCTGCCCATAAGCACTTGTTGTAGACTTCATTTGAAACTGCAAAACGAGGGCTGGAGAGATGGCTTAGCAGTTAAAGCATTTGCCTGTGAAGCCAAAGGACCCAGGTTCGATTCCCCAAGTGGCACATACGCCTGGAGTTTGTTTGCAGTGGCTAGAGGCCCTGGCTCACCCATTCTCTCTCTGTCTGTCCCCTCTCTCTTTCTCTCTCTGCTGGCAAATAAATAAACTAAAGTTTAAAAGATGCAAAACCATCCTCATACTTCTACTTTTCTTTTTCTTTTCCACCGGTCTTCCCAGTCGCCAGTAGTTGGTCCGTATTAATTGTACCATTCCGTTTCCTCTTACGAATACGGGAGTGTCAGGGCAGCGTTTGCGAGTAGTTCACTGACAGCCAGCGCCTGGCGCGGAGTGGATGATGCTCAGCATGATTTTGCTGCGTGAATGGGATTCACCTGCGGGCCATACGTCACACATTCTCCAATGACACGAGTTTTCACAGGTCTGAACAGCAAGGCAAGCTTCACCCAGCACGCTTCCATGGGCAAAATTAGTCAAACCCTTCCTTCTGAACAGATTAAACATCGTGTGGGAAGCAAATTCTTTCCTTTTTAAAGTGTTTTCTTTTGAGACAAGGTCTCATGTGGCCTAAGCTGGCCTTGATTTCCGGATCTTCTGCCTCTCCCTCTTCTGGCAATCGCTGGGATTACGGGTGCCTGCCTGGGACACTTAACTCTGTCGCACAATGACCAACACAAACCGCTGATCTTTACCTGCAACTGTTACTGCTCGGTCCATAAATCACTGCTGGAGCGGCTACTCCCAGTTCCTGGAAGTTTTTGTATTGATCAGCCACAAGCCTCCCCAGTGTGGGAAGCCATGCTGGCTTTATCAGGCTTTGCTGTGTCAGCTACTGTGGGAAGCCTTGCTGGCTTTATCAGGCTTTGCTGTGTCAGCTTGTTTTCTGCTTTTGTATCCTAATTGTCTGTGCATGAGCACATGATGTTATCCTAACATGGCTGCTCACCTATCCCGATTGGGTGATGCATAGTCAGCTGATGAGACTTAAGCCAATCAGACGACACTGCACAATCATCTGACCACTAGTATATAAGCTTGGGGCTCTGTAGGGTCAGGGTCCTTCTCTCTTTCAGTCTGGAGCTCCCAATAAAGTGTGCTTGAGAAGAATCCTGTTGTTGTTGTTCTTCCTGCTGGCGGGAGGGGCGCAACAAGTGGTGCCGAAACCCGGGAACTTGTCAACAAACGGCCAATTGAGAGGACCCCTGAGGATACTTCCGAGGGAGGATTCAGAACTCAACACACGGAGCGGCGGTACCGGTAAGTTCCCCTGGTGCTATATGATAAGTTTTGGCCTGTAACTGATCCCTAAGTAACATACATAAGGTTGCAAAATGGGACAACACCACTCCACCTTTTTGGAGCCACTTCAGGAAGTACTAACACAACGTAGACTTAAGATTTCAGATAAAACTCTTAAAGGGTTTTTGGAAGAAGTGGCTATGATAGCGCCTTGGTTTGAGCTGACTGGAGGTTTAAATTTGACCTGCTGGGATAAATTAGGCAGAGACATTGACCGTGAGTCAGAAACGCGAAAGTTGCGCGCAGGTACACAGCCCTTATGGCGTTTGGTGCGATCCTGTTTGGAGGACAAACATTGTGAAGAAGTGATCAGGGAAGGTCAACGCATATTAGCACATCATCAAGATAGTATGTCAGAGTCTGAAGAAAGTAAAAGGGGAAAACAAAAAAAGGTTAAAATAAAAGGAGAACCTAGGTTTCAAATAGAACAGAATAAAAGTGCACAGAATAAAAATGAATCACAAAAGGAAGGGCCAAATTCAGGTCCTAAGTTATATCCAGATTTAATGGAACTTGCAAATTTATATATAGAAAGTTCTAGTGAATCTGAGGGAGAAGAATTAACTCCAGAGGAAGAACAGGATTTTGAGGAAGTAGAGACTGAATGTGGTCGGGAGTATTCTAGACCCAGACAAGATGGCGTCTTTGCTTCTCCTCCAGCTTATACTTCTATGAATAAAAAGTGTAAACAACAAGATGGCCAACTTCCGTTTGGGGCACGTCCTTCGTCCGGATGTAGTCTGATAAAACCAGATACTTGGAAAAAGCTGGCTAGTGCTTATCCAGTCTTTGAGGATCCTAATACCAATAATAGATATCATGAAGCTATAGGATATAAGGATGTACTTGAAAATGTCTGGAAAGGCCCGGATCCAGTTATAGCCAGATCCAGGGGAGCTGTTTGTGTTTTTCCACAGGGCCAAGCTGATCCTATCTGGGTGCCAGAGCGGTTGACTCGAATCGTGCGTCATGAGACAACAAGGAATGACAACCTCCGTATTACTACTGATGATCCTGAGCCTGTTCCTGCCGATGATGATAAAGGGAATTAAGATGCAGTTTTGGGCTGTGGCCAGAACATGGCCTGTCCCTATGCCAGTTCATTCATATTCTAGTGTCTTACCTACTCTATTTTCCACATCTTGCCAAGGGGAAATGCCTTGCATCAGGGATCCTATGCAAACACCAACAATTTATAATCAAACTTCTTTTCATCTGAATGGCACTTTGTGTTTTTTCCAGGGTAATAAGAACCTAGCTCCCCCATGTATTGTATTACAAAAACAAAATCTTAGTGCTTGGCAGGACCCATTAGAAAAGTCTAAAGTTGATATGAGTATAATACTTGCAACTTTAACTCAGATTACTAAGAAAAAACAAAATGGGTCAGGAGAGGGAGGTAATGTTACAAATGTTAATATTACCACATTATTGATACAGAGTGAAGTGACTGTCCCTTCTAGACAGCCCAATCTTAAGATATATGCTAGTAATGTAAAAGGTGCTCCCTGGTGTGAACCTAATTATGCATTTCCTCCGATTTTTACTCCATGTCAGAGTTCAGATAAAATCCAGAAACAGATCTTACAGGGATTTCAAATGACCCCTCCATTAAGGCGTTACCAATTTAAAAGTAAAGGAGATGATACTCTTAGTAATAGTGCTGGTTGGCCCTGATATAAATGGCTTCTGTCCAATGAGGCCGGTGCAATGGCAGATGTGTCAGCTTTAGCAGGATTATTGGGAACTAAACATGCATTATGGAATGTTTCAGCAGTTAGAGTTAATATAAATGATAAAATTTATATTAAAGACATAAATAAAAATCACCAATGGATTAATAGTAGCTTCAATCCAGCCTCAATTTGTGTACAAGCTCCATTCTTTTTTCTGACAACAAATGTTAGCACTAACATCTCTTTGATAGATTGTAGAAATATCACATGTTGGCTTGCAGGGTGCTGGAATGCTAGAGTTAATCTAGCTTTAATAGTAAAATTACCTACTTTTGTCCCCATTCCAGTAGAGGCGGATCCAAATACCTTTCCTTTAGTAGGACTTATTCGTCATAAAAGAGATTTTGGTATTACTGCAGCAATCATTTCCGCCATCGTCATTTCAGCTGCAGCAGCAACTACTGCTGCTATTGCCATGACATCTCAGGCCCAAACTGTGGAAGTTGTTAATAATATAGTAGAAAAGACTTCTACAGCATTAGAAACACAAGAAGCAATTAATACACACCTTCTTGCTGGTATTCATCTAGTCAATCAAAGAGTAGATTTGGTGCAGAATCAAGTAGAGGAATTATATAAAATAATACAACTTGGATGTGTGTCTCAGTATCAACATTTGTGTATTACTCCTTTGCAATTTAATTTTACTGCTTCTTTTAATCAGAGTCGCAAGCTAGCTGAATTTTTGGCAGGAAACTGGACGCGTGAAGGAGAGCAGCTATCTCGGAAGTTACTGTTCCAGATTGTACAGCTGAATGGAACTCATTTGGAGCCAATCTCTTTGAGAGATTTTACTTCTTGGTTATCTTCTGCATTTTCTTTCTTTAAGGAATGGGTGGGGGTGGCTATGTTTGGAGCAGCCCTTTTGTGTGGCATGGTGTTCTGTCTCTGGCTTATCTGTCGAATCAGACGACAACGTCACCAGGATAACATAAAGATTGTTCAGGCACTTATAGCTTTGGATCAAGGAGCATCTCCACAAGTGTGGCTGGCAAGCCTGCAAAATGGTTAGTTCCACCCTGCTTACTGTAAGGCCTTTGCACACCAAGTGACCTTGTTGTCATTGCACCTTGGAAGGCTTACATTCCTGCATGAGCAGCCTTTGCACCCTGAAGGGATTTTTCCATTGCACTCGGGAAGGTGCTGAAGCAGGCTTTTGGTCTTGGGCTCTACCCTTGATCGGACTGGCCATCATGAGGGCTGGTCCTGGATCGGGTATCCTGAGGTTCAAAACAATTTTTAAAGGGGGAACTACTGTGGGAAGCCATGCTGGCTTTATCAGGCTTTGCTGTGTCAGCTACTGTGGGAAGCCTTGCTGGCTTTATCAGGCTTTGCTGTGTCAGCTTGTTTTCTGCTTTTGTATCCTAATTGTCTGTGCATGAGCACATGATGTTATCCTAACATGGCTGCTCACCTATCCCGATTGGGTGATGCATAGTCAGCTGATGAGACTTAAGCCAATCAGACGACACTGCACAATCATCTGACCACTAGTATATAAGCTTGGGGCTCTGTAGGGTCAGGGTCCTTCTCTCTTTCAGTCTGGAGCTCCCAATAAAGTGTGCTTGAGAAGAATCCTGTTGTTGTTGTTCTTCCTGCTGGCGGGAGGGGCGCAACACCCCAGGCCTGACCTTTACATCCCACACCCCACCTCAGCAGTTGCCCTAACCCACATCCTTATTCTTTTCCCCAGGGCTAAAAAGGTTGAGCTTTTCCTTGTTGTTAATTGTTCCAAGTTGAGCCTGTGGGCAGAGTTGTGCACTTTGGAAAGACAAGACATGACAAATGCCAATGCTCATGCTGGGTGTGGGCAGCAAGCTCCCCAGGTAAAATAAACCACTTTTGTCCTTAGTGAGTAATGCCGATAGGCAATGAAATGTGGACTGTGTCATCACGGCATGACCATACTACAGAGAGACAAGACCTAAAGGAGATATTTATCCATCCTCTATCATCTATTTATCTATCATCTATCTATTTATCATCTATCTATCTATCATCTATCTATCTATCTATCTATCTATCTATCTATAATCTATCTATCTATCTATCTATCTATCTATCTATCATTCATCTATCATCTGTCATCTATCTCTATACATATTGGGGATCGAATGTGGGCCTGGGACCTGCTAGGCAAGTGCACCATGTGGCTAATCTGTCTGAGGCTTGTCTGAAGGGGCTCTATCCCCCACCTCAAATAAACAACCAAATAAATAAATTAAATAACTTTAAGAAGAATGCCATGTCTTCTGTTTAACTGTTTGCCGTGGATAATCAAGGGAAGCAAAATATCCAGTCCTTCTTCCTTCCTTTCTTTTCTTCTTACTCTCTCCTTCCCTCCCTCCTCCCTCCCTCCCTCCCTCCCTCCCTCCCTCCCTCCCTCCCTCCCTCCCTCCCTCCCTTCCTTCCTTCCTTCCTTCCTTCCTTCCTTCCTTCCTTCATTTCTTCCATCTTTCCCTTCTTTTCATATACACTCCTAATTTTTTGAGCAAGGTAAAGTAGATTTACTGAAAAAAAAAAAGGTGGAAAAGCCCTTAAAGCCCCAAATATCAGAGCAGTGTGCTTAGGAGTTCACCCAGCATCCAGAGAAGAGAAAGAAAGGAGACAAAAGGAGAAAGTCTGCTCTCCGAGTTAGAGCTCAGAGATGCAGGCAGGCCCAGTACTGAGGACCTGAGGGCAATGACCCTTGTGTCCTTGAGACAAGGGCTCATGTAGCTCAGGAAACTCACTGTGTAGTTGAGAATGACCTTGGACCCTGGATCCATCTCCCAAACGCCACATTACAGGCTTGTGCTCCATCTATGCCAGGCTGGGGGTTGAACTGAGGACTTCATGCACACTAGGTAAAAACACATAACAATGGAACTGTTTCCTGGCCCCCTTCTTCTCAGCAGGGAAGTTCTATAAAGAGAGATCTGAAGTGGATCTGTTCAGAACCACACATCCTACATCCCCGTGGAAGGGAAATGGCATCTTGAGGCTGCTTGCTTGGACGATGCACTGTCAAAAATGGTAAATAAGAACTCATTTGCGACTGGAGGGATGGCTTAGCGGTTGAGGCATTTGCCTGCAAAGCCAAAGGACTCAGGTTCGATTCCCCAGGACCCACGTTAGCCAGATGCACAAGGTGGCACATGCATCTGGAATTTGTTTACAGTGGATAGAGGCCCTGGAGCTCCCATTCTTTCTTTCTTATGCTCTCTCTCCCTCTTTCTCTCTGTCAAATAAATAAATTAAAATAAAATATGTTTTTAAAAGAGAACTCATTTGTTCCCTGGAGCACTGGAACTCCCTTTTCCTGTGCCTGACTCTTCAGAGCTGCCAGGACAAACACAACCCTTCTGAGAGCGGATTTAGCCTCTCGCAGGACTCTTCCCAGCCCTGTTCTCCAGGCCCCTCACAACTGCGTCTTCTCCGTGTCCGTGTGGACGGTTCAAGCCTGGACCATACAAGCCCAGCCTGTCATTTGTGGAAATGCAGTACCAGAACCAACAGGAGGGAACAGAGAGGATGGCCACCTATTAAAAAGTGATACATCGTGCCAATAGACCATTAAATAAACCGTGCTCTGCTCTCCTTCCTTAGCAGATGTATCTTCATGCCAACCACATGAAAGTAATCTGCAGTACTGTGGGGCTGGGCAAAGTACCAAAGATAACTACTGCTTACTGAATTTTGGCTGGGGACTCTCTTGATGTGCTAGGATGTTGGCATAAGAGATAAAATAGAAAAGTACATAATTCTGGCTAGGTGTAACGCTTCATACTTGAAATCCAGTGCTGGCTGGACTACACAGTAAGATGTTGTCTCAAAAAAACTTATATATTTCAGGTCTAGAGAGATGGCTTAGTGGTTAAGACACTTACCTTCACAGCCGAAGGACCTGCGTTTGATTCCCCAGTACCCACATAAGCCAGATGCACAAGGTGGCACATATGTCTGGAGTTCAGTTGTAGTGGCTAGACGTCCTGGCATGCCCATTCTCTCTCTCTCTCTCTTTCTGCCTCTTTCTTTCCCTGTCAAATAAATTTAAAAAATATTTTTAAAACAAACTTTAAAAAGTACATTTGTCATCAGTTGTTTGTGTATTGTTCCAGAATATATTTGCTTACCTTCATTGCAGCAAAATTATTAAACGTTTGTACACAATGACTTAAATGTTATTTGAATTCCATTAATAAGGATTTAATAGAGTCAAAGTGAAATAGACTAGTATTTCTAAAAATATATATTTTTTTTATTTTTAACATTTTCCATGATTATAAAAAAATATCTCATGGTAATTCCCTCCCTCCTCACCCCCACACTTTCCCTTTGAAATTCCATTCTCCATCATATTACCTCCGCATTACAATCATTGTACCTACATATATACAATATCAACCTATTAAGTATCTTCCTCCCTTCCTTTTATTTTTATTTATTTATTTGAGAGCGATAGAGAGAGAAAGAGGCAGAGAGAGAATGGGCATGCCAGGGCCTCCAGCTACTGCAAACAAACTCCAGATGTGTGTGCCCCTTGTGCATCTGGCTAATGTGGGTCCTAGGGAACCGAGCCTTGAACTGGGCTCCTCAGGCTTCACAGGCAAACGCTTAACTGCTAAGCCATCTCTCCAGCCCTAGACTAGTATTTAAGCTAACAGATTTGAATGTATCTTCAAGAGAATAAAATAAAAGAAAGAAAATAAAAGTGAAGAAAAATATAAGTATTTTTGTATGCTTTTAAGTTAATTTCCTTAGACTGCATGACCTTGCTGAGGGTGATATTTTCCAAAGCCATCACAGTCTAGGAAAGTTAAATGCAGCATGTTTTCTCTCATATATGGCTTCTAAAATGGACCAGCTTAGGAGAGCAAAGGGCAGTAAGCCTTAGGCCTATGGGTATAACTAAAATGAAACCAGGAAAAAGTGGAAACAGGGAGGAAGAAGAGGAGTGAATACCAGACAAACTAATAGGAGATGAATATTGGGAGATGGGAGGGCCGGGGAAAGGGGGCGTGGACAGGCGGACTATACAAAACCAAAGACCAAAGTAGTTAGCACATTAGGAAACGCCCTCTGAGATCCCAGTATGCAAGATATAACCCCAATTAAGGGAGGCGGATGGACCAGACTGTTGTGTAGAAGGTAGAGAAAGCTTCATGCTAAAACCATAGGCTCGGGCTTCTGAATCACAGGAGCAGAACTGGGTTAGTCCCCACAGTGAGCAGTTGGCCAGGGAGATCTGTGATGCCCCCCAAGCAATGTAGGCCATTGCCAAATACTTGGTTACCCAACAGAGCCAAAAGGTAAGACCCTGTTGCTGAAGACACCACAGGCTGCCATCCCAAGACACCAAGAGACCACGTGGGAACCGAGCGGAGAGCCAGTCGTGTCCTGACAAAGCCTCCTGGCCCTGGAAGCACTGTGGGAGCTACGAAGTGGCGCTGGTCGCCAAACAGCATGAAGAAGCAGGAGACCCAGCAAAGGATGCACCCCGCCGCACAGGCAGGAAACACACACTTGTGCAATGGTGGCTCACAGCTCAAGGGGCTCTCCTACAGCCCTGCAGCGGGCCATGGGGACGGCCCGCTCAATGCGAGAGAGCTCACAACTGGTACCAGGAACCAAGTCAGCACCCCACAGGCAGGAGACTCACAACCCCCAGAGAGAAGTCCCCCTTGTTCTCCAGACATGTTGAGTGGGTATCCTCACCAAAATGCCTCTCAAAGTTATATGCACACCCCCTCCCCTTAATCAAAGCTGCACTCGCTCTTGGTTGGAGAATCTGTTTTATTTTACAGATGACAGAGAATACTGGGGAGATCCACGACCCATTGCTCACTGGGAGAAGTTATTGTTCCCAACGCTGGCCTGACCACCGCCTGCAGGGAAACAGCAGCAAGCACGCAGGTGAACTGAAACACATCAAAACACAAATGCAGAGGCTACAGAGAACTCAACGCTGAAAGCAAGCTGCCGACACACCCAAGACCCAGGGGTTGCTGTGGAAGAGGGAGTGGGGAGGGCTGTAAGAGTCACTGGTGGGTAGAGATACCCTGAAGCCCACTGCCCAGGCCCTAGTTTCCCCACAGTGAACACCAAGGACCCTGCTGAGGAGGGTCTTCAGGGAATGGAGACCAGGGGTGAGGGGGACACAAGACCATAATCTATGTGACATATTTATAGATATAAATTTTTAAAAATGAAGAAGGGATTCAGTGGAAAGAGGATCTAGGAGGGGGAAAAGGAGGGAGGTGGGAGGTGAATATGCACATGATGTACTCTTCATATTTATGGAAGTTGCCAAAAACAACAAAAAAGTTAGCCAGGCATGGTGGCGCATGCCTTTAAACCGAGCACTTGGGAGGCAGAGGTAGGAGGATCTCCATGAGTTTGAGGCCACCCTGAGACTACATAGTGAATTCCAGGTTAGCCTGGGCTAGAGTGAGAACCTACCTCAAAAAAAAAGTAAATTCCTGGGCTATACAGATAGCACATTGGTTTAAGGATCTGGCTTGCAGAGTCTACTGGCTTGGGTTTGATTTCCCAATATCCATATAAAGCCAGAGAGTGACACATTAATTTTAAGTTGATTTGCAATGGCAAGAGACCCTGGTGCACCCATTCTCTTCTCTCTCTTCCTCTCTCAAATAAATAAATAAAAATGTATAAGCTTAAGGTTTAAAAATGGTTTTTTAAAAACAGATTTTTTTTTTATAGCCAGGCGTGGTGGTGCACGCCTTTAATCCCAGCACTTGGTAGGCAGAGGTAGGAGGATCGCTGTGAGTTTGAGGCCACCCTGAGACTCCATAATGAGTCCCAGTCAGCCTGGCCTAGAGTGAGACTCCACCTTGAAAAACCAAAACCAAAACAAACAAACAAACAAACAAAAAACAATTAATTTTTTAAATGTTTATTTATTTGGGAAAGAGGGGGGGGGGAGAATAGGCATGTCAGGGTCTCCAGTTGCTGCAAATGAACTCCAGATGCATGCACCATTTTGAGCACCTGGCTTTACATGGGTATTGGGGAATCAAACCTAGAGCAAGCACCTTAACCACCAAGCCATATATCCAGCCCCCAGATATATATATATATTTTAAGTTTGGTATGTTGTGTGCCTATAGTCCAGCTTCCCAAGGAGCTGAGGCAAGAGGATTGCTTGGGGCTAGGAATTTGGTGTCACCCTGGGCAGTAAAGTGACATGTCATCTCAAAAAATGTCAACTTTCTTGAAAAACAACTTCAACATGTGTATAAAATGAAGAGCAAAGGTTCAAAATACAATTAGCAAACATCCAAATTTTAAATGAAAATTACCTTAATGAGGCTGCGCTGTTATTTACTCTTTATACACATAATTTTCAAAATATTATGAAAGCAAAAATATGCACAATTCTAGTGTTTAGCGCTTTTTTTTTTTTTTTTTGGCAGAGTAGAGAATCAGTAGAGCCTGTTTTATGTTGCCGCGTTCAGGCTGATATGTGAACAACTCTAAGTGAATATGACTTGTTTGATATTACAAAGCCCTGCTCTGCTCCCGAGGGTAGCTGGTGCATTTGTCACATAAGAACTTGAATCCCTCCAGCACGATGAAACCTCATGGCCATAAGCAGCACCTGGACGCTTGCCACTGGCTACTGGAAATGGTCTTGTATTATTCAAGAATGTTCTGTACTCGGGCCTCCAGGAAGGACTTAACAAGCTCCTCCACACATCTTTCCACACTCAGAAGCAAGCAACCAGCTGTAGATGAGGAGCTGCTCTGGTCTGAGGAGGGCAAGGGGGCAAAAGATAGGGAGAAGCGCTTCCCTGTGGGCTGGGCAGTGTCCACGCGCGATCAGAGGTCGGCCCTGGCCCATGGAAAGCCTCTGAGATCGAGGGAGAGTCACGTCATGTGTCTCTGCTGCAGAGGACCCATGCCCTTGAGACAAGGGCTCCTACGACGGGCTCAGCGCCCAGCCCTGAGATGAGCTGCTTGCACGCCGCCCGGCCCCACCGCTTTCTCCTAAAGGGCTGACCTGGCGCTTCTTGCTTTGCTTTTGATGTACTTCAAAGGTTTATAATAGCGATTTTTTTTTTTTTTTTTTGGTTTTTCGAGGTAGGTTCTCACTCTAGCGCAGGCTGACCTGGAATTCACTATGGAGTCTCAGGGTGGCCTCGAACTCATGGCGATCCTCCTACCTCTGCCTCCCGAGTGCTGGGATTAAAGGCGTGCGCCACCACGCCCGGCTAATATCGAATTTTTTTCCGGACTACTGCTGTCCATGTTTATGTGCCATGGAAATGTTACACACACACACACACACACAGGAAGATTCAAATCTAGGATCTGCATATGAGAGAAGACGTGTCAGCGAGCCTCACTGGTAGAAATCACGACGCCGAAAGCCCCTGAGAACGGTGCAGCTGCGCTCTCTGCCACTCGCTGACGCCCATGGCCTCACCCCTCTCTTCCTCCTTCTCCTTCCATCCTCTTCCTCCTTTTCATGCCCCGATTCTCCTGACTTCCTGTGCACTCTAGGGTTGCAGTCATTCATTCATCATCGCCCATGGCATCTGTCACACACACAGAAGGCAGTTAGAGCTGCCCAATATCAGAGGCTCATAAGCCAGGAGGGAGTCAGCAAGGAGCCATGGCCTAGAAAGGTAAACGGTAGCATGTGGACAACTAAGTGTTCAAGGACAGCCAACTTCACTCCAGTCTCTCTTCTTGCTTTCACCCTTTGTTTTCGTTTGTATTTGTGGGGCAGGGTTTCCCTGGAGCCCAGGCTGACCTGGAACTCGCTCTGTAGCCCAGGCCGGCTTTGCACTCACTAGACTCCTCCTACCTCTGCCTAATGAGTGCTGGGGCTAAAGGCGTGCACCCCCAAACCCGGCTACTCTGATCTTTATTCTTTATCGTTGCTCACTTGGTGGCATTAGGCAAAAATTCCATATATCTTAGGTGGGCTGTGTACAAGTGTGTACTCTACGAGCCTGGGATGATTCTGCGTAAAAGTACTCTGTGTGAACAAAAAAAGCCTGAAACTGAACCCCAAGAGTTTAACTAATCTGCAGAGAAATATTTTTCTCCCATCTTATGTATGTTTATTTTCTCACTGAATAACTTCAAAATAAAGGCACTCAGAGCTGATAAGAATATCAATAATCTAGGAAACAGTTTGTGCTACCTGGAAATACTTTCCATACATCATACTACTGGAGAATATTTTATTCTTATTTCTTAAGCTTATCTTATGTGCAGATTCGGCTCACAGCAACCACCGATTTTTTTCTGCCTGCTTTCCTTCCTGCACCATCCTATAAAATGATCGTTAGTTCCCATCATAATCGTCATGACGTCTTGCCCTAGAGGACTCTGAACTACTTTCCACAATTCATTTTTCATAAGTGCTAAACTTTAACCAGAATGTCTGGATAAAAGGTAGCAGGGTGCCTTGCAGGTGCAGCCAAGCTGTCGAGGTGTTTACCTGAGCCAGGGGAACCATGACGTGCTGTGAGGGATGGACATCTTGCAACGGTTTCAGCCTGCTGGTTCTGCTGCTGCTAGGAATAATTGTCAATGCCATACCTCTGGGTATCAGCTGGGTGGAGAGCGATGGAGATTTTCAAAACGTCATCTCTTGCTATGAGTGGTGGTTCCCAGGAATCATAGGAGCAGGTTTGATGGTAAGTAGCACTTGACTTGGAGAGGAGCCTGTGTTTTCACCTTCCTAGAGACTCACTCAGCCTCGAAGGCTGCTATGTCTTCTTAGGGTACATTTACATAAAGAAAATTGTGGTTCAGGCTAGGGAGCTTAGGCAAAAAAAGAGAAGTTGACAAAAATTGGCTGGGTTATTGTCTCTCACATTTTCTTTCATATAAGATGGCTCTTCTGAACTATACTGGTTAGTCCTAGGGACATTTTTCTTTTCTTTTTTTTTTTTTTAAATTTTATTTATTTATTTTTTTGATTGAGAGACAGAGAGAGAGAGAGAGAGAGAGGAAGAGGCAGAGAGAAAGAGAGAATGGGTGTGCTAGGGCCTCTAGCCACTGCAAACAAACTCCAGATATGTGCACCTCTTGTGTATCTGGCTTATGTGGGTCCTGGGGAATTGAACCAGAGTCCCTAGGCGTTGCAGGCAAATGCCTTAATCACTAAGCCATTTTCTCAGCCCCCATATTTTTCTTTTGTATGATTTTCCTTTAATTTTTTGTTTCATTTTTATTTATTTATTTATTTAAGAGTGACAGACAGAGAAAGAGGCAGAGAGCGAGAGAGAAAGAAGGAGAGAATGGGCATGCCAGGGCCTCCAGCCACTGCAAACAAACTCCAGATGCATGCACCCCCTTGTGCATCTGGCTAATGTGGGTTCTGGGGAATTGAGCCTTGAACTGGGGTCCTTAGGCTTCACAGGTAAGCACTTAACTGCTAAGCCATCTCTCCAGCCCATTATATGGTTGTTTTATGTGGTGCTAGGGATGGAGTTCAGGGCCTTGTACAATCTAAGTATGAGCCTGACCACTGAGCTACATCCCCAGCCCTGTGGAGCATTTTTTTTTCACATATGTATGTGTGTATGGTGCATATGCATGTATAGCTTGAGTGTTTCCGTGTGGGTTCAGGTGCGGGTGGAGACCAGAGGTTGACATCCCATTTCTTTCTCCATCTCTTAACACCTTATTTACAGAGGCACGGTTTCTCCTGTGAAACTGGAGCTCACCATTTCCGCTGGTTTAGCTGCCAGCTTGCCTCAGTGATCTCCTGTCTCTACCGCCTGAGCATTGCGATTACAGACAGGCCACCACAGCCACCTGGTATCACCATGCATGCTCTGTCTGCACGTTTGCATGAGCCATCCCCCCAGCATGCCCCCCCTTAAATCCATCCCCTCACCTTTCCTTTGCTCATTATCAGTGTTTAAGTATAAAGAGTGACTACAACAGGAGCCGGAAGTTGCTGGATAGGAATGAGAAGCATTTCCGAGCACAAAGCTATCCTGGACATGGTGTAGTGAGGCATGGATGTGATGTGACCTTAATCTCTAGGGAATAGCCTAAGACTCACTGAATGAAATTTTGGGTCTCTGACCTCAAGGACTTTTTGCTTTGGCTACTACATAGATCCCAGAATGCCACAGAGCCTCATGGTTCAGTGACCACTACTGGGTCTTCGTGTAGCAATGCCAGCCTTTCTGCATCTGACGGATGGCACCTTCTGAACAGTTCTCAGCAGCGCCTAAGTGAAAATAGTCCATTCAAAATAATTTGGACAGCTCTCTGTATATAGTGGCACTGTGAAAAGCCCCGTGAGCCAGACATGGTGATGACACATACATCTCCTGTATTCTTCACTTAGGGAAGGCATGGAGTTGAGGGAGAGAAGAGAACAGAAGAGAAAGAGAAAGACATATACGTTTACTGACTACACGCCAGGTGCCCGTTACTGGGCCCATGCTCACAATGCCACCTTGTTACAGCTCTGCAGCCAGCTGGGAGCGGCGATCACCTGGGTTTTACAGAACAGCAAAAAGAAGGCTAGGGATGTTCACGAGGTCACACAGTGGGTGTGAAACCCGATTCCAGACTTATCTGACTCCAAAGCTGGTTACGTACTACAGTCCTCAACTTCTGACTCAGGAGCATAGAGATGAAAGATAAAAATCTGTAATTTAACTCATAAAGTTAAGGGACCAGGAAGCTGAATCACAGAAAGATTATAAACACCCATGAAACAGTTTCAGACAACCTGTACTTCCTTGATCCATAGATAAATCCATTTAACCACCCTCAATAAATATTAACCAACACCAGGCTATCCCCATTCCCTAGTCCATACAGCATGTCTTGAGCATGGAGCCCTTGGAGAGCCCGATGCACCTTCCAGCCCACACTGTTGGCTAGTACCAGAAGCAAGCAGGTGGGCAGGAGAAGGGCAGGCGAATGCCAGTGAGTTTTCATGATCCTTGCTTCTAAATAGAGTGTGGAGGCATATGCTTTCCATAGGGCATTACATCCCTCCATGTATGTCAAAGTACTGATTACTTCAAACTATTGACTTGTCAATCCACTTGAAAAGATGAAGCTCATAAAGGAAAAATCATGCCTTGTGATAGGCATTTTGGCTACAGGTCTTGTACTCTTTTGAAAACTGCCTTAACCTTTCAAATTAAGATGGTTCTAGGAAAGGGGGATTTTGTAGGAAGCTGCGAATAATACAAACTCTGAAATTCATTATTGATTACTGCATGAAAAACAAGTATTTTATGATTTTAAGATTTGCTCCTTGTATCTTCAGAAGTTATGATTAAGGCGTCATGTGGTATATTATCTTTAACTTATTATCTGCTAAGGGAAAAATCAGTATTAATGTTCAATCATTAAACATAGTTACAATGTTTCCTTGAAAAAAGTAAACAGAAAAGCTATTTTATACAAGGTTAATTGTAAGCCTGATCCATGCCTTTTATTGCCTCACTCATTCATTATGTCATTTATTAACGTCAGTTACTAAAGTCTTACCAGAAAACAAAGTGTAGAAAGTTAATTAGAAGACTGTGCACGAGAAGCAATCGCAAGTTTCCAAGTATATGAGGTGCTGAGCTTTGTGTGTTACTCTCACGTTTGTGTTTAGAGGGATCCCCAAAGTCTGTTTTAACCACCTACGGGTCTTGTCTTCTGTAGTTTCTCATAAAGTTACCCAACTTACTTCTAAAACTGGAGGAAAGTATGGTGTTCTGCAAAAAAATGAACTTCTTTTTTATTTTTGTCTTGTTTTTCAAGGTAGGGTCTCACTCTAGCTCAGGCTGACCTGGAATTAGCTCTGTATTCTCAGGGTGGCCTCGAACTCACGGCAGTATCCCGAGTGCTGGGACTAAAGGAAGGCACGCACCACCACGCCCGGATGAACTTCTTTATGAAAACAAGACTAGCAGACTTTTAATTACACAAAACCTCATGCATTGAGATATTCCGAGGGATGGAATCAATCAACTCCGTGTACAAATGTAGACAATGATAATTTGTCAATTTTCTCAAATAATTTACGTTACACCTTTCCACTGGTCCTGGTGGTACACACCTGTAATTAGGAGCTCCCGGCTAGCCTGGGGCCACAGAGCAAGTACCACATCGGCTTGGGCTAGAGAGAGACTCTACCCTGAAAAACTTAGAAACAGAACAAAACGAAAGCTCCACTTCTCAATGACACGCAACTCCCTTTAGTAGGACTTTGTAGTCACCGCTGCCCAGGGTTTCTCGGAAGTGGAACGCAGGTCGCGAGAAGGCGGCAGCGCAGCCGCCACGGAGCGCAACCCTGCAAGGCTGGAGATCAGCAGGCACCACGGCCACCGGGGCAGGAAAGGGACGTGAAAGCGACAGGGGCCTGCGAGGCCAGGCCGACGACCCGGCGACCCGAGCGCGCCAGCGCGGGGAGCGGGGCAGGCGACGCCGGCGAGGCGCGCTCGTCGCTCAGTGCGCACTGTGGGGACTGGGTCAGTGGCTGAAGCTGGAGTAATTCTAGAGAGAGAGCTCAGTGGGTGAGGGGGCAAGTTTTGGGTGACATAACCAATTCTTTCAAAGCTCTTCCAAAATAACGCACATATAAGTCACCCTAATCTATTTAAAATCCAAGTTTCAGCCGGGCGTGGTGGCGCACGCCTTTAATCCCAGCACTCGGGAGGCAGAGGTGGGAGGATCATCGAGAGTTCGAGGCCACCCTGACACTACATAGTTAATTCCGGGTCAGCCTGGACCAGAGTGAGACCCTACCTCGAAAAACCAAAAAAAAAAAAAAAAAAAAAAAAATAATAATAGGGCTGGAGAGATGGCTTAGCGGTTAAGCGCTTGCCTGTGAAGCCTAAGGACCCCGGTTCGAGGCTCGGTTCCCCAGGTCCCACGTTAGCCAGATGCACAAGGGGGTGCATGCATCTGGAGTTCGTTTGCAGTGGCTGGAAGCCCTGGCGCGCCCATTCTCTCTCTCTCCCTCTATCTGTCTTTCTCTCTGTGTCTGTCACTCTCAAATAAAAATAAATTAAAAATAAGTAAATAAATAAATAAAATAAAATCCGAGTTTCTGTAGATGACTCAGAACACCCAGGAAACTGAAGCCTTCCTACCTGGTATCTTGACTCTCTCCCTTTCAGTCTTTCTGGTTGAAACCTGATCTCAAGGTCGGCCAGGAGGCCTTTGTCAGGTTTTGTTCTCTTCAGCCTTGATTTCCCGCAACTGGTGGTAAATGGGAGGTGCGGATGAGTGTGTCGTCATCTGAGAGGCGGTAGCGCTCATCTTTCCTGTCATGTGATTTCCAGGTCATTCCAGCAACAGCGATGTCCTTGGCAGCGAGAAAACGAGCGTGCTGCAACCACAGGACCGGGGTGAGTACCCGCAGCCACGCAGCGGCCGTCACCGGTACCGACAGCTGCCCGCCCGCCCCGGGCCTCGTCTGACGAGCACGCTGGGTGGGATGACTATACAACACAGTACCACGGAGAGGGAGGAGGCTATTATTCTTTTAGCACAAGCTAGCCATTAATAAGGTCAATCTTCAGTCCATTTAAAAAAGCAAAAGATTTTCAAAACATGGGGGTTTATGTCATATTCAGAGCTATAGTCAATCAATTTCATAACTTACTTACAGAAAGGCTTTAGTCTTACAGTATGTACAAAATAAAAATGAGGACAAATATAGTCTCAGTTCTCTGGTCTGCAGGGTCATAATAGTAATTGTCTTTCCTAAAAGACACCAATTATTCTTCAAACATTTAACACCGCCTATATATACAGTAGTGGCTAAGTTGAATATTACTTTCAGATATGTTATCAGTACTACTGAACCCTCTGAAATCCTGATGTGGGCAATAGTAAGACATGGGTTTATTGACCAAGAAACTTGCTAATTTGCTACTGTAGCACGAATGAATGAATGGTTGTATTTCCCAGACTCACAGTCGTGACACTATTTATGCCATGAACGTGACTAGTAGGTGACATGGAGGCCTCTCCTATTCCCTAAGGCTAGATCAGTGACAAGCAGTCACAACTGTCTGAGTGGTCCTCAAGATTCCACACCAGAATTCTTCGTGTGCATCCAGGGGGATTCAGGGTGTGTAGCAGATCATATATATGTGTATATATGTATACATACACACACACACACACACACACACACACATATTGGTTTTCCGAGGTAGAATCTCACTCTAGCCCATACTGACATGGAACTCACTATGGAGTCTCAGGGTGGTCTCAAACTCATGGTGATCCTTCTACCTCTGCCTCTGAGTGCTGGGATTAAAGGCGTGCGCCACCATGCCCAGTTTATATATATATATATATATATATATATATATATATATATATATATATATATATATTATTTTTAAATGCCTGTTTCTGACATTCAGCATCTATCTAGGATTACGATAATTACTTTAGTCACAGTATTACCAATTCGTCTCTGTTTCTGCTCCATTGCAGTAAGTTTATCCTGCCACTTTCCTTCATAGGTTTATTTTATTTTTATTTTTTGGTTTTTCGAGGTAGGGTCTCACTCTAGCCCAGGCTGACCTGGAATTCACTATGGAGTCTCAGGGTGGCCTCGAACTCAGGGCAATCCTCCTACCTCTGCCTCCCGAGTGCTGGGATTAAAGGTGTGCGCCACCACGCCCGGCTTCTTCATAGGTTTATTTAAAATATTTTTATTTATTTGACAGAGGGGGCAGAGAGAGCAAAAGACTAGGCACTCCAAGGTCTTCTGACACTGCAAACAAACTCCAGACACATGTGCCACTTTGCACATCTGGCTTTACCTGGGTGCTGAGGAATTGAACCCTGGCTGTCAAGCTTTCCAAGCAAGAGCCTTCACCCATGGAGTCTGCCCTCCACCCCTCTTCACTGCTTTACCTTGAGCCACTTCTGTGTATTCACATTCACAACACGCTGATACACTTCTGATGAGATTGGGCACGTTCATGGTCGTATGGCTGTAGACCTGATCTACTTCTGAATTACTGAACAACAACAAAAAAATCTAATTAAAAAATCCACCTAGTTTTTCTCAAATCATATTTCCATTAAAAATTTTGCACATGCCCTTTCATGAAAAGGAATCATGTCTTCTTAGGTTCTTTGTTCTTGGAAGACAAGTCATGCTACAGCAAAATCTTCTTCTTCCATGCCGAGCACCTGCCACCATGTCGCTCATGCTCCGTGAAGAGTGCCAGTTATTTAAACCGTTTATTTCTCATGTCACAAAACCTTCTTGCTCACCTGCAGGCAGACAGGTGTCAGGTCAGACCAAAGCACCAGAAACATGTCCTCCCCTCTTGGGAGGTCAGGTAAGGGATCACCAAGGCTTGTCCCATTTTTATTTTTATTTATTTGAGACAGAGAAAGGAAGAGAGTGAGAGTGGGCATGCCAGGGCCTCTAGCCACAAACAAACTCCAGATGCATGTGCCATCATATGCATCTGGCTTACGTGGGACCTGGAGAATCAAACCTGGGTCCTTAGGCCTCACAGGCATGTGCCTTAATTGCTAAGCCATCTCTCTAGCTCTTGTCCCATTTTAACTGCTCTTGTTTATTTCCTCCTATTTAACTGCTTTTGGCTCCTTCCCATTTTGTTTCTCTCAATTCAAAATGGCTTGTTGAATCATCTGAACGAATCCCCTTGCTGAAAGAGACACAGAAGCCGGGAATCCCTTTGTGTAGCCGGATCCCTTTGCAGTGACAAGTCAGAAACAGCAGATGAAAAAATGCACAGGGGCGCTGTGCGAGAGTCAGGCTTTGCACTTGATTCCGCATCCATTATTTCTCCTTTTTTTTTTGTTTTTCGAGGTAGGGTCTCACTCTGGTCCAGGCTGACCTGGAATTAACTCTGTCGTCTCAGGGTGGCCTTGAACTCACGGCGATCCTCCTACCTCTGCCTCCCGAGTGCTGGGATTAAAGACGTGCGCCACCACGCCCGGCGCTCCGCATCCATTATTCTGTGCTTTCAGCCGGCAGAAGAGCTGCTAGAGCACCAGTGTCGCTAGATGAGGTCCCTCACGCGCCTGTCAACACCCCTGAGCTCGTTTTCCAACAAGGGAGAAAGCCCCTCGTCTCTACCTCTTGGGCTGGTCAAAGGCTTGGAGGACACAGTACACATACGGCTCACACAGCTCGGCATACTTGTGCAGCCAACTGCTCTGCCTGCTCACCAAAGGAAGGTGTACAGTCCTTACTGTCTTACTCAAACCAATCACCAGACCAGCACAACTTAAGGGAGGAAAGGACTTATCTAGGCTTATGGTTTCAGGGAATTCACATTCCGTCATGGCGGGGAAGGTGTGGTGGCAGGACCAGGAGGCTGGCTGCTCAGTGTACTCAGTGAGGAAGCAGAGAACTATGAGGAAGGGAGGGTGAGGTGCAAAACTCCAAGTCCCACCCCAGTGACCCACTCCCCCGCAGCACGCCTCCATTTCCACAACTTTCCCAAGTAGTTCCATCAGCTTGGGACAGTGTTCCAACACACGGACCTATGAGGGACACTGTATATCCAAACCAGAGCAGAGGTCTGAAGTCACAGCCCAGGAGGGCTGTGGGAGCTGAATTCTTCCATTGGGAGAGAAGGGCGTGTGTCCTGCTTCACTTCTGATTTTGAAATAATCGTCACCAACAACATCAAACATAGAGCTTATAATTTTTGGTAACAGATCACATGTGCAGTAGCTTTAATTTCCAATGCCAAATCCCATGCCTTTCCTGTGTTTTTGGCTCTGGCTCATGAAACGAGACACCTACAATCTTTCCCTCCAGCCCAGTAGTCCTTAACTGTGGACAAACTCACCTCTCCCCACATGTCCCGAAGGGGATGCTTAATGTTTACAGAGCTGTCTGGCTTGTTCTGGGTTGAGGAATGGAGTGCTACCAGCACGTAACAGGTAAGGACCAGGGATACTGCTGCGTATCCCACACTGCATAGGCCAGGGCCCAACAGTAGAACAGGGTGCTGGGCTGGGAGGTCACGCTCGTACCTCTGCTGTGGGTTGACCACTGCAGGAGGCTGGCCACCTGCCATCTCCAGCATCAAGGCCAAATTTGGATGGAAAACTTGGGAGCCAAGAGGCCAGCAATCAAAATGTGGGTGGTTGAGATCTAATGGAGGCTCTGTGGGGTAGCTGTACACACGAGAGGGAGGAGTCAGAGCTCAATGGCCAGATGAGTGGGCAAAGCTCAGGAATACAGAGGTTGAGAGGTTTCCAGACAGTGCCAAGCCCAACACCTTTTACCAAGTGTAACAGACTGCGTGTGCCTTACCGTTTTCACCTAAGCAAACTGTGATCTTGCAGATGTCTCCTACCTTTTGACATTGTGCCACGACATTACACCATGCACAAAGATCATGCCTAAGAACAGTACAATTTAATTACAAAAAGCAAACAAACAAACAAAACTCAATGTTGTGACTTTATCATCATGTGTCGCGCCAGATGAGGCCCGTGGGTTGTAACTCAGACCTGCCTCCTAGAACCGGCCTGGAGCACCGCAGCACCTCCCTCAAGGTCTCGTGTGCTGCCACAGACCTGGAAGCAGAGGACACAAAGAAAGGGTGCAAATGTTGTTTTCTCTTCCAGATGCTTCTCTCATCGCTTCTAAATGTCCTCACGGTCACTGGTGCTCTGTACTGCATGTTGGTATCACTCCAGGCTCTCTCAGAAGGTCCTCTCGTGTGTAACTCTCAAGGCAACAGTACTGTTACCTGTGAATTTTCATTGAAAAACTTAACGTAAGTGACTTTCGCCATCACACTGCTACATGCAGCTGTAGCTCAGACTCTGCAGCATGGAGCATAAACTGCTGTTTTTCTTTGTGGCCAAGCCTGGGTCAAGCATGCTGTGGGACTTAGCACCTTATTCCCACAGGCAGCTGCACACACAAAAATGAAGGGACTTCATCCCCATTGCTCTGGTAGGACCTCATCTAAAAGGACCCGTTGTCCTCAGTTGGTCTAAGCTGGTCTTGAAAGAAATAGGCAGATAAGAGTATGGGTGCACCAAGGTCTCCTGCCACTGCAAATGAATTCCACATGCTACTTTCTGCATCTGGCTTCACGTGGGTACTGGGAAGTTGAACCAGGGCTAGCAGGCTTTGCGGGCAAGGGCCTTAAATGCCAAGCCATCTCTCCAGCCCTGTGTGTATGCCTCTTAAAAACATTCTGAAAATACACCATCTGCAACTTCATTTTTCATGCCTGGGGAATAGTAAATGCCTAAGGGAGCAGGGAATTCTGCACTTATGAACAAATTAATGACCAAATTAAATTTGAAAGTCACAGGTGTGTATTACCTTTCTGAGTTAAAAATGAAACAAAACCCCTAGAACTTTAATCTCAGCACTCAGGGTGCTGAGGTAGGACTGATGTGAGCCTGAGGCCCCCCTGAGGCTACACAGTAAATTGCAGGTTAGTCTGGGCTAGAGTGAGACCCTACCTCAAAATAAAACACAATAAAATGTAGAGCTTTGAAGTTTAATAAAAATACAAGGGGTGGAGTCATGTAGACATATTACATACTACAGATAGAAATAAAAGTATTATGTCATGTAATAACACATAATCCTGGAACTTACATATAAATGGTTCATTAACATGATTCCAAACCTGAACATAGATACAATTATCAGAGAGCAAAAGAACAGTCTAATTTATTCAATATTTATAATTTGGCTTACAAAACAAGATTTTACTTTTGTAGTTACATGAAAGCAATTGTTTTTCCCATTTTCTCTTACATTAAAAAAAAAAAAAAAACTCTCAAAGTTTGAGTAGCAGTTCTTGTGAATCTAAAACCCAAAGAAATTCCCCTAGCAGGAAGCTTAGTGATTTCAACCACAGATGCTATACGTGCTTAACCCTCAGGAATGAGCCTTCACACAGCAGTCTCCTATTCCAAGTACTGCAAACTGCTGTTCTCTGATCCAAAGGCAGGAGTGGTGCCGTCGAAATGCACATTCCTTAACAGTACTCCATCTTACTCTATGATAAATCAAAAAACGACCTCGAGAAACATGTGCTAGTCACGGTCAAAGAAAAGCTCCTCACTTTGTTACAGCAGACACACATCCTTTAACCACATCTGAAAGGCCTGGTGAGTAAATACGCCAGTCTGGCTGCCGAGCCGACGCGGAGCTGCAGTTCTGCATGGAGAAGGGAACTCCTGGGAAGGGCGGCTCCTCCACTTGCTTCCCCAGCCTTGGCCAGAAGTGCCTGCGTAATAAGTGAAGCCACGGGACCTTGTTGGCATTAAACCATTTCCACTGCAGCACAGGAAACAGTAATTTCAGGTGGTGTCCCTTAAGACCAGGTGCCCTGCAGAAAGGCTCGCTGAACGGTGCCATGTATGATTTTAAACAGAGGTTTGTAACTAATAGGGCATATGGATCTGCAGCCAGAGCCTGACAAACCTATAGCTTCAGGCACAATCCGGCAAATGTACATTCTAGTTTACTTCATTTGAGTTTCTTATTTTCTTTCCTTTCTCAGTACATTTAACCTTCCTTTTTTGTTTTTGTTTTCCAGAGACTTTGATCCAAAATCCTTTAATCTGAAGTGGTTCTTCAATGACACCTGTGGATCTCCCACTGGCCCGAGAAACCCCAGCATGAGCGGCAGCACCGTCAGTAACTGGAGAATACCAAGCTCCAACTCTGAGGCAGACAGACACAGGATTTTCCACTTCTCCGTATTTCTGAGTCTACTGCTTGTTGGGATCCTCGAGGCCCTGTTCGGCCTCAGTCAGATACTCATTGGTCTCCTTGGCTGTTTATGTGGTGGTGTCTCTAGGCGAAGGGGTCAAATTGTGTAGTTTAATGGTAATCCAACAGAGTATCATCACCTGGAACAATCTGAGAATTCCACTTAAAATGAACACTTTTACAAGTTTAATAATGGGACATCAGCTGGCGAGCTGCATGAGTCATTTTAGTGCAGAAAGTTGATTTTTAAATCACCTTTGAGGTGATTAGAAAAAAAAAATTAATGGGGCTAGAAATATGGCTCAGTGGTTAAAGGTGCTTGCTTGCAAAGCCTGCCCGGCAGGGTTCAATTCCCCAGTACCCATGTAAAGCTGGATGCAAAAAAGTGGTGCAAGCATCTGGTGTTCATTTGTTTGTAGTAACAAGAGGTCTAGCAACCCATATACATAAATAATCAACTGTTCACATGTAAAGCATGTTGTACACACATGACATCTTCACGCAGAAAGAAAAGTCATCATCAATGGTGGGTACTGGGGAGAACTGGTGAGCAGCTTTCTGTTTGTTCATTTTTCTGTAAAATATTTTGTTGTTGTTGTTAAGCCTGATACTGGTTTTATGGTTATAGGGGGAGAAGCCCTTAGGTTTTAGAGAAATATATATCTATATTTTTAGGGAAAAGTCATGCTTTAAAAATACTTCAGTCATGCCGGTGTGGTGGCGCACACCTTTAATCCCAGCACTCGGGAGGCAGAGGTAGGAGGATCGCCATGAGTTCAAGGCCAACCTGAGATCACATAGTGAATCCAGGTCAGCCTGGGCTAGAGTGAGACTCTACCTCGGAAAACAAAACAAAACAAAAATTAAAAAAATAAAAATACTTCAGCCAAAATACTGAAGTGCTAGAAAACATGTTATATTAATGTGATTGGCATATGGTAATTCATTATACCCTATTTTCTTATGTTTACATTTTTCATAAAAGCAGTTTAATACCCAGAAAAAAAATCTGTCTTCCAAGTTAGTTTTCCAAACATGTTGATCTTTTAAAACAGATAACAAAGTGTATTCATCCTGTTAAAATGTTATAAAACAGACAGAACTAAAAACTTACAATTCTCTGAATGTTATGACTTCTTCAAATTATTTCAAATTTTTTACTTCAACTTCACTGGACTTAAGGTTTTGAAAACTATCCAAATAATTCAGGATATTAAGAACTTGTGGGTCTGGAAAGATGACTTAGTGGTTAAGGCACTTGCCTGCAAAGTCTATGGACCCAGGTTCGATTCCCCAGAACCCATGTATGCCAGATGCACATGATGGTGCATGCATTTGGAGTTTGTTCAAGTGGCTAGAGGCCCTGGTATGCCCCATTCTCTCTCCCTTTCTCATAAATAATAATATAAAAAAATTAAAGAACTTGTAAGCCTCACCCACTGCCCCAGAAATGGTTTCAAAATATTTTCCCTATATTCTTAAAAAATTAATATATATTTTATTTATTTATTCATTTGACGGAGAAAGAGGGAGGGGAAGAGAGAATGGGCATTCCAGGTACCTGTTTATATTAAGGTCTAGCTTAGATATTTCCTTTTCAAAATCTTTATTTGTGTGGGGGTATTATGAGGGGTCATGTGTCATGGTGTATGTGTGATGTGTGGAGGTTGGAGACTCACCACCTTCTT
Organism: Jaculus jaculus; assembly: GCF_020740685.1. Taxonomy (NCBI): domain Eukaryota; kingdom Metazoa; phylum Chordata; class Mammalia; order Rodentia; family Dipodidae; genus Jaculus; species Jaculus jaculus. Next base: position 5,824,259 of record NC_059105.1, read on the forward strand.
TGCCAGGCTGTAAACAAACATCAGACTGGCTGTGCTGCAAACTTCTGGCTCAGCTTCCCACTGTAGGGCCCTTGGGATCACAGATGCACACATCAGTTTGTATCTGGTTTTACATGGGTGCTGGGGAATTGAACCTTGGGAACTGAACCAGAATGGCAGGCTTTGCAAGCAAGCACCTTGGACTGCTAAGCCATCTCCCTAGCCCCAGTATCTCCTTGTAGACGGCTTGCTAGTGTGCTGGAGTTCAGGACACTATTACCATAACTGAAAGCTGTTTCTATACATCCAGAATCATAGACCTTAAACGAGCAGGAACCATGTCTTTCCTATTCATTTATTCATTCATCTGTCAGCCTTTTACCCTTTGAGTCCTTGGTAGGGCCTCTCCCTTTGCCCTCACCTCCCTCTCCCCATTTATTTATCTTTGGCTGACTCCTCTTTGTCCCTCAATGTCGTGTCCGCCTCGACCAGCAAGGAAGACACAACCACCAGTTCTTACAGCAGTTTATTCAGGCAACTTCAAGCTTCATCTCCCCAGAGCCTCGGGCTGGGCTTCCTTATAAGCGCTCTCACTCCGCCCAGTCACCCCAGGCAACGCAACCTTTCTAGTCAACAACCTCTCCAGGCAAGCATCAGAAGCCAATGAGCAGGGTGAGGGCGAGCTCCTCCAAATATGGACTTGTTTGTCCCAAGCATAGAACTTTCCGTCAGGCGCCATCTTTAGGGCTTGGCCCGAGGGGCTCTCCACACCTCAATACAGCATTATGGCCATTAGCAGTTGTGACATTTGCTTACATTTCTGAGGCTGTCCCTAACCATCACATGACAAGTCTGTTTCCTCGTGTTCTCTCCTTTGCAGCTTTAGCAGCGTGGTGCTGGCATGTTCACTTGTGCGGTCTTACGCAGCACTGTCTTGCACAAGATCCTAAGCTCCATAGGCATGAGGACATAGGGTGTTTACTTGTTCCTGGGCAAATCAGTACCTAGTACATACAATGTCTGGCACCAGGTAGGGACATTATAAGCATTCCACTGAATGAGTGAAGGAATCCTATCATCAGCACCCACTCCGAGTGAAGACTTCATGCTTACTGCATAAATGTCCAAATGATAACAGCCCTAAACTTTGAAGCAGAGGTAAAATGATTACCAGCTGATTATTCTTGAGAAAACAGTGTGAGCACTGTAAACTTCCTCATCGTATTAGACATGAGAAACAAGACTCTGGTTCTCTGAAGGGTCAGAAAGAGACAGAGATGTGACTCTCCATGTCAGAAGGCAAAAGAGACCATGCTTGGCAGCAGTGCTATCGGCGTATGCTTATCCAAGCTGCCTCCACGAATGAAAAGCCTACAGCTCAAGGGCCACCTGTAGTATCTTCTGAGGATATTCAATCTTGGATATGGTACTTAAATTTGCACATGCTTATCTTTATACATATGATCAGGTACTTTCCCCCACTCCACAGGAAAAAAAAAAGTCATTTGCAAAGCTCAATACTTAACTCTCATTCCTACCCCCAAGTGCAGCCTCATTTCAGAATCTTTTTATCTTGACTATTTGTCATAAGACTCTCCTCATCTCAAGCTGTCCTTCAGGAAAACTGTTGTTGGTATTCCTCAGTCTTTGATATGCGCGACCCCTTTCCTCCTCCATCAGCAGAGTCCTGAGAATCGGTTGTAGCATGTTCTGTTACTGCTCAGTTCTTAGGTTAGTATGCACCAACAGAAGTCTACATGCTGAGATAAGACACTGCACTTAGGAAAATGTAGATCAGTTGGTAGAGTGCTCGCCTAACATGCACGGAGCTTTGGGTTTGATTCCCAGCAGTTCCTAAACTCAGATATGGTGGCACACGTTTGTAATCACAGCACTTGAAAAGTAAAAGCCAGGATGATCAGAAAGTCAAGGTTATCCTCAGCTACACAGCAAGTATGAGGCCAGCCTGGGCTACATGAAAGCTTGAAATACTGGGTGTGGTGATGCACGCTTGTGATCCCATGCTCTTAGGAGATGGAGGCAGGAAGATCTTGAGTCCTGGGCTACCTACTGAGACCCTACTTTAAAAACTCCAAAACTAAACCAACCAAAGTAAAATTTAAGCTAAAAACTCAAACACAAAAAGAACATTTATGGCAAACATTTCTGAATTTGATGCCCAGGCAAAGAAATCAACTTAATGATGAATGGCTAAGAAGCTGAAATTCATAAGAGAAAGCTCTCTTGAAAATGTTACTTTCATAAAATTATTCCTTTGAGTATAAACAACTTTCAAATGCTTCACCAAGCATCTCCAAGAGCAAGCAGAATTTGAGAGCTCCGAAGGTGGTATAACAAACGTATGCTATTCTTAGCTGTATACGTTGAGCCTGACTACATCCTTTGTCCCTCCATACCATGGACTCTTATCATGAGCTTGCATGCATGTTCTGCGCAGACGTGTGCAGCCCACGCATCTGGAGGAGGACCCCAGTCTTCGGTCGTTCTTCCACCTCGTTTCCCTGAGTCTCGCACTAAACCTGGGGTTCACCCCTTTTAGGTTAGACTGGCTGACCCGGGAGCCCCAGCAGCCCTGTCTCTGCCTCCTTCTACCTGACCTTTGGAGTTATAGGCACACACGACCATGCCTGGCTTTTCACACGGGTGCTGGGGCATTGAACTCAGGTCTTCAAGCTAGCACAGCAAACACTCTGGTCCAGTGAGTGAGTAATCTCTCCAACCTGGGAAATCTTTTTCATTTTCAACTTGTTGAAACCAACCTAAGTACTTCTATTATCTCTCTCTCTCTAATCTTTCTTCCATACATTCGTCATTGTGGTTTGAACGTAAAATGTCCCCCAAAGCCTCCAGTGTTGGTGAATAAACCCCCCAGTTAGTTCCTAGCAGATGCAACCTTTCTGGAGGTGTTACTGGGGGTGGGTCCTGAGGGTTTTCAGTCCAGCCCTACTGGCTGCTGAGATCTAGCTCACTCAAGACTCCTCCCCTGCTCTGCCAGGCTTCCCCACTACAAGGAAATGTCCCCTCAAAACGGTAAACCAAAATAATCCCTTCCCTCCCAGCCACTGTGGCTGGTTGCACGTTTTGTCCCAGCAACAAGAAAGTGACACTACCATCACCTTCAGTGCAAATATCTACAAGTTTTACTTCCATTTATGTGACAAGATCAAGAAGGAGATGCTGTTTGTTCTCTCTTTTTGCACCAGTCACTGACAAGAGCAATATTCTGAGGTCCCAGCTACAGTCATAAATCCTGTTTATAATGCCTAGCCAAGGAAGGAATTTATATCTTCTGTCTGTTGCATAAACCTTATTAAGGGAGAAAATGCCACGTCTCTGCCAATGTCATCAGGAACAAAACAGTTTTTGTATTCCAGGATATCTTTTACTTCTGGCCTTTTATGAAAATGTTCATCAAAAGAGTTTGTAATTTTCTCTAGTACTTTTATCATTTTTGTGGTCCCAACTGGGAGGGTCACTAACAGAAATGACCCTGTAAGATATAAATTAGGGGACTGCGGAGATGCTCAGTGCATATGCAGTTTCAGTGCACGCCTGAGGACCAGAATCTGGACCCCTTGCACCCATGGGTATGCCAGATGGCGTGTGGAGGCTCCCCTCCAATCCTAGAGCTTAGGAGGCACAGACAGAAGCCTTGAGGAAAGCTGGCTAGCTAGACTAGCAGCCCGGTGAGCTCTGCCTCAGTAAGGAAGGGGATTGACCAAGGCAGACACCCAACACCAACCTTCTGCTCGCTGCATGAATATATTCATTCACATGTGAACATGCACAGTCACATGCACATACACCATACACAGGCAAAAAAAGAAATGTGTGTGCATACATTATGTATATATATGAGTAATCTAGCAGTTGCCCATTCAGACATCAAGTAATACTGGGGGAAAAAATTCATCAACAGTCTTAAGGAAGAGTGAACCCTGCAAGTTACACAACTGGCCAGCCAGGTAAGAGATGCCCACTGATCCAATCATGGCAAGTCTATTATGGTGGTAACCAACTGCTCTTTAATTGGACATGGGGCCTGCTTCATGGGAAGGGAGAAAAAAATGTTACTAAAAGTCAGAAGATTTTTATATGCAAAAAGTAATTACATATTGGTATCAAGCTCATGACAACCTTAGTACAAGAATAATGTTCCCCTAATATTTTTTTGGAAGGAGAAGGGAGAAGCAAACCCAACAGGCAATCGACCTAAATGCACACAATTTTCTGAATCCCTTCTCCCTACTCTGCTGGCAGAAACACAACTGAGGATGTATGAAGAATTCTGCACTTAGCTGAATTCAACCTATTTTTGAGCCAAAAAAATGGGAAAACAGTTTTGAATACTAAAGGCATCCAGAACCTGGCTTTACTGGTGTGTTTAATTCTCATGAGATTTAATATACCAGCGAGTTAATGTTACAATGGGGAAAAGGATACATAACTAGTTTTTTTAAAAATCTTGAATATCTTCATAGATATGAAAAATTAAAATTTCAAGTGCCAGGGCTGGAGAGGTGGCTCAGTGGTTAAGGCATTTGCTTGCAAAGCCTAAAAACTCAGGTTTGATTCCCCAGTAAGCACGTAAAGCCAGATGCACAATGTGGCACATGTATCTGGAGTTCATTTGCAGTGGCAAGAAGCCCTGGTGTGCCCGTTCTCTCTGTGTGTCAAATAAAAGTTCAACAAAAGCTGCAGAGCCAACAAGACCCCAGGCCTGGGGTGGGCCTGTACGGAAGCACAGAGGCCTTGTGACCCACCAGGCCAGGAGTGCATTTCTTGCTCCAGAGAGAGATTCAGATGAGGTAATAGGGCATGGGGGTCAGCTCATAGCGTGCTATGATCGATGAAATAAATCTTTCAAAAGACATTGCTTTGGTTGACAGTTTATTAAATACACTACATTTGTACCTTATTCTGTAATTTCTTAAAATGTTCAAACATGGACTCAGTAAAAACATATTTTATAGAAAACCATCTGAAAACTAAAATGAAAATAAGAACACACATTGCACATAGCTAAGCTGCTGTACTGTTAGAAGTTCTACAATCTTAACCTGTACAAATGATCATGAAGTATGGTGGCGTGACTGTTCTTAAATCTGGCACCAAACCTTGATGTCAAATGTGTTAATGCTGCCATGTAGGTACAAAAATGTCTACTAACCAAACTGTTTCAACAATTTTTCTTTAGATACTTTACTAAATCCATTTTCTATGAGCTACCTCTCCCTTTAAGAGATTTAGTTGTACAGACTGGTAACAAAAAAAAAAAAAAAAGAAAAGAAAGGAAAAAAGAAAATAAATTATAAAAAAAAGCCCCTAGAGCCTATTTACAGAACATGCAAAAAGAATGTTATGAAGGTTTCGCTGCAGAACTGGTTCAAGTGGATACAGCCGAGTGACACTATTCCTTCGTTTCCACAAATCTAGGTCCTTTCCCCTTACTGTCTGCAAGAAATACATTTTCAGGGCCTGGACTATAAAACGGCATACAATGCAAAGACAGAAACAAAGAAGTTTGCAAATCCTTTATATTTCCAGCTGTTGAGACAATATAACTGACTGCTGAGGTTACCTCTAGCGTCGGAACCACAGCCAGCTATTGAGCAGCCAGAATGCGACAGTAATTGAATACATGACCATTTCTCTTTTAGCTCGTTCTTTGTTCTCCTCTTCTAAAAGTTGCAGGCGTCTGTTCAGTTTGATGATCTAAGTGAAACACAAACATACAATGAAGGCTTTAATATATCTAAATCACATTCTTAAAAAGGAGTAGAACATCTTGTCAAAAGAATTATTATAAACATAGAAAGTACCATGTGGAACAAAATAAACACAAGTGTAAAGAGAAACAATTACTCCTTGTAACAGCGCCAATTCTACACTTGCATCTTCCTTGCCTTGTTCGTAATCTCTGAGGTAGAAGGGACGTAATTCCCTATCTGGTTGCACTGTGAGGTGAGACACTGCTGCACACCTAAGGCTACTCTGGCTGAAAACAAGAAGCATGCCAGGCAGTTCTACTTCAGTACAATGAACATGGGACCCCCGTCCTTTTCCATACCTCCTGAGCTTCTTGTCAACCAGCCTTGTTGCTCACCTTTGACTTGGTATAACTACTTTCTCTGTCCACCTCTGTTAGTTACTGTGACAGCCCAACAATTACACTTTTAGAGTGACCCTGTGATATGCCACCCAGACCTTGTAGGTGCGCGAGGCTATTCCGCAGGCCTCAGCTATGGTCTCTTTTTGCAAACAGCCTTGGAATGAACAACTACGTTGCTTAAATTCATGCTCCGTCACTGACCTTTATGTACAAACAATTTATTTCACTCAACTTCCCTGTGCATAGGCTTGGCATACATACTAGGAGCAGCAAATATGATTTCCCTTATGTCCATGTGACTCTAAAGGCTAAAATATCCCTGTGCAAGCATAATTCTAAAACTGGACTTAGGTTGGGTTAGAGTCATAACATACATAGGGACAATGTGCAAACTAAAAGCAGAGATTTCCAAGAGAAAGAACTCAAACATAGCAACAAAAGCCCCCCAAATGACTGTTTTGTATGTCAAAAGCATTTTCTGATTATACTGGCTTGCTCACATGTCAAGATTCTTTGTTCCTTGTCAGAATGGTATTGATCAATTTGGGTAACAATGTTTTATGTTGAACAAAAATGTGTAGATGATGGTTTAACAGATTTTTAATTAAATGAGAAAAATCAATCATGGCTTATTAAATAGTTTGATAGAAATATTTTAATTCATGGGATTTACAGAAGGGAAAATACTAAAACTATGCCAACCACCGCTTTAAAATACCACACAGACAGCTTTGGAGTATACCTTATTTAGTACATTCAATACCTGTCGTCGCAATGAAGCTGCATCTACAACAGTCATGTCATCTGATGTCCCCTCAATCGTTGCCTCTATATTGGAAATGCCATACCTAGCAGACAAGACATAAAATACCAAGTAACTAAGAGGAAATGTCAAGCCATACAATGTGTTGTACAATGCTCAAAGACATATTCAGAAGACTGGTATTTAGCAATACAAGGAACTAATACTTTGCCATTTGAATCAATACTAACAAAGGAAAAGAGCACAACTATCTACAATACTGGGAAAGTGCAGTGAGTCCTTCAGAATGCAAAGAGACATATGAGGGAAGACACATAGATACTTTCCCAGCAGAGAGATGAGCAATGTTAAAAAAAAAAAGACCTGGCTGAAAAGGCTTGAGAGCAGCCACTCTATGACAGACCACATACAATTTTTACTCAAGAATTATGTCCACACGGAGGTTCATAGACAGAACCTCAATCAGGGAATGTGTAGAAACTAAGAAAAAGAAGACTGGTAATTTATTTCCCGTTTCTCTTTCCATTCCTACTTTAACTTCTGATTTCTGTTGTCTAATATTGCACTCTCCCACAGATTAGAAAAATCTCCTTAATGTACTTGGCCACTTCATCCAGACACAAGATTAGCTCAATAATCAAGACAGTGTGAATAAAATGATAATGCTGGAAAAATTAAGACAATCCAGAGAAAAGAACAGTGAACTGTGGTTCTCTTTAAGTGACCGCTGTTAAGCGTACGGGTGGGGTGGAGAACTTTTAAGCCAGAGCTCTCTGCAGCCCAGGGTGGCCATGACTTGCTCTGTAGCAGTAGAAGACCCTGAACTCTGGATCCTTGTGCCTCCCAAGCACTGGAATTTCAAGCATGCAACATCAGGCTTGTCTAAAAGCACTGATTTTTAAATGAATGACAACAAATGTCTGAAAAACAAATGCACATAAATGCCTTATATTCCCTTTAATTTCCACAATTTGATATTTATTTTAATGAATACTTTTGCTATGATATAATTTATATTCCATATAATTCACTTGTGTCAATTTTACACTCTACATATGGTAATTTATTGAAATGATAGGGTTCTCTTTCTGAGTTAGCAAAACATAAAACAGAAGTAAGTAAGAGTTGATATATGGATATCTACTTTAATATTTCCAGTAACTACCCATTACAAAAACTACATGACCTTACACATAGGGATATGATGTAGAATTAGATGTTTCTTCCAGACATGTTAAAAGTCTATTCAGAAAATCCTACTGCTTCAAAAAAAGTACCATAGTGATGGCTCAGTGGTAAAGGCACTTGCTTATAAAGCCTAATGACCAGGGCTCTATTATCCAGTACCCACATAAAGTCAGATTCACAAGATGGTGCATGCATCTGCAGTTCGTTTGCAGTGGTAGGAAGCCCTGGCACACTCATACTTTCTCAAATAAATAAATAAAAATTTTGAGAACCACTTAAAAAGCTATATGAAAAAGTACTAAGGAAACCTAGGCAGGCTGCAGGGGGAGAAGTCATTAACAGTTTTATCTAACGATGGACACTGTGTTACACAACTTCCTGCCAGGCAAGATGTGCTCACTGGTACAATAGTGGGATGACCATTATAGGGATAACCAACTACTTTCTGATTGGATTTGAAGCCGACTCTACAAAAGCAATCTCATGCCTGGTACTATAAACTTACTCAAAAACCTGTGACTAGGGCTGGAGAAATGGCTTAGTGGTTAAGGTGCATGCCTGCGAAGCCTAAGGACCCAGGTTCAAGTCTCCAGATCCCACATAAGCCAGATGCACATGTTGGTGCATGTGTCTGGAGTCCGTTTGCAGTGGCTAGAGGTCCCGGTGCGCCCATTCTCACTCTTTCTCTATGTCTCTTTCTGTGTCTCTAATAATTAAATAAAAACAAAATCTTAAAAAAAAACCCTGTGACTACATTTCAATTTCTTTCATGGCTAAATTAGCTTACTTTTATATTAACTGCCACTTCTTGGAAACAAAGTATCTTGAAATACTGAGGATAACTGAACAAACAAAACAAGCTGAGTGAGTAGATGCTGGAGCTACAGGTTCCCAGGCTGAATTACTAGGTAGGTGCAGCTCAGTGGCAGGGCACTTGCTACTCATGCACAAGTCCTTGGGCTCCATCTCTAGTACCACAGTGGAAAACAAAAACAAGTCAACCAACCAACCAAGCAAACAAAACTCCCAGAATTATTAAATGACTAATAGAAAAAAAAAAAAAAAAAAAAAGAGAGAGAAAAGGAGCCAAAGAGGTCACATATGAAAAGAGTATTTGAGAGGAGAATCAAACAGTAACAGCAACTGCCTCAAAGATAAAGGAAACTAGCCCAAACCAACACACAAATGATAATTTAATTTTGAATGAAGGTTTTTAGAAATTTAAAGAAATTATTTGCAAAGCAATATAAAGATGTACAAAAGACTTAACAATTTAAAACAAAAACTTACAAAATTATTTCAACTAAAATTTTGTTATCTATTAGAACTAAGACCTCCTCAGAAATTTGCTAATTTATGTCAGTTGTTGTAATATTTTCATAAAAAGTGATTATAAACTTAAAGAAAAATACATGGGAAAAAACCAGAGGTGGTAGCTCACCTCCCCCCGCCACTCCCTGTATTTGGGAGGTTTAAGTAAAGAACTGCTATAAATCCCAGGCCAGCCTGGGCTAGACAGAGTGAGACCCTGCCTCAGAAGACAAACAGAGAAGCAACGAAATAAAATATAAACACAGGGACAAACTGGAACAGACTGAATTAAGATGGTAAAAACAGTGAGTGAGTGGTCAGGGATCGGCAGGGAAGCTTCTCTTGCTTAGCACTGTGCTACAGTTAATACAGTTCTGCTTAAAATAAGCCCAGGTGGCTAGAATAGTAGAGTAATATGCTTCACACATAACAGACAGATTTCATTTTGCTTTTCCAGAAAGCAGGAAGATTAAATGAGGATTTTGGCGCTTGAGAACCTGTCCACTTGTACAAGCCATTCTAACCGACCCTGTACATGACAGGCTAACTAAGTCTCATAGCGAGAACAGGGCAAAATTAAGAAGACTAAAGCAAACAATGATAAAAATATTTAAAGGATTTTACATGTTCAATTTCCTGAGCTGCTAGGTGGTCAGTGCTGACCATACCTAATTTAAGTTGGTGCTTTACAGACCCTGGACATGACAGTGCAGGTAACTAAAACTACAGAGAAAATGCTCAGGAGATCTGGCATCAGTCAAAGCAGTTACATTGTACAGAGTGTAAGATCCTATGAAATCATTTTTCCTGTGTTTTCATGTATCTCCTATAAGTTATTAAAACTCTACTACAATAAAGTGTCTTAGATATTCACATCACAGCATGCCATAAATACTGATCATTTTCCTTATACTCTGCTAGTCAAATGTGATGTTCAATTACTCTCCCTGTTCTTAGCTGAAAAGCAGAATCACTTGTACGAGAAAGATGAGGTGCTGAAAGCTGTAACAGTCATGGCTTCTACACGAACTGTATCTTAACAAAACAGAAACTCCATTAACTTTGCAAATCCCCTAGTAGTTACAAAGTCCCAAAAGTTACCTGACGTTGTCATGATGAGAATTAGAAGTGGCGGCGGCAGACCCACCACGCAACACAGGTCTAGAGCCAGGTTTTTGTAGAAGGCACAAGACAGAATCAGGAAACAGAGAAGTAAGAAAATAAAAGCAAAAACAAGACAGATAAATGTCAAATAGAATTATATTGTATACTTGTATACTTTAATTCATATTTCAGCTATTTTCAAAGTTCTTATCTCACATGTCTGCCCCATTTTATGATTTGCACATTTTGTAATTGATAAAAAAATCAAAAGAAATAACGTGACAAAAAAGCTCCAACACAGAATTCTCTGTGGTGCTCTTTTTCAAAAGTATAATTCCCTTTTCCATCTGGAAACCGCAACCCCAAATCTAGCAAGTTCAAAAGCATATCAAGAGCTGTTAGTAGCGCTGCAGCTGCATGACTGTGGCTCTAATGAGTCTCAGCAGCTCCACCTCAGAAACAGTGGATTTAAAGAAATTCCCTAGGCCACAACTCCTCCCCCCACCTTCATTAGTTGGTTAATTGGATAAGCCTTATAAGTCAGTGTAGCTATGTGTGTCTCACTTAAACCTTCAGCTCAGCAGAGGAGGAGAAGCTGGGAAGATCTGGGATACTACCACAGGTCCACGTGCTGTCTGAGTGAGCTGGACCTTCAGACAACCAGCAGTGACACCCAGAGCTGCTGGAATGAGGACCGAGGTGTACTGGAAAACTCTGTGGCACTTTCTACTCAGTCTCAGTACATACTCTGGTGCTAAAGGACTACTGTTTCCCTACATAAATTAATTGCCCTTTCCAGTAAAACTTGCTAATATCAGAAAGCAAAAGCTCTACCTGACCACTAGGCAATGTCTCCCAAATAATCAGCAATACTCTCTGACCAGTGGGGGATTTAAAGAAGTATCAAATTATATTTTGACTATCTCAGTCCCTAAGTTACCAAGAGGGTTTTGCCTGAATATAAGTATAAATGCAGTAATTATAGTAGATGTTCAATAACAAATGCTCTATTTTTTCACTGAAGCTGGCATATATGTAGAAAATAAATCTCTATTTTCTGACAACTCAATTTGTGAAAGAAAAATTTAATGTTTAGCTTCTATATGTCCTAAAGTTACTATGACTTACTTCTTAGCCTAGAAGATAAGGGATTCAGAGATTTGTGAGGGCAGTAGCAGATAGAGGGAGAGGAGGAACAGGAAACTGACAATGCTTGCAAAGAACACTGATCAATTACGTATATTGACATAGTAATAAACTCATCTAGCCTAGTATATCTGGCCCATGAAATTAGGAAAACTTCATCAACTATAGTCTTAAATCACAAAACATGAGAACAACTGCCTAAAGGCAGTTTCCTTTGTGCTTCCTGCAATTTTTCAACACATGTAAATATGGCCAAAATAACCTGCCATATTCAACATATTCCACCACAGAGATTTCCCTTTTAGAATGCAGAGCCAGAAAATAATATGGTTACCTTTCACAACGTATGTCATTTTGTCTTCTCACACTGGCAATTGATACATATAATATAAAAGTAAATTAGACAGGTATTCGGCAAAGTTGGAAACTTCATTCAAGTACCACTTTCTACCATGAGTATGATTTAATACATTAAATCTTTAATAATGTGCATTGTAATTGGAGTGGAAAAAGGGAAGAAAATCCAAGGCTACCAAATTTCAGCATTTACTTGTGACTGATGTTTTGGAGTAAATAAATGGCCTAAATTAACAGACTATGTTTCTTTTCCCATAAAAGTATAAAATGCTACAGCAAATAAAATAGATTGATTTGGGAATTGAGAATTATACAACTTTAAAAAATAAAAATTACAAAGCTGTGCATGGTGGCGCACGCCTTTAATCCCAGCACTCGGGAGGCAGAGAGGAGGATCACCATGAGTTCAAGGCCACCCTGAGACTATGTAGTGAATTCCAGGTCAGCCTGGGCCAGAGTGAGACCCTACCTCAAAACAAACAAACAAACAAACAAAAAAAATACTGCCTCAAGTACACCTGCATTGCTAAATGTTTCATGTTATATATTTAAAGAACACCTGCCAAAAATATAAATTTTTCACACACTGGTCTCTTATTTTACTAATTGAAAGCTACTAAGAAAAACTGTAAAAAACAAGCCCCTCCTAAAAAAAAGTTTTGGTTTAAGTCACTTACACAAGTTTAAACAATGTTCTTACACACAACTTAGTTTCCAATGACATGTCCAGCACTACCCAATACAGAGTTGGGCCACTGCTGGCCAGCCCTGGACGGGAGCCTGCCGTGCTCTCCAAATACGGCTCCACGGTCAGAGCGCACCTAGGGCTGGGCTAGCTGCCGGGGTGGGGTCTTCGGGCTCTCAACAGACCCCTTTCCAAATGACAGCACTGTCTTGTGGGAAGGAGCTCTGCTACTGCATGCCCAGATTTGACCTGGTTCTCATGTTGAAAAAATAAACACAGCACATAAGCTTCTTTGGACAGTGTCACTTAAAGTATAGCCTACAACTAGTTGTAATGCTGAGCAAGTATGAATCTGAATCATTCCATGATAGTAAAAGCAAGCAAAATTCTGTTTTCTTTTTCTTTCTGAGAAAATGGTTCCAGTTAAAATTTTATTCAATGTGGCAGCCTAAGACCAAAGATATTGCATTAGCATACCAGCCAAGAGTAAAAAAAAGAGAAAACATGCTAGACAGCTCAAGGAACATCAAAGCACTTAGAAATTTATAAGCAGTATTATTTTATGATCATGCAAGAGGAACATTATCCAAAGTTCACATTCCTACTTCTTATATTTTAAAAAATAAGCCAAACATCTCTAGTAGTAGGAATAAAAACTGAATTGGCACTTAAGGTTTTATCAAGCCTTGTTAAATATCAAAGTAAGCCATCTACATACTGTTTCTTTTCAGCAGTGAAAGTCTCAGTAAGGCCAATGAGGCTCCAAGGTAACAACTGATAGAAGATAGTCAGAAAAAAGCAGCCACAGAACGCCTCACTGACTTCTCTGTCTCTCCCCTTCCTTCTTTACTTTCTTTTAGACAGCGTTTCACTCTAAAGTCCAGTCTGTCTAAATTCACCACAATCCTCCTGCCTCAGCCTTGCCAGTAATAGGATTGTGTGAGCCAACACACTCAACTCTTTTTCTCAATTACGTGAATAATGATAATTCCTTTCCAGAAAAGGAATTTTAAAGTTAACAATTCATTACAATGTAAAAAAATATATAAAATTCACTTAAGAGTTCCAAGTAGTTTTTCATAATAAATGAATGCAAGGTTTGTATTAATAAGATTTCTGATTGAACTTTAGGCCTTTCCCTCCACAACGGAGGAGAAAGAATACATGTTTTCACAAGCTCCACATCAGTGGGCTTGAACTACAGATGTGCTAATGGAAGGTGGGACATTAACAATGCACTGCAACTTTCCCCACAGGCTGTTATTTAATTTATATATTTTTCCCCTTTGGATGTTTTCATTTGATATGACATTCATAATCTAATCTCTTCTAAGGACCTACTGCAATATAAAAATCAAAAAAGATATCTGGTGGAGAAATTTGCTAAAAGGAGGTTAAAAATAGGCCTTTACAAATATTAGTAATGGCAAGTACTTTCTTAAAAAAAATTGAAACCATTAGCTTTGTATTGTAAATAGATGGGAGGAAGAGAATCCAGTCAACTATGTATTACCCCCCCCCCCCAACCTTAACCTTTATAACAACAGGTGAGGAAAAAAGGTGGCCCAGAGAACATAAGCAATTTGCTCAAGGCCAGAATGGAGATGTTCAGTGGAGGGACTGAGAATGAATCTGGCCGATTCCCTGAATCCATGCTCTTTTCTGAACCTTGCTTGCTTCTTATGGCTTCCAAATATTTCAAGACAGTGTATGAACTTTAAAGGAGCATAAAAGGGGTTACATACCCGTGGAGGAACACAAACGAACAAGCCACCAAAAAATATCTATACATGCACAAACATATACATGGACAGTATATAATTCTCCCTCCATACTCTTTACAGTGTAGCATGGAGTCCTTGGGCCCAAGTGCATACCATTACATTTATCCTGGGGAGATTTAAGAAGGCCCTGGATTAACCATGGTAAGCAGCACAGAGAAACAGTCCTAGAGAGCATGGGGACAGAGTGGGCCTACGTATGAATGAAGAGCATGGGGCATAAAAATTTGCTAAAGAAAGCCAGGAGATAGATCCATTTTTAAGAAATAAGGTTTACTAGAAAGGTTGGCACAATTTTACTGGGATTTCTTAAAAATGTAAAAATTAAGTCTAATAAAATGATAATGAAAATTATCACTAGATAAATGTTGAGCTGAAATGAAAGTGACTTTACCTTTCCCATATTATACCTAAACAGTTCTTGGAATTCTACCTTTTAAAGATGATACAGTAATACAGCAAGGATAAAAAAGTATTAGAACTGATTATAAAATGTTATTTACATGAACAATTTGAAGTGCACTACTAATGATTCCAGCTGGAGATGTTCAAAAGTGAGATTAGCTTCTGCTACTGAAAAATCCAGTATTTTTTTTTTTTAAAAATGAGAACACTCTGGATTTTTAGGGTAGGTCAGAGATACATAGCTGTGAGGGGAAAATGTACTGGAGAGAAGTGACATCTCCTCATCCCTGCTTTATTACCTCAGTCCTATCCATAGTTTCAAAGAAGAAATCAGGTCTCACTGAAGAAGGCTGCTATGCTTAGTTGAGGATGCTGCCCTCAGTCCAACAGAACCTCTTACCTACACCTAGGGGAGTCAGGTACTTGGAACAAGTCTGCAAAGCCTTTGAAAAAGGCCTTGCATTTCTTGTATACAGGAACTAAATACTCTCCACAACTGAAGGAAATAGATTCTTGTGAAATGTGAATTTTGGACAATAATTTTAAATTGAAAAAAGAAAAAGCAAAGCAAGCCGTTTCAAACCATTGCATCTTAGAAGAGGCGAGAAGGTGCAAACACAATAGTCCACGGAGTAAGGAGCCAACAAATATGCAACAAAGCTGGCACAAGCCACTGATGGCCAATCACCTGCGATTTTCATCCAGCACATCCAAGATCTGCTGGTAAGCCCTACGAGTGGAAGACTGGATAAGCGACAAAATGCCACGAGCAGAAGAAAGATTAGCTCCGTCTTCAGGTGACACACGGGGAGGACAGGCCCGAGCCTGCGGTGGCGATGGTGTCACGCTGCTTACATAAGCACAGCACAGGAAGAGAAAAACACTCAAGTCAGACTTATAAACCTTCAGCAGAGCAGTTTTTAATCTGTTTTCTTGTTTCCTTTTCCCACCCTTCGCTCCATCTTAAGAAAAAGTCAGACAAAAGATGTTAATAAGCATTTTGAATTGTTTAAAAAACCTCAGCTACCATGGACCACTTATCACTTTGTAACTGTAAACGCCATAGATGGAACACACTGGACATGAGAGAACCTGAGTGGGGAAAGAACTACGCCAGGGTGCATTCGGCCCTCAGCAGGGCCAAGCAGCACTTCTCCTTCACACAGTGCGAATTCCAGGTGGAACCTCCGAGAGACAGCACTGCGTTGGAGCTACAGATGGTTACAAGAATCGGACACAGAATTCAAGTACACAGTACCCAGCTAATGTGATTTCAGGAAATGTTTCAAATACTTCACAAAGGCTAGGCAATCTCAGTTTATAACAAGGAAATGAAAATTTACATATGAAGCAGTCTCAGAAAACTGTAAGGAAAAAGTACTGTTTGATAATTAGGCCTTGTGCAGAATGCAGCGAGATGGCAGGGACACTTCACTCATTTGTGCCGTGAACCGTATCTACGCTTCTCAGTTACAGTAGTCTTCATTACTCCTGTACATGTGAGTTGAGTCACGTGTGTTTTGGTTGAACACCTGTGCTCCCCGACAGCCGACCACTTTTACTGACGCAGCCTGCAGAGTTCTAACCTAAACTGTTTTCCTTAGTATGTGCATGCTCATGTGAGAGTCCTAGCCATGTGTGCCACAGCTCACGTGTGGTCAGAGGAGGTGTGTGCCACAGCTCACGTGTGGAGGTCAGAGGACGTGTGCCACAGCTCACGTGTGGAGGTCAGAGGACGTGTGTGCCACAGCTCACGTGTGGAGGTCAGAGGACGTGTGTGCCACAGCTCACGTGTGGTCAGAGGACGTGTGTGCCACAGCTCACGTGTGGAGGTCAGAGGACGTGTGTACCACAGCTCACGTGTGAAGATCCGATGACAACATTAGGTGTTGTTTTCCACCTTCTACTTTTCTTGAGGGAGGATCTGCCATCGTTGGTCACTGCTGTGATTGCCAGGCTGGCCTCTGCGCCCCTGGAAGGCTCTCCTGTCCTTGCCTGGGCTCCCATGGCGGGCACACTGGAACTGCAGGTCCCGCTGGTGCCCGGCTCTCAGGCGGGCTCTAGGGCTCAAACTCAGGCACTCAGCTCCGCATGGCAAGCCCTTGATCAACACGGAGCCTTCTACCCAGGCCCCTGAACTAAGCTCTTCATACCTGTGTCACCATTTCCAGAGACGTCTGTTAGGTAAGACATTTAAGTGACATAGGGATTTGGCATTAGTTTTGTTGTAATAAGAGAATCATGACCCTAGGATGAAGGTTTAGCATTCTCAATGGGCAACATACACAAGGCTAAACTTAATCCTGATTATGTACAAAAGGAATGAAAAAGTGGGGGTAGGCAGAGCAGTTGGAGAATTATTGAAACATGAAGAATCTTCAAATTTTGGGGCGGGGAGATAGTCCAGTGGATAAAACATTTGTTATGCAACTGTGAGTGACTGAGTATGGATCCCCAGAACCAAGCCAGACACAGCGGCTGGTGGTGTAATCCCAGCATGTCTACAATGAGGTAAGAGTGGACGGAAGAATCTCCCAAAGCCTGCAGGCCAGCCAGCCAGTGAACAGCCGTGAACAAGGACAGCCTGCCCCCCACACAAAGCAAAAATTGACATCCATGGCCGTCCTCTGCATGTGTGCGTGCACACGTGTCCACACACACATACACAGACACACTTTCATCTTGCTTGTGTAATCTTTCCTAATTTGACATGTCTGAAAACCAAAGAACATGTGATAATCCCTGAAAGGGCAGTTACTATCATCTAATATTCTCAGAGTCCCAGAAAAATCAAGAAACACAATCTCTATAATTCTAACTTTCAGTGTCTTGATGATCTGAAGATAGGTACAATAAATATGAAAACTATATTTTCCAGTCATGAATTAGAAGAGAATTATTTAAACCATATGTAGGTATATTCTGATCATGATCACATGACTTTGGAGTATGGCAATAAAAAAAAATAAATCATATTTTAACAATAAAAAATTATGTGTGGTTAAAGATGAAAGACTTGTGGACACCAGAGGCTAGGGTAGGTATCTTCCTTTGTCACTCTCCATCTTATTTACTGAGGGAAGTTCTCTCACTTGAACCCCAGGTCACCCATTCAGCTAATCTAGTTAGCCAGCTTGCTCTAGGCACCTACTTGTTTCCACCCCTCAAGCTGCTAGAATTAGAAGTGTGCAAACACACCTGCCTGGTATTTACATAGGTTCTGGAGATCTGGACTCAGGTCCTCATACTTACATGGTAAGCACTTTACTGAATGAGCTGTCTCCCTAGCTGGTAGGAAAGGTTATTTATTTATTTTTAATGAGAGCCAGGGAGAGAACTGACATGACAGGGTCTCAGCCTCTGCAATTGAACTCCAGATACTTGCGGCAACTAACGTGCATGTGTGACCTTGTGCTTGTGCAACCTCATGATTCTGGCTTACATGGGATCTGGAGAGTCAAACATGGGTCCTTAGGCTTTGTAGGCAAGTGCCTTGACTACTAAGCCATATCTCCAGCCCTATTTTTTTAAAAAATATTTTATTTATTTATTTGAGAGAGAGAAAAGAAAAAGAGGAGGAGGAGACAAGTAGAGAGAAAGAGAGAATGGGCACTCCAGGGCCTCTAGCCAGTGCAAATGAACTCCAGACGTATGTGTCCCTTGTGCGTCTGGCTTATGTGGGTACTGGGGAATTGAACCAGTCCTTAGGCTTCACAGGCAAATGACTTAATCACTAAGCCATTTCCCCAGCCCTCCAGCCCTATTTTTTAATTGAATAATTATACTGTAAGAAAAGCAAAATTATCTTAATTAGAAATTAGGAATTATTATGTATGATTCAAATTATAATTAGGTAATTTTTTAAAGCTCTGAATAGTCCTATAAGTCTTTCTACCAACAAATGATAGAAAAAAATAACAAGGAAAAATAAGCTTTACCATCTGACAGTCAGAATGTCCTTATTGGTTGGTATGAACTGTGGAGGAATATGGTGATTTTAGAGTTGGATTTCATCTTTGTAAACTTACTACCCAACTGAGATTTAATGATTTCTTCTGTTGCTTATTTTTTTTTAAGTTTTTTGTTTATTTATTTATTTGAGAGCAGCAGACAGAGAGAGAAAGAGGCACGCAGAGGTGGGGGGTGGGGGGATATGGACGTGCCAGAGCCTCCAGCCACTGCTTACAAACTCAACATGTGAGCCCTTGTGCATCTGGCTAACGAGGGTCCTGGGGAATCGAGCCTCGAACCAGGGTTCTTAGGCTTCACAGGCAAGCACTTAACCACTAAGCCATCTCTCTAGCCCTTGTTGCTTATTTTTAATTTTAGAAAATTACAGTGAGTAAAAAATAAATAATGTAAAGGCACTAAGATTACTTAAACAAGTATCACATTACAATTAATAATAAAATATACTTTGATGACAAATTAGTCCTAGTAATGTTAAAAAACAGCAAAATCTCCAATTTACACTGTTAAATAAAAGATTAAAAAGTTTGAAAAACTCATGCTTAACATGTTAGTTCATTAGTAACAGCTCTACCTTGTGCTTACACAAAATTTTACTAGATAATGCAGAACTACAGCTTAAGTTAGAATTTACATGGCATAATTCTTTAAAAGGTAAGTTCAAAGTCAAATGGCTCTCTTTATGGATTTTTATAGGAATAAAAACTCTAATTTGCTACTACTAATTGAGGCAACATAGTAGCTCATAGAAGCCCAATAACAGAACCAGAATGAGAGACAGGTCCACTGGTTACTAGTGTGATTTCTTCTGTTAAGAATGACAGGCCTGGCCAGGTGTGGTGGCCCATGCCTTTAATCCCAGCACTCAGGAGGCAGAGGCAGGAGGATCACTGTGACTTCAAGGCCACCCTGAGACTATGTAGTGAATTCTAGGTCAGCCTGGGCTAGAGTGAAAACCTACCTTGAAAAACAAAACAAACAAACAAAACAACAACAACAACAAACCAAACCAAACCAAAACAAAACAAAAAACCTAGGCCTGGAGTGGTGGCACATGTCTTTAACCCCAGCACTCAGGAGGCCAAGGTAGTAGGATCGCTGAGTTCAAAGCCAGCCTGAGACTACATAGCGAATTCCAGGATAGCCTGGGATAGAGTAAGACCTACCTCAAATAAGCAAAAAATCAAACAAAACAAAACAAAAAAACCAATGGGGATTACTAAAACAAATTAAGTGGAGTCCATAGAAAACTAACAGGCCAACCAGTACAAAATAAAAGAAAATGGAAAAGGACACTTGGTCCTTACATGTGTACATGACTTCATTTTCCTTTCACCAATACCCCAAACCACAGAACACCTTCTTTGCTGAGTTTTTTATTCCTAATGAAGTATATGATAGCAGTTTGAGAAGTCCTGAAAGGGAAGTGCTAAAGCCAATTAGAAAGACAATCAGGTAGTACATGCCAATTATGTAGTCAGCTAGATTAGTATTAACATTGCCTGCAAAATTAAAGCAACTCCTACTGGAAAAAGTAGAGCAGATAAAATCTTACGTGTAATACTCCGGTGTAGAAATCGATGCCTGGAACCTTGAAATTTTATTTCTTGGGGCAGAATCTGATCTGTGCCACCTTAAATAATAATTATGCTTCTTTTAAATATTCAGCTTTTGTAACAAAGAAAAAACTAGATAATTCTACTATTAGAATTCATTTTTATGTCAACAGGTGACAATAACCAACCTTAATGCCTCTTCAAAGAAATTAAGAAACAAAAGCTTGAACTCTCACCCCTTTCCACTTCTCTTATTACGAGATACAGTATACAATGAAGTGGAGGCAGGCAAAGGGCCTTGCAAAATGATGCATAATTAATCCAGAATCATACAAAAGGAAAAAATAGCAAGAGTTTAATAACAACTATAACAGATATAAACTATAGGCTCATTAATAGTTTCTTCCTTACCACCTTAATAATATCCATTTTATGCTTATTACACCAAATTTCTAAGGTTAATAAAACATAGGAAACCCTTAAAAATGAATTCAATAAATTGTAAAATTAATGTAGAAAGGCAAACTTTCATTATTAACAAAGATTTTCAGTTTTATTAAACATCTGGAAAAGCTCATGAAGCCAAATTAAAGAAAATCGAATAATTTGTTAGCTACTAATGTTTTATATTGTGAAGAATTTGCAAAGAGCTTTTACTTCAACTTCTTCTATACTTTGTGCAAAGGTGATGCCATTATTATGTTATTAATATGAAATGTCAAAGTAAACAGCCTATATGGTGAGTCACATCTTCATGTAGCAGAAGAGCTGATTAGAAATGTTTGCTTCCTATAAAAAACGCATACTGCAAGTAGAAAATACCTAAAACTGGTAGGTATATTTAACTTAGGCATAAATTATGTAGCCATTTTACTAGCTACATATTTGGGAAGATTCTAGAAAATCAAATTTCATCAATCTGTTGACATCATATGTACCAACTAGATACCTTCAAGAAAACACATTGAATCATGAAAAGAAATGACCTTATTAATTTGATCCTTTTAGACAAGTCTTTTCTGAAGGAGATATAATATTTATTGTAATTTAGTTTCTTGCTATGTAAATGTTCATAATAACAGCAACATCCTTGGGAGACATCTGAAGATTCTTGAAGCAATCAAGGCGGTTACACTTCTTTCTTGCACTTAACACACAACGATGGAATTTCAACAAAGCAAGCAAATATTTACCCTGAAGCTGCAATTTCTCTGATTAATTGGAAATACAAAACACTTCTTTTAAGGTAAGGACAAAAATACATTAGTCTTCTTTCTATCCTTCTAAAGCCCCTGTCCCCATTAAAGTCCATTCTACACACCTGTCCTCATTATCCAAGTCTAAACTAGAACTCAGCATGCTGTAAGGACAAAATGATATATTTTCTTTGCAATATATTTTCTTTTCAGACTGCAAGCTCTCAGAAGAGTTGTGCTATTTCCTGATGCTTTCCAAGCTCCGAGAGAAGCTAACACGATACTTGATGTCACACAGGTTCCTGATGAGTTCATGGAAACTGACCAGAAAAATCGGTGAGAATACTCATTTATGTAGGAAGAGTGTCAGACATGTAGAAGAGGGAAGTATTGCGGACACATTCTTAAAACTAAAACAAGGTCAGATTTTATGACTATAGCAAGTGCCATACAACCAATGTCAGTGGAAAACATTTTTAGCACTGTGAGATTTAGAAAAGGATGTACACAGGTAATACTTTGAGAATATGCATAAAGCAGACACAATGCTTCGTGGATCTACTCACACAGAATCATTTCTGACCAGCTGCCCATTTTGGCGAACAGCATTCTCACTCATAGAGCGCTCTCTTTTGAGCCTGCCAACTGCGCGGATCTGTCAAGGCACAAAGAAAGGGAAGGGAATAGAAAATATTCTCAGTAGCCTGGTAGCTACTTAGCATCAAAATGAACTCAGCCCAAGACACAAAGGAGGAGGAGGCAGGAATAGCAAACACGAAGCAAGGCACTGTGATAGGGACATAAGAGACTTGTCTTTAAAACTCATTCTGATTGTAAGGCCAAGAAGCTTAGAATGCCTGCTAACCTTTACATGATTACAATGTAAATCAACTTAGAAATGCCCTCTTTACCTTTGAGTAAAAGCTACTCTCATTTTTTTTTTATAAGCAAGCATCAAACTTGGTTGCTACAAGGGTCCTCTACATGGAATGGGTTCTAGGACCCCACAGATACCAAATCATGGCATGCCCAAGTACCTTAGGTAAAACGGTTTACTACAGTCATCCTTCCCCATACTTTGTTTCCAAATTACTTACAACATCTAAGAGAAGAGAATGTACCTGGTAAGTAGGTATGATATTGCTTTGTTCAGAGAAAAATAAATGACACAGTCTGCCTCTGTTTAGCATGGGCACATGCATTTCAGCCTATCTACACAGCACATGAGCATGACACAGGCAAACTATGACCTAGTGCTACAGACGTGAAGGGCTCTGTCTGCAAACCAGAGTCAATAAGGCAAAACCAAACACAAGAAAAATTTACCCCTTCCATGATGAAATGTAAGCAGTCCTGGGCTGGCTTTTAAGAATCCAGTTGGTACTCACGTTCCTGCCTATTATACATATATATTATGCGTGCGTGCGTGCGTGCGTGCGTGCGTGCGTGCGTGCGTGCGTCCTTCCTTCCTTCCTTCCTTCCTTCCTTCCTTCCTTCCTTCCTTCCTTCCTTCCTTCCTTCCTCCCTCCCTCCCTCCCTCCCTCCCTTCCTCTTTCTTTCTTTCTGGGAGGATCTCACTCAAGCCTAGGCTTAGACCTCACTCTGTTACCCAGTTCAGTCCTCAGGCCTTCTGTGTCTAGCTGTGCAGCATGCAGTAGTACTAGACAAACCTGCACACAGGCAGAATACATTCCTGTTCAATGTGCTTCAGCTCAAGTTGTATCTGGTTATTCATACACTACAAGAAGCCCTGTGGGCACTGGTGCTCGTCATTTGTGCTAAGCCTATCAAACCCTCCCTTAACAATCTATTCACATGTCTTAAATTTGACCTATACTCCTTTTAAGAAACTTAAGATCTCTCTGCCCTAGCCTCCAAAATGCTCAGATTACAGGTACAAACCACCATGCCTGGCACCATTCTTGTTTTCTATGGAAACTTGACTGGAGAAGAGGGGAGGAAGAGGTAATGCAGACAGGACAATGGGCTGGCATCCTCCCGCGTGAACATGCTCGAGCACACAGCTCAGAAGAGCACACAACGGGGAGAACAGCTGAGCCGGAGGCTAGGGCACCTGGGAAAGGAGCATGGAACAAGGTGGCACAGGAAAGCGCTCCGCTCTTGCCTATGGAAGAAGAAAGAGCAAGAGACATCACCGTATGAGGACCAGAGTGCGCAGCACTGAGTCATCCATGGGCACAGGTGTGCAGTCAAAAATAAAGTTGTTCTCTCTTCATCTTCTTCTCCTTACCAGGTACACCCAATCTTTTGATATCACATGACACTGTCATCTATAAAGTTCATACTCAAAAACCATGCAATTGAGTTATAAAATAAACAAAAGTTAAGACTTGGTGTTGGACCACACTCGTAGCTCTTCTCCACCCGGCACGTAACCCGCAGATTGGACAGGACTAAGGCTTCCACTTCTTTTTGGGCACCTCACCCCAGTTCTTTCCATGGATGAGAAGAGGGCTATACACATTTCCACTGACTTGTGAGGAGACCTCTTCTCCTGACTTCTTGATTCTGAGCTTCTGCAGGACACTTTTAAGTATTCCCCAAATGCCTGGGGAGTCTTCTGTAGGTGCTCTTGGTAGTAAGCTGAGGGTCTGATACACTTCAGTCACTTAGAGTCACCTGCTTCTCACCCTTGAGCTGGTCACCACAGGCACTGACAGCCATCTGTTTGCTGCTTCCTTACAGGAGGGCTACTAGGTTTTATGCTTTCTAACACACATCCATGGTTTTCGTGTTATCCTCAGCTTGTAGGGCTGTTGCGTTCCAAGTGTAATGAAAGATGAGGTTGGTTCATGCTAGATATGACTTCTACTAGTGCCAGAGCCGCAGCTATACGCTTTGTACGTAACTAACATAGAATGTGGCATATGGCGGATGACACCTGACGGTTTCTGTTTAAAGCTTGCATAACGTAGAGATAAGCTCCCTTTCTGAAAACATTCACTGCCTTTGTAATTCTCTACCAAATTCAGGTCAAGGTTTATACAAGCTAACTGATTTTGCTCCTTCCAGATTATTCCATCTTTAAGCAATCATCCAGGAAAGTGTCTGGATTGCTTTAGTCAGTTACTTATACTGGGAATCAAGTGTCTGAACTAGTTAGAGGAGCAAAAACAAAACAACAACAACAAAAAATCCAACAAATAGCAAAGCAAGCTTCTCTCACTGGGCAGAATTTTCAAGACGAGACTTTTCATAGTTAAATTTGCATTAGGAATGATGAGGATCTGGGCTCTGGGCCTCTGACAGGGAATGTGCTAACATATCTTGTTCTCTGTGTAGCCGTCTTCACAACTTTCATTATTTGTTATTATTAAAGACCTTTAGATAGGGAGATAGTTCTTGTTAAAGTGCTCGCCTATAAGCACGAGGACCTTTGTTCAACCCAAACACCCATGTAAAATGTTAGATGTGGTAGCACTTGCTTAAAATCCTAGTGTCGGAGAGGTGGAGACAGGAGGATCCTTGGAGCCAGTCTAGCCTAGTTGGCAAGCTCCAGAACAATGAAACAGCCTTTCCTCAAATAGACAGATGGCTTTTCTGAGGACAACATGCTTGTGAACTTGTCCTCGGGCCTCCCATGTACAAGTGTGCCTGCACTCAAACACATAAGAACATACATGCACACACACCCCCACATACATATGCAAAAGAGAAAGGAAGCAAATGTTACATCTTCTGTGTGTGTCAATGTTTTCACTAGGCAGACAGTGAATGTCCAGAGAGCAGGGACTAGGTGTCTTTTACTATACAGTGTCTCAGAAAAAGTTCAAGAGTAGTTGCTAAGTAAAATGTTACAAATATCTTGGTGACTTTTTTTTTTTTTGGTTTTTCGAGGTAGGGTCTCACTCTGGTCCAGGCTGACCTGGAATTAACTCTGTCATCTCAGGGTGGCCTTGAACTCACGGCAATCCTCCTACCTCTGCCTCCCGAGTGCTGGGATTAAAGGCGTGTGCCACCACGCCCGGCTTTGGTGACTTTTTATAGCACAAACATTCAAGTCTAGGCTTTCTACTCAGCATGCAAGAAGGTTCAAACTAGCACATATGAGGTAATAACTTATTACCTCAATTGCCTAGTAGAAATTTAGAACCTAAAAAGGCAATAACACCTAGTAGTGTGAAATTGAACTGTCTTTTTTATATGAATGCTTTAACCTTCTGGAAAAGACTTCATGCAAAATGAAACCAGAGAAGTACCAAGTTTAATAAAAATGTATGTTTGTACACTGTGTTTAAGAAGATGGAAAGACTGGTCTTGAGTCAACAGGAGAGGCAAGATTTTAACTTGACTTCTATCACTCTTTTTAGGCCACACTGCCAAATTAGGTTGACAGGGACATTACTGTAATCAGTAGCTCAGCAGCTAACAGTAGAAACCTTTCTTCAAGTAGCAAGAATAGATAGGATCAGGAGAAATGGGTTTTCTTAGCTCTGTTTGTCAAAATGATTTTATCACAAAATGATGCATTAATATTCTCCAACTTCAAAGCTTCCTTGGCCGGGGAAGCAGCGCTAAGTCACTTGCCTGGAATGTTCAAGGGCTCTGGTCTAATCCCAGCACTGCAAAAACAAAACTGAACTTCCAGCCTAGCCCTGTATCACCTTACATGCAATCGTCACCAAAGCTCTTCCTTTATGTACACACCCGTGTCAGCGACACTTCCCACAAGATTTTCACTTTCCTCACACACAAGGGCTACATTAGAAAAGCACAACATTTTATATTTGGGGAAAGAAAAATAAATTAATAGCAATCACTGTTCTACATGGAAATCTTTCATTACATATGGCCAACAATACGATCCATAGCCTCTCAACTTCTCACTTGTAATTTTGCCCATATTCTTTCAAATACAACTGATGTTAAAAAACTCTACTTACTTCTTCATTTTGAGGGGTTACGGGAGGCCTTTCTAAGTCCAGGAAATCTAGTGGTCTTTCACTTAGTGTAAGTACACGAGGTGGTGTTTTTAGTGCCAGAGGTTTAAAGGGAGTTGACTGAATGAGGTCAAGATCTGCTGGTCTTGAAAATGAAACATCTTCATTATTTCCTAGGAGAAAATTAAAAAAAAAAAAAATAGGGTAGGGGGAGAGAATTTTTTTTAAAAGTAGTGGCTTTGTAAAAATATATTTACCCTCCCTGTTTTATTTTATAACCTACCTGACAGTGCTATTTCTTTAAAAATACACTTTTGGCATATGTATTTACATTTCGTTACTATTTAATACTGTGGTGCAGAAATTATACAATGAATATATTTATAACCAAAAAACAAACAAACCCCAAGCAACATATTATCTATCTATCTACTCATATATGTGCACATAAGGAACACCCAATCTTTCAAACCCCACAACAAATTTGAGTAGGTGTTTCAAAAAAAGATAAGCAAATGACCAAAAAACAAATATACAGATATTCAAAATTACTAACTGAAGATATATTATTAAAATCACAAGAAAATGCCATATATACCTCTCTAATGATTCAAATTAAAGATGCCAACCATAGAAACTGTTAGCAAGGATGTAGAGAACTAAAACCCTCAAATGTCACTGATGGAAATGGTATCTGGTACAGTTTTGAAAACAGACTGCCAGCACCTGAGAAAACCTAATTGTACCTTATAACCCAGGCACCTCACTGCTAAAGATACACGTCCTCACGTAGATCTGCACATGAATATTCATGTGAGCTTTCTTCCTAAAGGTCATCAAAGGAAACAACACATGTCTATTCTGTGCTTGGACAGATTACAATGAACCCACAAAGAACATGACTCAGTAATTACATGTGATACATGCCACAATATGGAAGAATCTGAAAAACATTACTCTAGCCAGCCAGGTGGCACATGCTTGCAATCCTACCATTTGGGAGGCTAAGGCAGGATCATGAGTGCCTCAGCTGCCCTAAGAGTATCTCAAGAAACAGCAGGGCTAGGGAGATGGCTCAGTCGGTAAGGTGATGCCATGGGATATGAGTTTGGGTCCTCAGCATCAATGTAAAATGCTGGCATGGTGGTATGCATCTGTAAACCCAGCAGTGGGGAGGGAGAACTACGGAATCCCTGGGGCACACTGGTTAGCTAGTCTAGCCGAGTTGGTGAGCTCACAAAATAAGGGGAAGAATGATTAAGAAAGACACTTCAGGTCAACCTCTGGCCTTCATATGCACATATACACCTAAAAGTGCAAAGAGAGAGAGAGAGAGAGAGAGAGAGAGAGAGAAAGAGAGAGAGAGAGAGAGCACGGGAGCGAGCACGCTGGGCCTGTTAGGACAGGCTACTTGGAAGGCTGACTCAGGAAGAGCCAAGCTGAGGGCCTGCCTGGGATACTTGGCATATTCCATGTTAGTGTACAAAGGTTCAACTCCCAGTATCCTGACCCCCCAAAACATACAAACAGCAACAAAAAAATATCGGTACAAGAGCCAGAAGTAATAAATACTCCATGACTGTGTTTATATAAAGCTTTAGGAAAGTCTAACCTAATTTTAGGCTTTAGAAAGGTTATGGTTTCCTAGAGTTGACGCATTGGGACTGACAGAGAAAGGATGAGAAAAATGTTCTATCTCTGCACTGTGGTAGATTCACGGCCACATACATTTGTCAAAGTCAAATGCATATTGAAAATGCATGCATTTTATGTTTGTAAAACTTTGCGAATTAGATATTATTTTTCATTTTTAATATCAGAGAGAACAAGTGAGTGTGCGTGAGAGATAGAGGCAGAATTGGCATGCTGGGGCCTCTAGCCACAGCAATCAAACTGAAGATACATTTGCCAGCTTGTACACATGTGTGACCTTATGGTTCTGGCTTACATGGGTTCTGGTGAGTCGAACCTCAGTGTTTAAGCTTTGCAGGCAAGTGACTTAACTGCTAAGTCACCTCTCCAGCCCAAGTTGTATTATTTTTTAAGTAACTAACAGCAGAGTGTGGTGGCACATGTCTTTAAGCCCAGCACTCATGAGGCTGAGTTAGGAGGATGGCTGTGAGTTTAAGGACAGCCTGGGCTACAGAGTGAATTCTAGGTCATCTTCGGCTAGAATGACAGCCTGCTTCAAACAACCAAACAAAAACAAAAAAAACCCAAACTGCTTGGAATTCAGACTCATGAAGTAAATAGAAAATTTGAGACTATAAAGTTGTGTATCTTTTAAAAAATATATTTATTTGTATATGTGTGTATGTGCATAGATGTACCAGGGTCTCTTGCAGCTACAATGGAACACCAGAGGCTTGTGTCACTTTTTGTGTCTGGCTTAGGAATTGAACCTTGCCTACAGACATTGCAAGCAAGTGTTCTTAACTGCTGAGCCATCTTCTCAGCCCCAAGATGCATTTCTTTATTCCTTTTCCTATTTTGAAAAATGCAAAACATTTCACAAAAATGAGCAAGACATAGATTAATCAGGCAACATTCTGAGCAAACGTGAAATACCTGCAACAACAATCCTCTCTGGAACCTGCATTATCACACTAGCATTTGGAACTCCTTCTTGGAATCCTTGTTCCAGGTCAGCGTTTGGTGGTGCTACTTTTAATTTTTCTGGGACCCTCATTCGCTGACTAATACCTTCAGTGTATTCCATTTCATATTGAATTCGACTAATTTCTGCCATCTCAGAAGCAGTGGGAGAAGGAAATGCTGCCCCACTCACCCTGTGGGAGAAAAATGTTAAGACCAGCATGACTGGATATTAGCATGTCAGTATCCTCTATGCTGTGATGTCCGAAGACACAGAAGAGCAAAAGGAGGCTTCTCATTTGAGAATACTAAATGCACGCAAAGAAAAATAAAAGGTAGAAGAAACTACTTTCCTCAACATAAATCCCTCTTACTTATCAGCTGAAAATACACCTTGAGGATATAGATTAGGACAAAGGTCTAAAATTATCACGTAAGCACAATACAAACTGTGCTCACACATATAGGCTCCCTCTGTATACACAAATAAGCATGCCTCTTCTAGCTCAAAAGTGCCTGGAATAAAACTTAAATGAAAACTTCTTAATTATGGTTCAGTGGTACATCACTTTTCTAGCATGCGCAAAGCCCTTAGTTCAATCTCCAAAACCACAAAGAAACAAATCCTAATTATTTTGGAGAAAGTTGCTTAGACTTATAAAAATGAAATTAGAAAGAGCCATCATGCGTGAAATAAAATCCTTCAATAATGAAAATATGTCCAAAGGTAAATAAGGTTAATGTTCCATTTACTAAAAGAGAAGCTACACCCCCTTAAATCACATAATGCAAATTAGGTCCTCTTGCTGAGCATACAAGTGATGACTGAGACGCAGGGAATGCCAAGCACATAATGTATCAATAAAACTGTAACGTACACATTCATTTTTGAGGGGTTAAAAGTTTACGTTAACTTAAATTTAATATCATATTTACATGTACAGTTTTGAGAAGTATCAAGTGCCCTTTGGGGAAAAACTGTACAAATGCATCAAGTAACTTTCTTAATTGGAAAAGAATCTATGATTCCAGGGAAATGTAGTGGAAAGTTGCCCCAAAATAAAAAATGCTAAGAAAGCATAAAAGAGCAAGGCAAACAAGCTTTCAAGCCACTGACTCTCAAGCCTAAGACGCCAGCTCAGCTGAAACATATGCACTGACCTTCCTAGAGGGGTGTCACTGCTTGTTCTCTTACTCATTTTAACGCGCAACACACGCCTACAATAGCTACGAAAACGCCGCTACCCTGCAGCTCAGTTTACTTTACAAACAACTCCCCTACAGCTCTCAACTTTTTTTTTTTGGAGGTGTACATAACAACACGGACACTGCTTTTCCAGCTGTAAAAAGAAAAGAATAAAAATCAGTATTTCAACAATCACTTTGTAAGAAAACTATGAATAAAAGTAAATACTTAAAATGAGGTTTGATCTGAGAAATCAATTTTCAAATATTTCCATAAGACAGTTACGTCACAGTACCTCAAAAATCAGCAAAACAGTTTTAAGTATAGTCACCATTTTATCATTTCCAAATAGGATATAGAAAAGCTACATCAAATCTTTATACACAGTAAATAGTAAATAAAAACTACCAGAAAGCTCCTCTAACCATTATATTCTAAAAGTCTTTTTTTTTTTTCTTTTTTAGACTATATACAAAGAAACCATGAAGCGAATGTATGGGTAAAAGGAGTTAAGGTAACCTAAAAACCTGATTATAAAGTAATGATTTCCTTAAAAGGAAATGATTTGTAAAGGCCAAATTACATTGCTCTTAGCAAAATATATTATAATGCAAGAGCAATAAAAAAAGACAGTACAAATGTTTTAGTTCTAGCTCGGACACTTCTTCAACTGCTTGGAAGAGATGTACTCAGGCCAAGTCCACCTCCCTGAGGTCCGGGAGTTCTTGGCAGTTGCTCAGTGTGCAGCCTGGCTTTACTTCGACTGCTAACTAGCTTCCTTCACTCTTGACTCAAATAGCCACTGTGAGGAATTGGCATGCAGATGGCTTAAAGACTAAGAAAACGGAGTCCAGAGAGAACATGTTACCTACAAATGGGAACCAACCACGATTTGGCACTATCTGCTTCTGTGCTTCATAGTAACTCCTGAAACGGGCTTCAGCGTACGTGTGCTGGGTGTAGAGCCACTTCTGCCCCTGGGGGAGAGAAACGGACCGACTGAGAAACTACGTGTGGTCAGTAAGAAGATTCCGTTGAAAGTTCTCCAAATAATAGAAGTCATAAAAATACACAACTTTAGGCCAAGAAATGAATAAAAAGAATAAAAGAAAAACTTGTCACCAGTTTTAGTCTCACAGATAGGGTCCTATGATTTATTCATTAGATAATTCAAAACCAAAACAAGTTCTGATTTAGAAAACTAGCAAATCAAAGATTTGTTTAGATTAAGCTAATATTTACGTGCATGTAAACATACAAAAATTATGTTAAGGAAACACATTGGTTAACTTTTTATTCACTTAAAATGTTTTGGAAATTGAACGGGTAATAATGGTGAAATGCAGAGCAAACTATGTCAGAACATAAAGAAAGGGCTAGGCCAGGCGCGGAGACACTGTACTCAGGAGGCCGGAGCAGAAGGATGGGGAAGTCAGGCCAGGCTGGGCTACATAGTCAGAACTTGTTTATGCGTGGAAAAAAAAAAGAGCATATAGAGAATATGAAATGCTCCACCCAATCTTATCTTCAGCCATCCAGATGCCTACGGTCAACTTCCATTATCAATTTCTGTGCAGCAGTCTAAATGAGATAATTTTAGGACTTCAATCTCCAAAGTGTAGTAAAGGCTGGAAAGGAGCCAGGTAGGCACAGTGGCTCATGCAAGTTGCTAGAACCATGTCATTTTCTTGAAATGCGACAGTCTCTACACAGCTTTTTTCACTGCATTTCAATGCAGATTGACCTCATTGAACTCATGATCCTCCTGCCCAGCTCCAGAGCACTGGGACCACAAGCAGGCTGAGGCCACCGCGCCCAGCTCATTTCAGTCTCAGGTTGTCAAGGATCTCAGCGTTTCAGCCCACAGCAGTATCTTTTCTTAGGAGGACTTTCGAGTTTGTAAAGACTCAAACTAAAGAGTCTAAAAGTGGACAATGAAAAGACCACTTCTCTTGCAGCTGAATTACCTAAAACTTAATAAAGCAATTGCCCCTTTTTGCTAAGACCTAACCCTACTGCTTCAGCTGCTAGGTTTCATGTTTACATCAAACACATCAAGATCTCATTGTCTTTCCCATTCATTAGGCTATGGCCCCTTGGGTAACATGTTAGGAATAAACCTCTCATTTGGAACTAAGATATAAGTCCGTAAATTTCGTTACTTACAATCTAGTAGGCAACCAGTACACACGAGTCTGTTCTACAAGTAATGAGACAAAAAGTCTCCTTAAAATCATACATGACGTCAGATCTCCACTGTCTAGGCACAGTGGTTTCTAAATATCAGCAACACTTTCCAACTTCATGGGCCCCCTTATTATTACACTTAGTTTCTGCTTTAACTTCACTTAAATGTTTTTTTTTAATATTTTATTTATTTATTTGACAGAGAAAGAGAGGGGAGAGAAAGAATGGGTGCACCAGGGCCTCTAGCCACTGCAAACGAACTCCAGATGCATGCGCCCCCTGGTGCATCTGGCTTACGTGGGTACTGGGGAAATGAACCATGGTCCTTTGGCTTTGCAGGCAAGTGCTTTAACCACAAAGCCATCTCTCCAGCCTGACTTAAAAAGTTTTTATGATAAATGTACTTTAAAAGGAAAATTTCTATTACCACTAATGGTGGTTTGATTAAGTGTCCCCCATCAACTCATGCTAGGTCCTCAGCTGCTGGTACTTTGGGAATTGGACCCTCCTAGAGGTGACAGACATATTGTTGGGAGCAGGCTCATGGGTCTCAGAGCCAGTTTCCCCTTGCCAGTGTTTGACTCTCCTGATGCTGTTATTCACCTGACATTGGCCAGGTGGTGATGTCCACCCTCTGCTCATGTCATGGTTTCCTCCTGCCATAATGGAGCTTCCCCTCGAGTCTGTAAGCTGAAGTAAACCTTTTCCTCCACAAGCTGCTCTTGGTCAAGTGTTTCCTGCCAGCAATGCGAAGCTGACTGCAACTGTAAAACTGGTACCAAGAAGTGGTGTCATTATTGCCAGAAACCTATGGCTTTGGTTATTTGGAACAGATTTGAGGAAAGAATGTGGAAGGATTTGAAATCTTGTCTCAAGAGACACCATGGAGTGCTCAGTATAGCTTGATGGACTATTCTGGTCAGAGTTGAAAAACCTGAATGCATTAAGAACTATGGACTGTGAGATGTGGCTTATGAAAGAGCTTTGCCTGGACTAGATGAAATTTGTGTGAGAGGCTTGCTGTTATGCCCATGTCCTAAGAACTTCTGCAGGGTTGCAGGGTATAGAAATGGACTGGTGTGAGCAGCAGGATAGAGCACAGAAAGAAATCTTTGGACTGAAACTTCTGCCTGTTCAGCTGCAATTGTATGAGATTACACCCATTGAGATTGGGTCAGCTGATCTGATTGGGACAACAGAAAGAAGGCAGACTCTTTTTGAAGGGGCCTGAATGCTGAACAAGCTTTCCTGTTCTTCAAAGTTTGCTTTCTTTTCCCGATTCCTATTAACAAACTGGTAGCCTACTTGGTACTATAGAGTATAACAAATACAGGACAGAGAGGGTCACAGGATTTGCAACATGGTTTTATATTTTGGAAATGGCCATGGGCATTGTGAATCAGGCTTGTTGGATTACCTGCATAGAGGCCTGATGGGGTCATGAGGATGAAGTGTAGGTTACAGCAGCGACCCAATGGAGATGCCAGGACTGTGGGCTGGCTGCCAAAGAAAGCTGCCGGCACCAGTTTTCCTGGGCTGTGAGTAACCTAGCTGGAGGGGCGGGACTGGAACTCTGGAGACTTGTCACTGGCTAGTATTATTGGACTTGGCGATTCTTCACTGGCTAGAGTTTCTAAACTTGCAGTTACAGTTTGTTTGCCCTATTTGTTTTAAATCTTATGAATATTTCTTTGCTATGCCCAATGCTATCTTTTGCAGTGTGCATGTTTTCTTCTGTGCCATTATTTATTTATTTATTGGTATTATAGCTCAGTTAAAAGACCTTGGACTATTGGGATGTTTCAACATCATTGGGATTGATAATAACTATGGGAACTTTTAAAGTGGGACTAATGCATTGCACTTTACATCACATGGGGCTAGGGGCAGAATGTGGTGGTTTGATTCAGGTATTCCCCCATAAACTTATGTGTTCTGAATGCTATGCCCTCAGTTGGTGGAAATTTAGGAATTGGATCCTCCTGGAGGTGATGTATTGTTTGGGTCTTCCATCTAGCTTCCCGTTGCCAGTATTGGGCACACTCTCCTGCTGCTATTGTCCATCTGATGTTGGCCAGAGGTGATGTCCACCCTCTGCTCATGCCATCATTTTCCCCTGCCATTATGGAGCTTCCTCTCTAGTCCATAAGCCAAAAAACTCTTTCCTTCCCAAGCTGCCCTTGTTCAGGAGTTTTCTACCAGCAATGCAAAGCTAAGTACAACATCACTTATAACCATGGAGCTGATGTACATGTATAACAACTATTACAAAAACTAAGTTAAAATAAACCAAAGGCCTTAAAGTAGGATCTGAGACTTTGACACAATTAGATGAAACACAGGGACCACACTTCAAGATACAAGAAGAGGGAAGAGCTTTCTGAAAAGCACCCTAATAGTCCAGGAAACTATAGCAACAATGATAAGTGGGACTCCACCAATTAAAAAGATCTGCACAGCTAAGGAAACAAGAGTAAAGAAAGTCAGTCAGAGGTGGTGGCTTGTGCCTATAATCCCAGCAATGGGGAGGCTGAGGTAGAAGGATCTCTGTTGAGTTAGAGGCCAGCTTGATCTACAGACTGAGTTCAAGGTTAGCCTGAGCTAAAAGTAAGACCCTGCTTCAAAAAAAAAAAAAAAAAAAAAGAGTGAAGACTGTCTACAGAATGGAGAAACTATGCTACTACACAACTGTCAGGGAATTAATGTCTGGAATATTTAAAGAACTCAAAAACATTAGACACCACAAAACCATTTGATACATAAATGGACAAAGAGTTCTCAGAAGGAGTACAAATTACCAATAAGTACATGAAAAAAATGTCTAACATCATAACCCACAGGGAAATGCAAATCAAAATTACATTGAGATTTCAACTTAAAACAGTCAAAAAGGCTCTTATAGACAAACAATAAGAAATATTCGGGGGGGGGGGAGAGAAGATCTGGGAAGGAACCCTTACACACTGTTGCTGGAATGCAAATTAGAGCAGTCACTTCAGAAATCAGTATGAAAGTTCTTTAAATACACACACGCACGCACGCCACACAAAAGTAGAAAAGGAGCTAGGAACTATGTGGTAAAAGAGGTGCAGCAAAGGGAGTGTACATATGGGCAAGGTCATGATATACACATATGAAAATGTCATTAATAAAACCCAGCATTCTGCCCAATGAATGTATGCTAGTGAAGTGGGGGGAAGGAAAGAAGGCTTGTACCATTACAAAAAGCTGTCATCCCGCATGCACCCAGGTCGGGTTACATACTCCTAGGAAACACAGTAACTCCAGACCAACTTTCTGACTATCTATATTAGTACATGGAAAACAGGAACCTAGAAAGTCACAGAAACAGTTTGGGTCAAATTAATTGTGACAGTGAAGATTTGTACAATTCTCCAATTAAAAAAAAAAATCACCCAATCTTTAACATTCATTGTGCGGCCCTAGTTCAAGGTTTTCATTAAATCTAGGTCACCCTGTCTCAGTTCTCTTTCCAAGGAAATATAGTGAAAGGAATGGACACCCTCAGAAAAACGGCAAACAAAACAACAGCAATTAAACAAAACAAAAGTCAGGCTGCAGCAAACAGGGCTAACTAGAATACTTTATTAATAGTCACCCAAAAATTTGAAAAATAACTATCACCTACAAAACTTGTACAGCATAGACTGAAGAGTAACAGCTAACAGCTAAAAGAGGAGACAGCCTTATCAGACAGGAAGACACAACACACAATTTCCTCTGGGAAGAAAAAAAAAAACCTCAGCAAAAAGCTTATATTCAGAAATACCACTGAAAGTAACACTAAAGATAAGTTCAACAGCCTTTGAAAAAAGAGCAGGTCCAATGTAATTGCATGGAACGAATACTAAGTACAATTAAATCTTCTTAATTTCCCTAAGGGTTTTTCTTTGGGGATCTCATTAGCCAATAGGATGGCGGGAGAAGCAAATGTTTTTTCACGATCATTCCAAGCCAGAGGCTTGCATACCATTGGCTCAATATTTGGCAAAAGCTTTTTTCTGTTTCTTTCTTTCTTTCTTTCTTTTTTGCCATTAAAAAAAAAGCCACCACTTTTGGAGCGCTGTTGCTGGAGAGTTGGGAGATGTGTGTGTGTGTTGCAATAGAACGGGGCTGTCTTGCAAAGGAAGGCTGAGGGCTGCAGGCAACAGACGGAGGGATGCTCCAGGCGGCGGAGGCCTCCGCGGACCGGCCGGGCCGGGCCTCCCACAGGCCCGTCCGTTCACGCGTAGGCCAAGGTCACACCGTCGGGGTTCAGGCCGGGCCGAGGAAGAGAAGAGGACGGCAGGCGGCCTGCGAGACCCGACGTCCAAGCTCCCAAGACTCCCCCCGTTTCCCAACCCCCCAACTATTATTATTAGTAAAACACGACTTTCCCCCAGCAAACAACAACACGGCCAAGCAGACAGGGTGAAGGGCCGGCGCACGCATCTGCAGGGGAGCCCGAGGAGGAAGGTCCCCGCTGCGGCGAGCCCCGGGCAGCCGGACCAGGGCCTGGCCCTTGCCCGTCCGCCCGCCGGGGAGGGGTCACGGCCGCCGCGCTAGGCCCGGAGGCCCGAGTCGGGGAGACGATGGCACTCACCCCCGGCCCCGCTGGACAGTCCCCGCCGAGGGCCGCCGCCCGCCGAGGCCGTTGGCCGAGCGCACCGAGGCGCTGGGGCAAAGCAGCGGCGGAGCGGCCGCGGAGGGCCCGGACGGACGCGAGAACGGCTAGGACTGGCCCCTTCCAGGAGCCGTAGCGGAAGCAGGTTGCGCGATCATGTGACGTGGAAGGGCGGATGTGTCGCTGACGCGCGGAAGCGGTGGCCCGGGAGAAGTCGTAATGGAGACATTTTTGTTGTGGGCAAAGTGCGCCCGCCTTGAGGTTCTGAAGTTTGGTTCCTGCGTGGGAATGACTAGACCTCGTGATCTTTGAGAACCTCGCGTTTTCGTCAAGGTAAACCTTTAGCAGCCGGTTTTCAAGAGCCGCCTGCCATCAAAATTAACATGGTGTGAGGCCTAAGAATCTGCAGTTTAACCAAGTTTGGGCGTAATTCTTTAAGTACTCTTAATCTTATTACTCCTTAAACCTGGGAAAGGGTGAAAGTTAGATTTCATGGTGGCTCCCTACCTTATTTAGCCAGCAAAGAGCTCGCTTCAAGTCCAAGCACCTAACTTCCGATTGCCCTCAGGAAACCTTCGGCCCAGACTCCCTAATGGAAAAGCTACCAAAAGGCAAACGAGGAAGTATTGTGTGCCTCCATTTTCGCAATAAAATAAAGACCTAGCTCTCAGTAGCCACTGTTTTGCGGCTTGGGATTTGTGGTGATTTGATTCAGGTGTCCCCCACAAACAGGTGTTCTGAACGCCAGTCTCCCCAGCTGATGGCAATGGGAAATTAAAGCCTCCTGGAGGCGGTGTATTGTTGGGGGTGGGCTTATGGGTATTATAGTCGGTTTCCCCTTGCCAGTGTTTGGCACCCTCTTCTGTTCCTGTTGCCCACCTTATGTGTGGCAGGGGGTGATGTTGAAAGGCCCAAGAATTCAGAAGCCCAGAAATACTATCACGCTCCAAAGGGAGCTTAAGCAGGCCCCTGAATACCTCAAACTCCAAGCTTTATCTCTGTTGAAAGCAAGTAAAGAATCCCTCTTCTCATTATATCAGAGCCCACTCCTAATATAAAACTAGGTAAAAAGGGCATGAGATAGCCCTCAAGGGTGGGAAATGAGTAATGAAGTAAACCACTTATTTGGTTTCTGTAAATAGCCTGCACCATAAGCCTTAATAGCCCACACTGTAAGCCTTAGTAGCCTATACCATAAGCTGTAGCAGCCTGCCTCAGACCACCAAGGTCATAGGAGACTGATACCACACTCTGCTACTCCCACCCAAGGACCTGCGCAAATGCTGACCACCAAGGTCATAAGAGACTGATTGGTCCACGAGGGGCTTGAACAAATTAAACTAATTGGCTTAGAAACTATGGAGTGGCACAAACTGACTGGCTCGCACCCCGCGGGCTCCTGATATTAAAAAAATGATTGGTCTAATGCACAGGCTTTGTTAGAAACCCTATAAAAACTGTCCCCTTCCTGCATTCGGGGCTCTGCAGTCCTCTACCCCTGTGCGGTGTACGACTGTGGGCCCCAGCGCGCTTGGAATAAAATCCTCTTGCAGTTTGCATCAAGACCGCTTCTCGTGAGTGATTTGGGGTGTCGCCATATCCGGGCAGAGCGTGGGATCCTCGTTTTGGGGGTCGTACAATGTCCACCTTCTGCTCTTGGCATCTGATTCCCCCCTTGCCATTGTGGAGCTTCCCCTCCAGCCTGTAAGCCAAAAATAAACCTTTTTTCCCCACAAGCTGCTATTGATTGGGTGATTTCTACCAGCAATGCAAACCTGACTGCAACAGGATTCAACCATCCATGGCTGGATTGGAATTAGAGCTGGGCCTGGGGGTGCACTCCAGTGCCAGTACTTGGAGGTAGGTGTGGTCAGGTATGTGATTGTGGGCGCCCTTGAGCCCAGGTGCTCCTGTGGAGGTCAGAGGAAAACTTCTGGTGTTCATCTGCCCCTTCCACTTTATTTTGAGGCAGGGTCTTTGACCCCCTGTCCCTGAAGAAAAATCTTTTTTTTTTTTTTTTAAAGGTAGGGTCTCACACCAGCCTAGGTTGACCTAGAACTTACTCTGTAGCTTTGGGCTGGCTTCAAACTGATAGCCATCCTCCTACCTCAGCCTCCCCACTGCTGTGGTTGCATGCCTGAGCCACCATGCCCAACTGTTTAATTACTTGTTTTCAGTTAATCACAAGATTATTTTTCTAGTCATCAACATTCAAAATACTGTAATTATCTTTTATTGTCTAAATTTGAGAGTTATTTTGGGTGGGGCAAGGATTGAACAGTAGCAGTCTTGCTATTCTGTTATCTACTGTTTTTTGTTTTTTTTTTTTGTTATACAGTGAACATCTGTTTTTGTTTTTGTTTTTTTTTTCCCCAGGCAGGCTGGGTCTCACTCTAGCCCAGGCTGGCCTCAAACGCATTGTCATCCTCCTACCTTCACCTCCTGAGTGCTGGCTAAGATTCCAAGTGTGCACTACCATGCTGGGCTGAACAACTGTTGTTTTTACAGTCTACAATAAATTCATTTTCATTTTGAAAACATGAAGGCCAGTTATATTTATTTCATTTTATTCTGACAGTAAAATAAAATTTTAGCTATAATTACTGAAATGTTAGTACATTACAATATATTGGAATTTTATCAGGATAAAACAATATAAAATATCAATATATTTTAAATAGATTTCATTTGGTTTTAGAGCAAATATTAAATTAACATGAGCAATAGTAAGTTTCACTTGATACATAGAAAATAACATTTGTAAGTTAACAGTAAAATTCAGATTTAAACATTTTAATACTTTTATAAATAAATTAATAATGTTAACTTGAAGACACAAATAACTGAGAAGTTGGTTGTTTTAGCACACTGTGAAATTCTGAAGTTGTAGCCCCAAATTTAAAAGAAACAAGTTACTTATATTTTGTTTATCCAGCTGAATTTTATCTTTATAAGCTATTCCTAAATATCTGGAAAATCGTGTCCATGGGCTGCATTTTAATGCTCACTTGGAAGGGTGACTGAGCAATTGTTCATAGGGCTTCCCTGGAACTTGAGGTTTTAAAGTGAAATACTGACCCGAGGAAGAGCGGAGGACTGGGGTATCGGCACCAGCCTGGGGCTCTGCGTAGGATGAGCTGCAGCTTAGGCTGGTCGTCACCTGTAAGTGTGAATGGCAGAGAGAGACCAAGTGTGGCCACTGTTTGCCCAGAGCAGCTTTTCTTAATGTGTGTAGAGTGCATCTGAATCATGTGGAAAGTTGTTAAAACACAGATTTCTGGGAGGCTCAGGACTTGGGACAAGCTGGGGTTCAACTTGGGCTACCTGAGGAGCTGCAGGCCAGTGTAGGCTGTGTAATGAGACCTTGTCTCAGCAAAGCAAAGCAAAACAGAACACTCAGAGTTTTGGGTTTCTACCTGGAGTTTCTAATTTTTCAGGACTACCCACAGGCCAGAATCAGCATTTATCTGAGAATCAGTTCCCAGATGATTGACAGCCATGCCACCAGTCCAAGCACCACACTTCTGAGAACTACTCACCAAGTATTTTAACTCTTTTAGCCACTGGAACACACACACAACACACCAGAAAGTTCTTAATGTTGGGTGAACTTAAGTGAATAATCTAAATGAAATATTGAATTTCTGAGTTTGGACATAAAAAAGGCTTGACAGTAGTCACATGAGCAGTAACAAATAAAAGCTTTTGTCTGTGCTGTTGGGTCACATTTCTCTTATAGCAGTAGCCTGAGTTTATGTATGAGCACCTTCAGTTCCACCCCTGTGGATCAAGGAACATCACAGCTTTGCCTTGTGGTGACTGGCCTCTTAGAGCCATCACAGAGCCACCACTGATGGAATATATATATATATATATATATATACATTTTTTTTTTAATGAGAGAGAAGGGATGAGAATGAGTGTGTCAGGGCCTCTTGACACTACAAGACACATCCCAGACACATGTGCCACTTTGTGCATCTGGCTTTACATGGGTACTGGGGAATTGAACCCTGGGCCAGCAGGCTTTGCAAGCAAACTCCTTTAACCACTGAGCAATTTCCCCAGCCAAATACTGGGCTTTTTAAATGTCTTTCAAAGCTTTGGTTTCGTAATATCTTTCAGACTGTAGCTTTTTTGTTGTCGAAGAGAATTAAAGGCCCTTATTTTTAAACTTTTATTCAGATATGCTAAATTGTGATGATGAAATATAAAGACAGATAAAGGAAGAAAAAAGGGGGAATTTAGAGCAACTCAAGTAAATGAGATTCTTGTTTGTTTGTTTGTTTGTTTGGTTCGGTGGTAGGGATCAAACCCAGGGTCTTATGTGAGATTCTTAACAAAAGGAATATGTTACATATCTGAGAATAGATCAAGAGCAAGTTCTCTCCATCTTTCTCTCTTCCCACACAGTAGCCAGGACATAGCTTTGTGCAGAAGAGAATGCTTGCTAAGTTGAATTAGGTAAAATTAGGAATGTATCAACACACTTATCAGTAAGTGTTAAGACATGTAACTTCACACATTAAGATTTTTACCCAGTGGTCTCTCCACCTATAACACTATATAACAGAAAACATTTTTTTTTAACAAAGGAAATGTTAGAAAAATAACAGTAACAAATCTGCAAAGCCAAGTAATGAAATATTTAGAACACATTAAGAACATTCTGCACCTGATAAACCAACAAATGTCTTAGATTCTAAGTGCATTACAGAGCTACTTTGCCCAATTACATGTGGTATGCATCAGCATTTAGAACGTCCATCTGATAAGTAACATCCTTGTTATTTGTGAGTTATTTGAAAAAGAGATTAAAAAGGCACATTTCAAAGTATTCTAGTAAAATGCAAAAGGTAAACACTTGACTTGCCATGACTATATTGATGCAGTAAAGTGAATTTAGTGATCAAACAGAAAATTTCAACAAAATATGAAACAAAACTATATGCTATATCCATGGCCGCCTTGTTCCATTTAGATAACCCCCTTCAGTCTTAGATTTGGGAATGTTTGCATGAGTCCAAGAAAATCCATGAACCTCATTCAATTCTGTCTTCTCAAGCCTTGGGCCACTCAACAGGTCTGACCATCCAGTTCTGTTCCTGATGTGCCAGTACTGTAAGCTCCTTCTTAGCTGTGCTCTAAAATTTCAGGAAGGAGGTAGAGGGAAACCAAACTCCTTAGGTCTTACAGAGTAGAAGAGAAGAGAACACACATTGAAATCCAGTGGGCCAAACATCTAGCTTATAGCGTTCACGCTTGATACAGTCAGTTGGTGTTTTAGATACAAGTGGAATGTGATTTCAGTTGTATTTTATGAAAAGTCATTGCCCTACCACAGGAAACTTTGAAGTTATACAGATTTAGAGACCTGGATTATAGAGCTGACTTGAAAGAAATGCTGTCTTGTGTGGGGAAACTTGGTACTATTAAACCTTCATTGAACAACATTGAATGGTTGAAGAAAAATACTTAAGTAAGTTCTGAGTCAGTACTTTGTTATTTAAGGGAGGGAAAAAAAGCCACTCTATTTTCTTGGAATTCTTCACTGTCTCTTCATGCACACTTGACAGCGACTTATTATTTTTTCTAACTCCCCAGCTTTCACAGTTGATGGGACGGGCTTTCTGAAATAAACACAAATAAAAGAACTCATTGATTAGTAGCATATGAAGAATATTTGTTTACTTTAATTTTTGTTAATATTGTAGCTTTTATGAGTTTTATCTCAGGTTCATCTCTCTTTATCAGAGAAGTGAATTTCTGAAAAGATGTATATATGGACATATGTTGGGCACTGCCAAGCACAGGCTGGAGCCTTCAGGAGACGGGCCTGAGCTTCCAGGCAAGGCTAAGGACCCCTCCAGGCTACAGGAAGCCATTACCTTTCCAAGTCTGGCACACCAGAACTGAGGCTTTGCCCCTAGCCCTGTGACCTTTGGCTAGTTGCCTAGGAAACTCCTTATATGTATCAGCCAGCACCTTTGCCCAGCCCCTCCCCAGTACCCTATACCTTCCTCCCCACCACCACCATTGCTTACGTGCTGGAATGTATGTCTCCATATACTAATTAGGCATCAGCAAACAATCTTGTACATCCAATCCCCTTAGGACCCTCAACTGCTTATAAAGCCATTTCGCTATTGATTAAACCGAGCTGTTCACAGAGACTGTCTCCTTAAAGTGACTCTTTCATGTGCTCACCACCATCGTTGCCTGGCGCCATTGGGGGAACCGCAGCTGGCCTGAGGACCCAGAGACCCACATACATATATGCATAAAACATGCTTGTCAACTTTTTAGAATTTTAGCTGTATTACAGCAGTGGTCTTGAAACACAGGTCTTGATGCAAACTAATAGATTTTTTTTTTTCAAGGTAGGGTCTCATGCTGGTCCAGGCTGAGCTGGAACTCACTCTATAGTCTCAGGGTGGCTTCAGACTCTCAGCTATCCTCCTGCTTCTGCCTCTGCCTCCCGAGTGCTGGGATTAAAGGCATGTGCCACCACGCTGGCTGATCACTTTTTTTATAGTGAGACTATTCACACCCATGGATAATCACAAGCTTCTATACAGTGCTTTCAGATTAGCATATAGGTTAGTGGTTTTATTCTGTAATTTATTCTAAATTTGTGTTATGTGTATGTTTAATTGTGGTAAAAATCACACACACACACACACATTTTTATACAGAACTAAAAGACCCTGCTTACATGTTGAATTCAGAAGACTTATAAACGGGGAGAACCAAGCTAAAGAGGATTTTATTGGCAGGAATGAGGGAGTAAAATGTTCATATACGCAGGCTAAAAACAGACAGGAAGCAACACAGACAAGCTTTGGGTAGTTCTGCAGTTGAGTCATCAGATTAAGCCTAACACTGTACAGTTACCTGAACATTCTTTCGGGGTTCAGTGATGCCAACCAGAAACTGTAGGAATTTGAGTAGTAGTTGCATGTTCCTCTTCCGTGGCATTCGATAAACGGACTGGCTCGGAACTCCTCCAGGCAGGAGCCAGGGGAGGCCAGGGCTTGCCCAGCACCCTCAGAGCCTGCACTTGTGAACTGTCACAGCAAAAATCTCAGTGAAAATCCTGCCATTGGCATGCAAATGCCCATTTTCTACATTTTTGTGGGATAGGGAGCGATAATATGAAACAACAGAGGAGAAGAAAACATTCCCCAGGAAAGGACACACAAACCAAACTTCACATGCTTTGTCCCGATTTGTTAACACTCCAGGCGTATTTCAGGGTGAGGCGTAAGCAGGACAAGCTGCGCTTCCGCCTGGAATGCTGCCTCCCAGGTGACTTCCAGTGTGTGCCTCCGGGCAGCCTCAGGGGGCTTGCCTTGACCTCACTCTGCCCCAGTCTCTTACCTCACCTGCCTACTTTTGTCACAGTACTTGTTACCAACTGGACTCTTGTTACTGCAATTGTTTTGTCTTCTGGCCTATTACGTCTTTGTCTCTAGGTTATAAGCTTCATAAAAGGAGGCATTTAGGCCCCGTGAAACACTTAGGACACATGATAGGTATTCAATCAGTATGTTTTGAATTAGTGATGGAGTGAGTGGACAGGTGTGAGTAAAGAAGGGGTACTAATATGCCATGAAGAATGTTATCAGAACATAACTGCGTGGCTA
Organism: Jaculus jaculus; assembly: GCF_020740685.1. Taxonomy (NCBI): domain Eukaryota; kingdom Metazoa; phylum Chordata; class Mammalia; order Rodentia; family Dipodidae; genus Jaculus; species Jaculus jaculus. The sequence continues at coordinate 5,868,971 of NC_059105.1, forward strand.
TTGCATTAGCACTTATGAGTTTTCCTAGAGGTCGATTCTCTTCACTGTTGCATCGTAGGGACATTTCGGGGGTGTGATACAAGGCACATGCGTCACTTACCAGTCATGATACCATAATGAAAGTACCTCATTCTTATTTATGAAACTGTAGATACTGACAACTCCTGCCTCTAGGTTTTCACTAGGATAACAGAAGATGTAGATAAACTACCAACCAACCAACAAACAACTGGGCATTCTGTAATGAGTAGATACTTTCCACCTATATGTCATGATACAGAAGACTGACAATGTGCAGAAAGCCGCCTCTGTTATTCACCAAATGCATAGATGTGTGTGTATATCTATATATGTATGCATGTATTTGAGTTTTGGAGATAAGGTCACATGTGTCCCAGGCTGCCTTAAACTTTCTGTGTAGAATAATATGACTTCATCTCCTCATCCTTGACTCTACTTCTCCAATGCTGCAGTACAGGCAGGTACCACATCCCAAACCCAAAGTTGTTTTCTTAAAGTGTATCTTCAGATTTTCAAACATCCATGGCATAGCACATATATTATCATGCAGAATTAAATCATGGGGACCACAGTTGACTACACATAATATAAAATTCTACAGGCAAGCATAATCTTAAATGTACTGATCCTCTCCTCCTTACCATGATGAAAGAATATCCTTTCCAGAGAGACACCCAGCCATGGGGACATGGGGGGATGGCAGTGGTTTGGCTGTGGATAGCTATGGCCATCGCAGGACCTTCGCAGACTGTGCATCTAGAAAATGAAACCAGTGGCATGGGAGCCGTTCTCTGCCTCATCCCGTTCCTCAGAAGTGACGTCACTGCTGCGCTCCCTTGAGAAGACAGGGCTTGAGTTCTCACCTGCTAATGTAAGGCTCCAGGGCTCTGCCGGTGATTGGAGCCATGTCCACTGGCATCAGAGCTGGTGTTGACAGCCAGTATGAATAATCATTTCGGGATGCAAAATTACATACATGATTGATGTCACAGAATAGGAACGGCATTGTGCTGAAGCGCTGCAGGCAGCTGCCAAGAGTTCCTGATAAAACACAGCTGAGTTTCACTTCCAGTAAATTACAATTGTTTCGAGTGTCATTACCTAGATTAGCACATAACCTGTGACAAACCCAGACAAACACAACACAAAAGTGTTATTTGCAAAATGTGGTGTTGAAAAGTTTTAGGAACAATGGGAGGCAAACCCTTCTCTTAGCACTCCCGATAGCTCTTTTGAGCCAGCCTAGCACTTGGCACCTCATGTAGTTCACATGGGACAGTGTCTGTCTTTGCTTCAGACATTCCCAGCTATCCAGACTAGTTAATAACCAGATAAAGATTTAGACGAAATGTAAATTGGGGGATTTACAGAAAAGACAGATGGCTTAAGTGAACATTGTTGGTACTGAGACACACTAGCTATGCTCCTTCCTGCATCTTACATACTGGAATGCAAATTAAACCTCAGGCCAACTGCTCTCTCGGTTTTGCCAGAAGGTGCTCACAGTTGTTTGTCCATACCTTCAAAGGAAGCACCTCATCCTAGAACATTTTACAATTTGCATGTGGAACAAGATGGCCAGGAACCAGAATGGAACATTACCAAGGTCTTGTCCATGGGCATGCTCATTTCCTTGTACGAAAAGAAGAGAAAACCCCGTGTAGAGTGCCTCAGTCCCTTGTGGACACGAAGGAGTGGCCGTCGTTTGACTGTGCCGGGTGAAGACAAAGCCTCGGGTTCTTGTCCCACTTGCTGGTGCTCCCATGTCTCCAGGTTTTCCTTTCAGACCTGGGAATCCATCTAATCCAGGTGGTCCTTTGAAAAGCACATTAGAAAGGTTGCACTGTGACTGGAATCGCAACCTTGTTTTCCAAAGCTCTAAATGTTTTTAGATGTCTGATAAGTCCCAAAGGAGAAAAAGAATCCTAGGGAAGAGTGGGCTATATACTGGCTACGATGGTTCATTTTAGTTATCAGATGGACTAACAAACACTTAGGAGATTAGTAAAGCGCACACAGGCATGTCTGTTTTCAGAGATGATTAGATCATGAAATGTCCATGCTAATGAATGTATTAATTCCTTGAGGAGTCATAAGATAACAGCTTTATTGGGAAGGGGTGAGAGGTAGCAGGAGGGTCCTAGTCACTAGGGGATGCTCATGGCTGCTGGTTTACCCTGGTCTCTTCCTATGTGGCTTTCTCTGCTTCCTATCTGTCGTGTGGTGAGCAGAAATCCTTCACCACACACTGCCATGAATATGATGTCCTGGTCAAGCCTGGGGCCAAGCATTCACAACTGAGCCCTCTGAAACCATGAGCCAAAGTGAATCTTTCCTCCTCTCCTTTCATCACAGCGACATGAAAGTAACTAATAGAATGGACAAATAATATTATTAATGACTAGCCAGTTTATTACAAGGTGCCTCTGTTATAGGTATTTATGTGTATCTATCTTATTGTGCTTTGAGATTAGGTATCTTTGAATTCTACTGGGATGCCTGGCAGTGTCCTGCATTAGGTCTCCTGTGCATCTTTTATAAATAAATGTTTCCACATTATAAAACAAAATTACTAATCCTTTTAGTAAGTTCAATAAATAATCATGCAAAGCATTGAAAGAAGAAGGTTTAAATTTCAAGAAAGTTTTTCACCAATTAACATGGCAACAAGAAATTTTTTTATTGTAATGAGGATTATTTATTAATGAGTTGAAGACAGAGTGGTTGTTACATTTTGTTTCTTCCCTGTGGTTGGAGAAGGTTAGTTCTGGTATGTGTCACTTAAATATTATTTACTTATTTGCGTGTGTGTGTGTGTGTGTGTGTGTGTGTGTGTGTGTGTATGTATGTGCCAGAGCTTTTGGCCACCATAAATGAATACCAGACAAATGAATACACTTTTTGCATCTGGTTTAAGTGGGTGGCTGGGGAGCTAAACTAAGGCTGGCAGGCTTTTGGAAGCAAGTATCTTTAAATGCTAAGCTATCTTCATCCCCCCCCCCAATCATGTGTAATTTCCTAAAGACCTGTGAATTATTTTTTCTCCCCTTCTTTCTTTCTCTCTTTAAAGTCTCATGTGTTACTTGAAAATCCCACAGTTGCCATGGTTTTTGTAGACAGAGGAGGCACATTCTTGACATGTCTTAAACTCTACTCTCTATTCCCAGGAAGCTACAACCAACCCTGCTATGGCTTGAATCTGGAATGCCCTCTGTAGCCATGTTCTGATACTCACTTCTTAGCTTGTGGCATGAATGTGAAGGATGTAGCTCCTTTAGAAGGTGGGACCTGGCTCGTAGAAGTAGGTTGTCATGGGAGGGCCTTTGAAGGTAATACCTGCTCCCAGTTCTGCTCTAGCTTTCTTGGCTTCCTGGCCCCCCAGTATTGAACCCACCACATGCTGCTGCTGTCACAGACAGACCTGCCTCCACTGCCTTGCCTGTTCCCTTTGATAGGCTGATCCCTCTGAAACTGTGAGCCAAAAATGAGCCTCTCTTCCTTTTCCTTGTTTCTGTCAGGTCATTTCTATTACAGCAATGCAAAAGAAACTGGCATAGGTCCTAAGTAAAAGGTGCCTTCTGGTCTTTGACCTATACAAAATGATCAGCTGAGGAGTCTTGTATGACAAATTCCTCCAAAGTGGAGGTGATAAGGTTTCACACAACAGCAGGACAGAAGCTGGAGGAGAGAGAGTATACTAGCCAAGGGTATTTTGCATCTGTAAGAAATAGGCTGAGACCTGGACTCCTTTATCATTCTTTTGAACCCTTTACTACATTGGGACAATTGTTGACTTGCTAATAATCCTCAAACCTAATGTGTATCATAGTATCCTATTCTTGTTGTTGCCATATTATAAAACCCAGCCTTTGTTTTTAAAGTTTAAAATTAATAGAATTACTAATAAAACCTCTCTGAAGACACATTAGGAGTAAAGTAAAATGACTAATCATATTCTCATGAGATCACATTTGGAAGTTATTTATAGTTTAACAAAGACTTAGGTATTTACCATAGGGTGCTTTGAAAATTTTGTAAAAGATAGATTTTGATTCAGGTTATCAAACTGTCAAACTGACACCCATAGCTTATATTCAGAATGAAATATATCTAAAAGGGTTCTTTCTAAGACATACACATACATTATCAAGTTATGTTCAAGAACAGGCTAGCTAGAAGGGTGGATTTCCTAAGTAGGGATGCAGAGTTACTCTGTTTCATAACAAGGTAAACTCCACAGTATCCACCACTCCCGTAAGAAGCTGATAACTACCTGCTCATGTATATAATTAAAAGCAGTATCTGCCTTTCTGGAAATAGAACAGCTACTAGTGCTCCATTAGTTCTGTTTGTCCTCAGCCTAAAACATACATCAAGCTAAGTGTTTGTAGTACAACTGCCCAGAGGAGAAGGACTAGCATGTGCCAGCAATTCTGGATTTCTCATCTTCCAAATGAATTTTTTGTTTTAGTCTGAGTAATACTCAGTGAACAGCCCAGGCTGCTTTTTTTGGTCACACCCCCAAATCGTATTTCTCTGAGGTAAGAACAGCACTGCCTAGCCTGGGAAGCTCGCTGGGTGTGCTTACCTTGCTGTCCCTTCGAACCTTTCTTGCCCTTTTCCCCAATGGCTCCAGGACTTCCTGGTCTTCCGTCTTTGCCAGGTTTACCTCTGGGCCCACAGGGTCCTAGGCCAAAACAACTGTTAGATTGCATGCCATCATATAAAGGTGAGTTTGCCACCATCCAGGTAACACTGGAACTTTTACAGATCCAGCAATGGAGACGTTACACAACAGGAAGAAGATAATTAGTCCTGGGAAACTGGAATGCTTGCTCATTCAACTCATGTTCCCTCACATCCCCCAAAGGCCCTAAAATGTGACTATGTGAAATATATAGGTTTGAAATTGTGCTGCTATTTTGATTTACCCCGTGCCAGAATTCACAGTACCATGTGCTGAACAAAGTGATAAGTAATGTCTCTTATCTCCCATGTGATTTAGAGAATAATACAGTTAATATGCTAAGTCTATGTACACATGTTAGATTCAATTTACAAACATCAATATTTTGAAAAAAATAATACTGTCTTTCAACACAAAGTGTTAGAAAATATATATCCAGGACTTGGATATATCTAGGAAGTCATTCAAATCATGCTTCAGAACTGACAGTTGCCAGAAGAGATGATCACAATACCTTCAGTTAAAACAGAAGTCACCCTTAAGTGTATTTATCCCACTTTGTGCTACTTTCAAGAAATTTTAAGAACTTTTGTTTTTAGGTCAAGGGTAAATGAGTTCAGCCCTAAAATGAGGATCACAAACATATTTAGTGTTTTCTGTGAAGTGATAAACTTTGCTTCCAATGAACTTTATAGGTTATCTTGGTTCCATGCTGCCAGCTCAGCTCCACACCTGGGATTCCTGGTGGCCCCAGTGGCCCAGGTTCTCCTGGCATCCCTGGTTGTCCAGGTAGGCCGGGTGGGCCTGGGCTTCCAGGAAGGGAGATGATCTTAAGTGTGCCGGGCTTTCCACTTGGACCTGTGGACATAAATGTAATGAGGAAGTGGATGAATGGAGTGGCCCTTTCTTCATGAAGAGCAGTAAGAAGGAAATATAGTTACCAGGAGGTCCTTTTGGTCCAATTGGTCCTGGATGTCCAGGTGATCCGGGAAATCCTGGGTTACCCTTCTTTCCTTAAACAAACAAACAAACAAACAAACAAACAAACAAGCAGATTGTGTATTTCAATATTCACAGAGAACACAGAGAAGTGTTCCTAACAGTTTAAATTTTGAGTTTTGGAACGAATTCAATGTTGAAAATAAATTACAAAAATTGCATTGCAACTTGTGTTAACGTTTCCAGTGAGTTGTCATGTTTGTTGATTGTCACAGTATGTACTTTCCATTCTCTTTTAGCCTATCCGTACCACTTGGGTTTGTTATATGAGGAATTCTCATGAGCACATACAGATTATTTTTGATGGAAACTAACAAAGTGGTTAAGATTTCTTTTCTTAATTATAAACTTTTGCACATATGGAAATTTGCCCAAAGTCATTTAATCAGAGAGTTACTTCCTTTTAAAGAGTCTTGAAATTGTATGAGTATTACTTCTGATTACTTAAAAAGATTTTAGTATTAAAGTTGATATTAATAGAAAATACAATAAGGCGAGACCTAGTGGAGCAGGCCTGTAATCCCAACAATTGGGAGGCAGAGATAGGAGGCACGTAAGTTTGAGGCCAGCTTGGGCTACATAGTGAGACTGTATTTAAAAACAAAACAAAACAAAAAAGTAATACAATAAAATACAGTACCTAAGGTTAAATGACAGCTACACTAGAAATTATCCATTAGATATTAAAGTAAGAACTTGGAAGAAAGTATTAACATTTACTTACCAATACTGGAGGAAACCTAAATACTTGATGATAAAAATTTTCTGAATGATGAAGTATAGACTACTTCTAGCTATGGGTCTTATTTTGAAATTGTAAAGATTAACTGAATGTTTCCGGGAATGTATTATTGTAAAGGAATTGATTCCAAGAATCTCCTCTCCAATTACCTCTAAACATTTTGCCAGCATGTTTTTGTTAATGGAGTTCTTAGGTACTTTTCAAGTCTTTGATACTTGTATTCTTAGACGTGGAAACCATGATGTTATGAACTGCCCAGTCTCCTGCTGATATTCACCTATGAAACATCTAGTGAGATGCCTCAGAAACACTCACTGTTACTTATTTTAGCTGATTGTTTCTTAAAGGGGTAGTGGATAAAGGGTGCTGAAGAAGACCTCTTTGCAAGCCCGTCTGGTCCTTCCTTGAACCTGGAATGAGCTTTCCTTCACTGAAATGTGGCTTTTCTCACACTAGATACACTTGCTGTGTAGCATCTATACAGACTTTTATGGCAAGAGCTTCCTGACTCCTCAAAACTTGTACTCAGGTGAAATCCCCACTTATGACACTGAAGCTAACATCAAAGCTCTGTTTATAGCATATCACACTTTTTTAAGCACACTCAAATTTATTCCCTTTGTTGAGCAATCCTGAGGGATAGAGGGTAAATGTGTGTGGAGCACCCCTTAGAATCCACTAGGGGTTCTTGAGGTATGTTTAACTGATCAGCTGGGATGAGAGATCTATAATTTGTTTGAGGTTGAAACTCAGTAGCAGGGGCCAGTAAGCTAGAAAGAGGGTATAAGGAATGGAGGAAAGGGGAGAATTTAAGGGTATGGTAGGGTATGGTATATTTGTAAGTTGAAGAACAGATTAATGGTGGTGGAAATGCCTATGTGAGGACAGGGGAAGAGATTGAGTAAATGAAAGGTGGTGGAAGGTTAGTTAAAATCTAAGAAGGTATCAATAAGTCATATGGAAATATACTTTTTTTGGACAAGGGCACACCCAGAAGCCATAGGTTATTACTAGAAAATTTTTTCAGTGCCAGGGATGGGATACCCTCTAGTGAGTTGTTGGCCAGGGAGGTCCTGGATGCCCCCAAAACATTACAGGTCATTGCTGAGGCCCTTGGTTTCCCAAAAGGAATAGATGGTAAAACCCTATTGCTGAAGACTCCACATGCTTGGGCTGCAAGGCCACTGAGAAATGCTCTGGAGCTCAACTGAAAACCTCCTCCATGTACACCAGCTGACAGAAAGCTGGGAAAAACTACACTGCATGCAGCTCCATAGGAGAGAAAAAACTCACCAGTGGAGATAAGTAACATTGGACACTGCAAACCTTAAATTTGGCCAGCCAATCATTGGTATACCTGAGGGAGAAGAGCAGCAGGTAGCTGGTATAGAAAGCCTATTTCATAAAATAATGCCAGAGAATTTCCCAAGTTTTGGGAAACTTATGGGCATCCAGGTGCTGTAAGCACCCATACTGATGAATGTAGAAGCTCTCCACAACACATCACAGTTAAATTGTCAAGAGCACGGGACAAGGAGAGAACATTACAGTCCACAAGAGAAAAGCACCACATCACATTTAAAGGCAAATACATTAGACTAACATCAGATCTCTCAGAATTGCAAAAGTTGCTTAAGTCTTTCATCCAGAGGAGAAAAACTTGACAAATACCATCATTAAAACATGTGAGTAAGCTTGTTGTAGTGGTGCATACCTTTAATCCCAGCACTTTGGAGGCAGGGGTAGGAAGATCACTGAGTTCAAGGCTAGCCTGAGACTACAGAGTGGGTTCTAGGTCAGCCTGGGCTAGAGTGAGACTGTAGCTCAAAAAATAAAAAGTGATAAATTCCAAAAAAGTATCGATCTACCCATGAGAAAGAGGGAAGCATTAAATATTACCAATACAGTAAACAATTTAAGAGAAGAGTAAATGAACAGCAAAATACATTCACAACAAGAAGAAAACCAGCAAAAAGGACAGGACCAGGTACATAGCATTTGTAGCCCTGAATGTGAATAATGAGGACACAGACTGGCTGATGGGAAAGACAAGACCCAACAAAACACTGTAAGAGACACTGCGGTCATAAAACTGTAAGGATGAAAAATAAAATTCTAAGCAACTGGGATCCAGAAACCAGCAAGAGGAGACAGATTAACCAAAAGGACTTAAAATCTGTTACAGAAAGGTTACTATTATGTGTTAACCTGGGGAGGAGCCTGTCACAGTATGGTAAGTGTATGTGCCAAGTGGTGGAACCACCTACAAGGACTGACGATTGCACTGCGTCAGGTTTAAGAGGTCCTGCCATGAAGCAAGCAGAGGGAAGAGTGTTTGCCAGCTCTCCATCTCAGGAGCTGTCTGAAGTATCAAGAAATTTCACCTAAAGGACCTGAAAGTCAGAATAGATACTTAGACACACCTGACCTATAAGGTTATGAATGATTCTTTTATCTTTAGTCATCAGGCAGATAAAAACAATGAAATTACCAAAACAGGTTAGAATTTGGAGAAGTTGTATGTGGGTATCTTTGCATATCTTTAGATTGAAATCTGAAACCCACCACCACACCTTAAGATCCACCCAGTGACATTGCCTCCAGCTAGGTGGCTACAGATGCAAACTACAAACAATAAAGAACTGAATATATTGGGGGCCATCTATTCAAACTACCACAATGGGGAAGTCATGAGCCCTAGGGGCATAACATCTGCTGCTGTCAGGATAAATGTATATACTATGCTCATCAAACTGCCAAGAAAACACTTTTCTTAATGTTCATAACCATCTATTAATGCTATTCTCACTTTTGGTTAGGGATGATTCTCTTTTCAGATGGTGGTGACCTTGGGATAATTTAGAAGGTACCATAGCACTGAGAAGAAGTGATAGAGGAGTGCTCAAAACTGAAATATTTCTATCACACCTTCTAATGCTCAGGGTTCATTGTGGAAGAGGTAGTGGAAAGAATGTAAGAGCCCAAGGAAGAGTAGGATGCCTTACTCTCTTCCAGACACAAAATGGCTTGGATATCCATGGCCTAACAGTGCCTGACACAACCTACACAAGATTATCACAATAGGAGGAAAAGATGATGACAACAAAATAAAACAGAAGCCGGGCGTGTTGGTGCATTCCTTTAATCCCAGCATTCTGGAGGCAGAGGTAGGAGGAATGCTGTGAGTTCGAGGCCATCCTGAGACTACATAGTGAATTCTGGGTCAGCCCAGACTAGGGCAAGACCCTACCTTGAAAAAAAAATCAAACAAACAAAAAAGGACTGATTGAGAGGGGGAAGGGATATGATGGAGAGCGGAGGTGTGAAGGGGGAACTGAAGGGGGGAGGGAATTGCCATGGTTTCTTATCTATAATTATGAAAGTTGTCAATAAAAAATAAATAAGCAATAAATCAAAGAGTGTAGAGGCAGGGATTTCACTGGCAGATATCTTGCCTACCATGTGCAAAGCCTTGGGTTCAGTCTCTATCACTAAAAAAAAAAAAAAAAGTGCCCATGAAAATACAAACTCACAAATCAGTGCACAGAAATGTAGTTTATCCATGCCAATCATCTGGTGCCTGTCCTTTTAGATTCTTCAACCTCTTAAATTACAGAAGTAAAAGCCAGGCGTGGTGGTGCATGCCTTTAATCCCAGCACTTGGGAGGCAGAGGTAGGTGGATCATCATGAGTTCGAGGCTACCCTGAGACTACATAGTGAGTTCTAGGTCAGCCTGGACTAGAGTGAGACCCTACCCCAAAAAAATAAATAAAATAAATAAATAAATAAAAATACAGAAGTAAGAAATTCATATGAAAAACACTACTGTTAATACCAAGGAAGTTCATCTGTCCTCATCCCAACACATCATATGGAAAAAAGTGCTGTTAATACTGAGGTAGAGAACCTTTCATCTCAACATGTATCAGATCAAAGTAACATTTTCAACGGCCTTGTTTTCTTTTTTATATCTTTTGTATTAAGTAGAAACTTGTATGGACGTATCATACAACAGTAGCGTCGCTTCCCTCCTCCCTGCCCCCATTCTCCTGAAGTCCCTCAGTGGGAGTGCTGGTGTCACCGTGGGGTTGCGGCTATGAGATGTGACAGCGGCAGCCAGTCATTGTAAGGCGGGCCATCAGCTGCCTTTGCTTATAGTGTGTCTGCGCTTTCTACCCATAAAGCGCAGTTTTAATTTCAACCCCATGGGGCTGGGTGCTGGAGGAGTGTCCCTCTTTCCTCGCATGGACATGCTATTTGTACTGTCCCCTTCCCACTGTTCCCATGGGAGCCCAGCAAACATTGCCTGTTACTGGATTGCGTGTAAAGAGCATTATACAGAAAGCGGTACCTTGCATGCCTGGAAATCCCTGGAATCCAGAATCGCCTCTGAGCCCCGGAAGACCTGGGAGACCTGGTGCTCCCTATATTTCGGGTAAAAAGAGCAGAACATCAGACAAAGGTTTACAATATTCATGACAGCTTTTTTTTTTTTTTTAAAAGCAAGTAGATATAGAACTACTGGATGAGAGTAGAGTGAGATTGATAGACATCGGTTTTACTTTTCAAGTTAGTGTTTCACCTCCCTATAACTTCCCTGCCATCTAGACTTTTCCTTAGAACTAATTAAAACATAAAAAAGAAGGGGCCTGAAGAAAAGGTTCAGTTGATCAAGCATTGTATAAGAATGAGGACCTGAGTTCTGATCTCCAGTACACATAAAATGCTGAGTTCAATGGCATGTTCCTATAATCCCTACATTTTGGGAGGCAAAGATGGGCGGATGCCTTGGAGCCTGACTAACTAGTCTAGCCTAGTGGTGAGCTCTGGGTTCAATGAGAGACTCTGTCTCAAAAATAAAGTAGACACTGATTCAGGAAGATACCCAATGTCAACCTCTGACTTCCCTACACACATGCAGACATGTACACACTTATAAGAACCCATATGGAAGGCACACATGTGCTCTCTTGCATATGAATGTGCATACAACACACACATAACATGCAAAAAACTACAGAAAAAAATAAGCAAAGGAAATGGATGTTAAGTCCAAGTGCACACAGCTTCTAAAGTTCATATTTACTGTTTTAGTACTGAGTACAATTAGATATTCTGTACCCTTAATGTTACTTCCCAGTTCTCTGGGATCTTTCTAGAATAAGTGCCACACTGCCACCATGAACATGATAGTTTATGCTGAAATTCTTGCAGACAGTGGAGCCATTGCTGAACTATAGCATCCGTGCATCATTCTGCTGAGCTGGTGGAGTTATAAATTACTCCTCATGAGGGCGGTGGGAGAGTCAGAGAGTCCATGGATGACAGTGGAAGAGGTTTTATGGATGAGGTTATTGCAGGTGCATTTGGCAAATTGTGATCTGAATGAGCCAGTGGTGGTCTCTTCTTGTGATGCCCACAGTGATTGTTGTTGGAGCCATGAGATGCTTAAGTAAGACCATGTGAACAGAGAGGGGAGGGGGCAGGGCTTTTCCTAGATCTACTCTCACAGTGTCCACCAGAGTTGAGTCAGAATGCTGTTACTTGCAAACTATCTGGGCTGGCCATGAAAAGTGCCAAAAATAACAAAGCTTGTCTTTGACTGTGCTGTCTTTGGAGGACAAGGACTAAAGAGAGATTCGTCCTGTTGTAGGAATGAGGTGGTATGAAGACGGAGGGAAGAACCGTGTGCTAAAGAACTCTGTGGCTCCAAACATCTGCCATTTCCCAAGCTAAATGTGGCTGGTGAAGGCCTGGTCCCCCCCCCCCCGAGCCCTGGGGTGCAGAGGGAGTGTTTGTGCAAGGAGAGAGCTGTTATGAGCCACTCAGGACATCTATTCTTGAAGAATCATCTTGTCATTGCAAGGGACCATGAAAGCACCAGAAGATTGAATTGAGATCCTATTTATAACCAGACTTTCTACCTCAGTGTCCCTAGAAGAACTGTAGATGAGATCATGGAATCAGTGCTGACAACTGTCAAAGCATCGGGACACAAGAGACACCTACAGGCTGGAAGTGGACAAATACTTCATTTCTCAAAAAAAAAAAAAAAAAAAAAAAACACACCAAAACAAACAAACCCAAAAAAGCACTTTGTGTGGATTCTAGAAAACAAATACCAAAAGAGCTGAAGAGAGCTTAATGTGACTCCTAACAATAATTGTGCCGCAGTGGCTCTATAGGGAGTAGAAGAGGAAACAGCTGTGTCATAGACATTCTGTATTTGAATCGTCAAAGCACAGGTCGCTCCATGCCACATAATACAACCAGGATGGACTTAAAGCACTGTGTCTGGGCAAATCAATTAAGGGATTAATTCCAACTTGTAGAACAAACATTTGGCACACACAGCTGTTTTGCAAATGTTTCTTGAATAAACACATGACCTTGCTCAGGCCTTCATGACCTGACCTCTTCTGGGTCCTCCAGGCTCCTTCTCATGCATCCTCCTTTCCTCCTCAACCTCCAGTGGTACCCCTCCTCCATTGTGGCCTTCCTCGCTTTTCTAGATTCCTAATGGGCATCCTTTAAGACCCAGGCCAAGAGAATGGCTCCTGAGCATGCTCCACCAATTAGATTCCCCTCCCGTAGTTCCTCAGTAACCTCTTGTCTCCCTTTCCTTGTGGCACACGGCATGGAAATGACTTGCCTCGGTGTCTTGTCTTCCTCACCTATCCTAGCCCTCTTATGGACAAAGGACAGTGATTTTATTTTCCTATTCATTGCTTCAGAGTAGAAATGAATGAGGTGAGGTCACAGAGCAATAGGCTCATGAAGTGTGCTGCTAATATAACCCAGGGAAGGTTGCAGAGGTGTTGAGGGAGAGACTTACAAGTGACAGATGCTGGCTGGGAGCATGGGCTTAAAAATAAGATGTCACCCCAAAGGATGCATGTGGAGGTGCTGCACTTACATCACAAGTGAACATCAGCAGCACACGGGCAGACAAGCCAGCGTGGAGCACGCGCTCTGCCGGCTGAGTCACCGCGTGGCCACCACAGAGGCGTGGGCCCAGGGCCGTCAGGCTGAACCCCTCACACGGCATGCTGAGGGAGCACTGCTCCCTTACCCACTCACTGGGACACTTACTTCTTCTTCCCAAGGACTTCGTTTTAAAGAAAAATTCTGTCAAATAGGGTGTACAGAGGCAAGGCTAATGAACAATTAAACCCATCTCGTTGGAACCAGGTATATTTTCACATAGAAAATAATAGGGAAGAATTGGAAGTTACATATAGACATTGGAATATACGGAGTGAGGAGAAAATATATAGCTATTTGCAAGGTAGCAAGGGTTTTGTTTGTTTGTTTGTTTGTTTGTTTGTTTGTTTTCTGAGGCAGGGTTTCACTCTAGCCCAGGCTGACTTGGAGCTCAGTCAGTAGTCCCAGGCTGGCCTTTAACTCACAACAGTCCTCTTGCCTCACCTCCCCAGTGCTGGGATTAAAGATGTGTGCCACTACACATGGCCCCAACAAAGATAAAAGCTTATTACCAGAGGGGGAGATGACTAATATTTGGGGCCATTGTAAACTGCGATGCTGCCCCTCCCCCACTATCATTGCTCAGCAGCTAAGTAAGCAGAGGTCACGACTAGTGTAGAGGAGCTTTGTCCCTCCCAGAACAGCGTTATTGCCCAGGCCTCTGGCTCTGTCTGGCCTTTGGCACTCTGCACAGATGCAGTTGCAGGTAATGAACTCTTGCTGCTTCCAGGTGCTCTGACCATGGCACAGTACTCGTATGAACAATTAGCAAGTATCAGCACTGACAATCTACAAAATAATTACACTGAAACAACAGTAAGACTTCTATTCATAATAAGCCAAAGTGACTTTCCACACTTACCGGTTGACCTGGTGGACCCGAGTCTCCTACATGTCCAGGTGGGCCTCTGGGGCCAGGTGGACCCATAAATCCTTTGTCACCTTTTATGCCTTTGATGTAACTTCCTGGAGGCCCAGGGGGACCTGGCTCACCTGAATTCACAAAGAGCTCATTAGGCTTGTCAGTAAAGGGTTCTAGAAGGTTCTACCATGGACTTCTTCAAAATCACAAGTCCTACATTTAGGCTTTGTCACAGACATCCTTTCTTTTGCTGTGTGCAATGGGACTGCAGTGAAGCGGAAGTAAGATAGTGCCAGGGAGATTCCCCCTGAGGACAGTCTGTTGGGGCAGGGTCTTGGCCTGAGCCTGGGGCCTGATCCTTAGTAGGAGCTCAGTAACTGGAGGTCTTCGTCTTTGAGGATCATTAGTCATGTCTGCTAATCTTCACTGAGGTCACCAACTTCATAAGAGAATGGGGAATGATAAGAACAGGAAAGACCAGAAGCAAAAAAAAGGAGCTATTAAGAAACATAATGCCGGCGTGGTGGCACACAGCTTTAATCCCAGCACTCGGGAGGCAGAGGTAGGAGGATTGCCATGAGTTTGAGGCCACCCTGAGAATGCAGAGTGAATTGCAGGTCAGCCTGAGCTAGAGTGAGACTCTACCTCAAAAAAAAAACCCAAAAAACAAAACAAAACAAAAAAACCAAAACAAACAAACAAACAAAAAGAAACATAAGAAAGGTGAGACCATCTTCTGTCATGTGTGACGTTCATTCTGTCTTCTGGAAGGAGACCCTTTACCTGGATTTCCTCTTGGGCCAGGGGGCCCTAGGTTTCCTTTTTGGCCAGGGATGATAGCTCCGGGAAGACCTGGTGGTCCTGGGAGTCCTGTTATGCCTGTGGGTCCTGGAGGCCCAACATCTCCTATGGACCCCTTCCTGCCAGGGAGGCCAGGCCAGCCAGGAGCTCCCCTGTCTCCTTTGATACCTGCAAAGAAGTGCCACTAAGTTTCTTTCATACTCCTAAAGGTATGATTGTAATCTGTGGTCATCTTTAATCATATAGGGGCACTTGCCTTGAAAATGTTAAGATTCATGAGACCATCATATGTATGTATGTATAAACAAAATATATATAAGCAAAATACAAGTCTATAGTTCCTCCTGCTGATCTTGGTAAGATCACTTCATTGTTACAAATCTCTGTTGTCTTATTTAAAAAGTAAAAATATACCCCCATACTATACTATCAGGCTAAAGTGTTCTGCAAATATAAGCCACAGTATTATTGTTTGAACTTTACTTAAAATGACATTACTTACTGAAAACACAATAGAACAAAAATACCCTTAAACATTATGGCACTGATGTGCTTTGGAAGTGTTGCTCAGCTAAACCCACACAAAGGAGCAGCAACATTAAAATCCTATTTTGTTTTCTTGTTAATTCTTCATAGCTGGAAGACATCATTTGGGAGAGACGAATATGGCAAGAGACAGGGATTTAACAATAACAACAACAGAAAAAAAAAAAAACAAACCCAGAAGTTCACAACTTAATACTAGCCATTTTTCATCTCGGAGAACTTTCAAGATGGTGTTCTGACTTTTACGAATGAAAGACAGGGCAGAGGACATGGCTCAGTTGATAAGGTGCTTGCTTGAGGACCTCAGCTTGCATTCCCATAAAAGCTGTAGAAGGTGGTGCATGTCTTTCATCCCAGCGCTGGGGGGGGAGAGATAGGAGGACCCCCGGGCTTGCTTGCTAGCTAGTCTAGCAGAGTTAGTGAGCTCTGGGTTCAGTATGACTCTCAAAAATATGTTGGAGAGTGATTGAGGAAGACCCAGTGTCAATTTCTGGTTTCCATATGGACATACATGTGCACCCACATTCATACAAACATGCACGTTACACACACAAAATGTAGTATGAACTGAAAATGATCACTATTCTCAAGAGAGTCAATGTCATGAACGGAGGAGACCTGCCAGCAAAGAGCAGTGGAAATGAGAGAGTCTGGTGGCAGGGAAGAAAGGTGCGGAATGTTCCTGGGCGGAAAGACTTAGATTGATAATATGTTAAAATCTCGCCCTACGCATATTCACATTGATTAGCTTTTTAATGCCTACACATTTGTGTTTTTAAAAGAAAATATTTAGATGCCCTCGGCTCACTTCTGGCTCACCAGTGCAGTCTTAGGTAGCAGTGACCTGATACGTCCAGATGTCTTGGGTTGTTCATGCCACATTCCTTATTGTTCCTTGCTCTGCAATACGATTTCTTTTAGAATTTGGGAGACTAAACGAATGGAATAATTCTATGGCTTCCAAACTATCTATCTCTTTGTTTAGTTATCCCAAGAGGTATTGGAGTATGTGATCACTTACTACACACCTGGGCTATTTCTATTTGTGAATTTTGAGGCTTTTTTGGCCCAATATCTGATCATTTTGTATTAAATTTTATTTCCAATTGAATGAAAATAATGCAAAGATGGTATTATTTTGGGTTTAGCCTTAGAATATAAACAGAAACATTTCTTTTGCATAAGATTCTAAAACTAAGCATTTGGACAGGAAGGTCTTCCTGCTCATGGGGAGGGCAAACTCTGAAAGGTGTGGGCACATTGGCACACCCCCCCCCAAATACAATCCCTAAGAAACAAGAAGAAGAGCAGCTCTTGTCTACATTCATGTGCTAACTGTTGAGGAAAGAGGCAAGTCCTCTCAAATTCAATTCAAAGCTACTTTTTATCTGGTCCTCAGCATCAATAACTATGACACATGCCTGTGCACAGAACGGTAGGAGAAGGCTATCAAGGGTCATTAAAATGTGCACTCGGATATTTTTTTTGGCCGGTTTCTCTACATACTAGAGAGGAGATAAAAGAAGCTGCTTTTCTTTTAAAATTCTGGCATGAGAAATGTTAACACTTGTAGTATACCAAACAAAAAATGTATAGACTTTAAGTCACATGCTGATAAGTTGCCGTGCACAACATGTTGGGAGAGTTACAGGATAGCCCCTGACAACCAATGACACAAGCCACAAGCTCAGTTCAGGGGGTGGAATCCAGGTGGGAAAAGGTTGGCATCACTGTGCAGACCAGCAGGGCTGGACGCTCATGGGGAAGCTGGTGACCTCACCTGCATCCTTGTAGGAGAGGAGACAGAGAAACTAGCTAACAAGACAAATACAAATGAATTTATTCATTCATTTGTGTAGGTATTCTGCGTGCATGTATTTGTATATGTGTGTACATCCATGAGCAGGTGTGTATAGGTGCACATGCATGTGTGTGTGCATGTATGTAGAAGCCAGAGGACAACCTCAGGTGTTGTCCTTGGAATACTGTCTTCTTTGAGACAAGGTCTCTCACTGGCCTGGAGCTCACCAATTAGGTTAGATCAGCTAGCCAGTAAGCTCTGGGGATCCAGCTTTCTCTGCCTCATCACTGGGATTAAAGGCATGCTCTGGCATTTATGTGGGTACTAGAGATCAAACTCAGGTCTTCATGCTTGCATGGCAAACACTTTACTCAGTAAGTTATCTCCACAGCCCCCTGACTGCTTTTTATCTTCAGAGATTTTCACTGAAGAAAATTCTAAAGTTGAATCACACCTCCTTATTTACTCTGTTTATTGTGATGATTTTTACATTGAACATTGACTATGAACACCTTATATTACCATAAGAGTTTCTTTCATTTGCTAGGTTCAATTATTTTATAGATCAAACATACAGACCTGGAATTTTGCCCTTGGGAATGTACATCTTTAGCTGTAGAAAGGAAAACTGCTTACCTTTAACACCAGGGCTCCCTCTTGGGCCTGCTGGAGGGGTCTGCAGCAAGCCTGAGAGAGATAATTTTAGCATATTAACATTTAAGTTAATTTCATTGCAATGTATGTATGTATGTGTATGCATATGCATGTAATATACTAAGAACAAGTTAGATGTGGTCAGTTCTGTCAGAAGAATTGTTAGAGCAATGTGAGACCAACATGCTCCTAATTCAATGAGTGGTTCAAAGATAATGTTCAAGTCCTACCTGTTTCTCCCTTTTGTCCGGCTGGACCAGGAATCCCATCATGTCCTTGGTTTCCTCTCATGCCCATTGGCCCAGGAGATCCTGGGAATCCTGGAGGGCCTGAAACCAACAGAAAATCCATGGCATTCAAAGAGAAGGCTTCTGTGTGAATACCAGAGAGATATGTGGAAGTGTGCTCTAGTTATGTGAAGTAGGTTCCTAGGGAAAACTATGCCCAGATTAATATGATCATAAGGATAGCTATGTAAGAGGTTTATATTAGCAGATACTGAATTACATATCTACCCTACTTTTCTGCATTTTGTCTGGAGCTGCATTCTGTGACAGCAGTGAGCATGGAGAACCGAGGAACAAGTGTGCTTTCTTCAGGAAAAGCAGGTGGGAAAAGCATAAAAATGAGACCTGGAGGGCCTTTCCTTCCTGGAGGGCCTGGGAAGCCTTTCATTCCGGTAAGTCCCAAATCGCCATCAGGGCCCCGCCTTCCTAGTGATGAAGAGAAAGGAAAGCAGAACATCAGGGTCCTGGGGAGGTGGCTCAGTGGTTAAAAGCACTTGCTTTTAAGGCCTGTTGCCTCAGGTTAAATTTCCCAGTATCCTTGTAGAGCCAGACTTACAATGTGGTGCATATATTTTGCCTCTGGTAAGAGGCCCTGGTGCACTCATATTCTTTCTCTCAACTCTCAAATGAATAAACAAAAATATTTTTTAAAAGAAGAGCATCAGGAGATGAGTGTTTACAGTAGCCACTGAACAGATCAGCAATTTCTCAAGCTGGTCTTAAGGAAAGAGTCTTGTGATAGGTCACTTCAGATCCTTGTCCTGGCAGTCAATACCCTGTAAACCAAGGCAGAGGTATGTCTAGCCACCAGCTCCATGGATTGCTCAATATCTGATTTGCAAATATTTTAAACCCTCAAGGTTTGACAGATAGTTCAAATGCTAGGCTTAAGAGAGGCCTGAAGCTGCAACCCAGTAACTTAGCAGGTGTTTGTCATTGTTTTCAAATGTCTCCTCAGTGCTGAGGATCGAATCTAGAGGCTCTGTGTGCTTGACGAGAGTTCTGCCTGAGCTGCATCTCCCGATGGGCAGTTGAAATGAAATGAAAACTCAAACTGTCAGCTAATATGAAAATCAACATCCAAAATCCAGTCCAGAAACATGTCAGAAAAATGTCCTAGAATAGTGTTACCGAGTTAGTTATATTGCCCCTAAATTCATATGTTGAAGTTATAAACCCCAGAACTCAGAATGTTATTGTATTTGGCAATGAGATTGTTAAAAACTTAGTGCAAGTAAGATTCCTGGTGGGACCTCATCCAATATGAATGGTATCCTTGTAACAGATTAAGACATGTAAGAGGAAAGATGAAAGATCGTTCTACAAGCCAAGCTTAGAGGTCTCATAGGAAAATAGCCCTATCAGCATCTTAATCAGACACTGGCTTCCAGAACTATGAGAAACAATTTTCTGTTGATTAACACTTAATTCTATTACATACACAGACAGACAGACAGACAGACAGACAGACAGACAGACAGACACACACACACACACACACACACACACACACGGGAATATAATTATTTTATACTATATTAAATGCTGTACTATAGATGGTACTTGTTAAGGAGGTCTCAGCTAATCATTCAGATGTAAGACCATTCACTGAAGCATGGTTTGAATCTCTAGGGTAGATTTGTAGAGGCAGAAATTTTGATTACAGGAGAAGAGTTTTAAATTTTAGTCCCTCAAATAGTAAAAATGGCTCCTTTTAAAAAATTTTTACTGACAACCTTTGTCTGTAGAGCCATAGTTCATATCATGATCATAAACCCCTCCAAAATCCCCTCCACTGAATCCCTTCTCACTAGTCTCTCTCCTTAAAAAATGGCTCCTTATGACTAATTCACCTTGGAGTTCAAAGTCAAATAAAACTAACTGCAGCACAAACATGTTTCAGTTTCTGTTTGCACAGATGACCACAGAAGGAAATGACCATTCTGCACATCATATTTCCACCCTTAAGACTTGCAAAGCCAGGGCTCACCTGGGTGGCCAGGACTTCCAGGACTCCCAGGAGCTCCCTCAGGTCCAGCAGACCCCGACTTTCCAGGTGGGCCAGGTGGTCCTCTTTCTCCTTTCTTTCCTGGCTCACCTGGCAATCCTATATCCCCCTTAAATTAAGTCAGACACTTTTTAAAAATTCACATAAGCAGGACATGCAATTAGAATTAAATACAAACTTTTAAAACTTGTTTATCAATCCACATTAAGCACTTGTTATGGGCTAGTGCTGTGAATGTGTTGAGGGATGGATTGGCCACATGCTTGTGGACCCAGTGCAAAGTGCAAACACAGCTCTGTGTTGTACAGCTACTGGAAAGATTTCAGGAGTGCAGCAGCACAGCATCAAACCAAGATGGGAGCCTGGTTAGGCCGGGCCCTTGTGACAGTGTGTGCTGCATCTCATGAAGCGGGATGACGGCCTCTCCAGTGGGAACTAGAGCGGTGTTAAATAACCACACAAGCAGATAATTTCAGATTGTGATGACTGACGGGATCAGAAACCTGTCAGGCAGATACCTGTCCTCCTGACACAACACATGAAGACCCACATATACCATTAACATGTTAAAAAAACCTTTCAATGCATTCATATTCATTGTATCTGCATTTCAGATTCATGATACATTGGAACATGCAGTTTGATGGTGGCATAAAATTTTCATCAGAGCTGATTAAAATAAACTGCTCTGCTGAAATCATAAAGTCCAGCTTATTTTGTGTTCAGTGCACGGTTCTGAAACTTCATCTTATTACCCATGAAACTCCCAAGTCTATGTGGAACTGCTAATTATTTCTATGTAAGATCAAATAGAACTTCTCACTGAGAAAATATCTTCATGGAAGGAGTTTCCCTGGTTTTCTGAGAAACTATTCTAAGTAGGAAGAGGAAAACAATCATTCGTGTTCCAAGTAATAAAAGGTTGTTTTCTTGTGTGTATGTAAATTTCTAAGATTTCTCTTTCTTATTTTGATAATTGCTACTGGAAAAAATGAAAGAATTATTATTGTCATTTTCATTTTCATAGTGCTTTGAGACAGATTGTCATATAGCCCAAGATGGTTTCAAACTTGCTATGCAGCCGAAAATATCCTCAGCTCCTATCTCCACCTTCCAAGTATTGGTGTTGCAGGCACGTGGCGCCACCACTAACTCACAAAATGGAAAATTGAAGAAAAAGTCCTCTTTTGATGTTTCAAAAGAGAGAAAAAACTTCATAAATAATAACTTATGTTTTGAAACCATATATTCTTTTTTTGTTTATATTTTTTTATTTATTTTATTTATTTGCAAACACACAGAGAGTGAATGGGCATGCCAGGGCCTATTGCCACTGCGAACAAACTCCAGATGCATGTGCCCTTTTGTGCATATGACTTTTTGAGGGTATTTAGGAATTGAACCCAGGCTGGTAGGCTTTGCAAGCAAGCACGTTTAACTACTGAGCCATCTTCCCAGCCCCAGAACCATATATTGTTGAGCATCATTCCTTTATAAAAAGTTGTATTCAGATATTTCACATTCAATTAAGGGAGGTAAGTGAATCTCTTGGGATCTCATGTTGACAATCCCTGCTTACTGGATTTTCTGTTAATGACTGTACTGCGCCAGCCTTGGCTCTTAATGTAAGTAATGTAGAAAGAAGGGTTGGAAGGAAATAAACTGAAGAAAACAACCAAGCCCCACAGAAACATCGGGTTGCTGCCTCACAGTATGAACCTCACTGTGACCGAACACAGGCTTTTGGAAGAGTCAAGGTAAAAATACTGTGTGTAAGGAAGTAAAAATAAAGTTCTAGAACAAGAGTAAATACATGTATCTCGTGAGTTTACTTTTTAATTATGTTGTAAAGTTATTTTATTCTACACCTCTTAATGTGTCTTAATATTAAAAGGAGCTTTAATTAGAAAATGCATAAACTCTAAGATAACACTGGCTAGCTTGAATTCCAAGGACAGAAATCCTGCCTTCCCTGTCAGTCTGTGTGGGCCTGGCATTTCTGCCCCCTTCTGGGAACACACTTAAACTTCAGGGCCAGAGCAAATCCATGGTGTCTGCAACAAACTTTCCAAAGCTGAGAGTATGAAACGTCCTTACTTGTGGAAATAGGATTAAAAAAAATCAAAATATATCCACATTGAATCTGTAGCTTTGTGGATATATTTTTATTTTGTTTTCTGAAACAGGGTCTCATGTAGTCCAACCTGACCTCGAACTCACTATTTATGCTGAAGGAAGATGTTAGTCTTCTGAGCCCTCTGCTTCTTGGATGCTGGCAATACAGGAATGTGCCGTTATACCTGGTTTCATCCAGCTGCTGCGGATTGAAGCCCTGGCAAACTAGGCAAGCACTCTACCAACGGAACTATATCTCTCTCTGTGGTCATTTTAATGCTTCCCGCCCTTTCCAAGACATAACTTCTGGTGGCCTATGTACCTTTGGTCCCTGTGGTCCTGGTCTGGTGCCTTCTGAATAACCCGGTTCTCCCTTATCTCCTTGGAGACCACGATTCCCTGGCAGGCCTGGTTTTCCAGCTAGACCTGGGAGTCCTGAAGTTCCCCTTCTTCCTTTAGGTCCTGAAATGAGGAGAGAGATCAGGTAAGTGAGACAAATGTGGGGACTTAGAAGAGTTCTACTTCTGACATCTACATAAATTGTTCTTCTCCCAAGAAGTTAGTTTTCCAGAACCATGAACATGAGGTCATTATAAGAAATGATTATAATTTATTTGTCCTGTTCTCACTCATATTCTAGTCATACAACAATACCTTTATCTAAAAGCAAACCTTGTTACCTGACATAAAGTTTCCAGTCACTGTAATGTGGAACACAGGAAAGCAACAATGATGGCCTGTTGTAAGCCTATGAGCTCATGATAGGGAGTTGGACATTACCTGGTGTGCCCATAGTCCCCATGTGCCCTGGCATGCCGCGTGGTCCTGCTTCTCCAGGGTCCCCAGTGCTCCCCTGATCTCCTTTAGGGCCTGGAGAGGAAATAGAGTCATGTAACGTGCATAGCTCCTGGGCACAGTAGATGCTCAGTACGTAGCTGCTGTTCACAGGAGTAGATGAATCCAGAGCCCCTGTCTAGCTAGTGTAGGCCCTTGGTTAGCTGTCCTGTTCCCTTAAGCTAGTGTGAGGACTGGAGACACAGAACATGGAAAACTAGACAATGTGAAACTCCTGTCATTAGGCCTGGATTTCAACCATCAAAGCCATCTTAGAACCAACCCCTGTAGGAAAGAGGGGCCCCCTGCGCTAATACACCCCCGACAGCACACTGACATTAATTTCCATGCAATATATTTTGCTACTGAGTGATAGGAGACTGCTATAATAGTTTAAGATTTACTCCAGGAACTTAATAACTTATTTAAAAAGAAAAGGGCAGAAGTCAAATTGACTAGAGCACTAATTTTTACTTCTGATATGTAATGTGTGATAATTTCCCATAATACATAGCAGCTATTCTGACTAGGAAATCTTAAAACATGATCTGTACCTATGGATGAGTCAATAATACCTGGAGGGCCTGGCAGCCCAGATGGTCCTGTGGGGCCTTTCAAACCTGGTAATCCTGGAATACCTCTGTTTCCTTTTTCACCGGGGTTTCCTACAAATCCTAAAGTTAAAGATCAAACATTAAAAGTGCACATTTGAGGGCTGGAGATGCGGCTAAGTGGTAAAGTGCATGCCTCGTATGCATGAGGCTCTTGGATCATTCCTCAGCACGGAAGCAGACAAGCCTTGTTACATTGGTCTATATCTTCGTTGAAGCTGATGGGCTTTTACTATGACACAATGTTGCATGTTATCAAGAGCAGGAGCGTTAAAAGGAGATACTATGTATAAAGCTTTGACACAGGGTCTATATGAGAGCAGTAGCAGCTGACACCATGATGTTTATGCATTCAGACAGCATTGTTGAGACCTGGGGAGGTAGAATGTATGTCTAACATGTGTGAGGCACTGGGCTCCATGTCCAGTACTGCAAACAATAACAGATGTGAAGACTTAGTCGCCTAACACCTCTTCATTTCTTATAGTACACTGGCACACTACACACTTAGGATTATGAAGTATTGAGTAAGTCAAGACCCTACCCGGAACCACTTTGTCCATCAGTGAACCCCCACCTCCCATGGTTTGAACTCAGTTCTGCATGGACGAGAAGTCCATGACTCTCACAGGACACCATCCTGCTTTCCCTAAAAGGTTCCCTTTGATCAATTTATTCTCCTGCTCATTGATATGTATTGGACTTCTTTTTACCTCAAAGCCAAATATCATCTTCCCTAACTTCTTGGAACATGCCACAGTCTGTACACAGCCTGCCTTTGTGCCTCTTCCTGCCTCTGTATTTATTTGCACACACATGCGTGTGGCTTCTGGAAGTGAACTCCGCTTTGTGTACCTGGCTTTGTGTGGGCACTGGAAACTGAACGCAAGGCAGCAGGCTTTGCAGTCAAGTGCCTTTAACAGTGGAGTCATTTCCCCAGCCCTCTGTGTCTATTCGTTTACATACAGGTTGAGCTGCTAATTAATAAGCAGGTTTTGAGCTGTGTTGACAAGTTGAGTTCTTAGTGCTTAATTTGGGAGCTGGCCAGGTAAACAAACACCCGCCACCCAGGGAAGAATTTCTGGAAGGAGAAGTAAGTTTTGTTGTTCAGCCTGGAAGTCCAAATGCAGCTCATTGGGTGGAGAAAGCACAGGATGAGACAAGATTTCCAGGTCCAGGAGTGGTGAGTACAGAGGGCTGAATTGTTTTGTACCCCAGTATTTTGCATTTATCCCAATCGAAGAATCTATACTGTTCAGTGTGTGCATTTGTTCTAGCGTGCATGCCAAGCCTGGGTTAGTTGTGTATGGTCTGAGAACTAAGGGTGAATTTTACATTGATAGAGTTAGAAAAGCAAAGCAAATCAAGGAAAGCCAAGGAAAAATATGTCACAGGGACCTTATGTGGCTCCTCTGCTATGGCCGTATCTCTGAGAAGGTGGCATTTTACCCACAAATTGTTTTCGCAAAGTTGCTTAGTATTAAATGTGAGCAATGGGATTAAATTTGAGGCCTGCTTAGAAATATGGCTTTACTGGTTATATTAATCATGTGACAAAAACAGCACAAAAAGTAGCTAAATAACTTGAATATTTGAATGGTTCAGATACCAGTGACCCCCCTCACCACACACACACACCTAACAGTTAACTGTATTGCTGAAAGGTTAAAGCTCAGGAAGACACATTTTCTTTTTACTGTTATTCCCTCCAAAACTCTGAACTAAGAAGCTGGTTTTGGATGCATTCAGAAATATCCATTGGTAGGTGACAGAATGAAGTAGAATTTGGGGAAATGTTGATTTCCACTGGAAAGTTGTTGTTTTTTTTCTTTTTTGTTAATGAGATGAGGTCTCACTCTGTAGCCCAGGCTTCCTTAAACTCATAATCTTCCTACCTCAGTCTCCCAAATCCTGGGATTATAGGTATATGCCACTATACCTGGCTCAACTTGAGGGAAAATGAGTCAGGACAAGGCTTAAAAGAAGGAATACAAAAGATATAACACCATTTGCCTGTTCCAGCAGAACCAGAACTCAGAACCTCGTCCAGTCTCAGCCAATCAGCTACCTCTCTCGCCCCCACCCATATGTGTCAACTTTTTCTAGAGCCCAGAACAGTCAGCAAGCTCTCAGTTTTACCTGAGCCTGAGGGCAGAATGCACCACAGTGAGATTGTAAAGGGATGCTTACCTCTTTCTGCAGTCAAAAGTACTAGCCCTGGGCTATTCCTGCCCCTCTCCCCCTGCCAACAAGACCTCTTTCTTTCTTGGCTGTTCATCCCCCTCGTCAATCTGGGTCCTGCTGGGGTGAGATGGGGGCTACTTCTAAGTGGGCTCCCTGCCCCTTCCTGCCTCCCAGATGGCTGAATCTCTCTGTACATTCTTCCCCTTTTCTTCTCTTAATCTAATGAAGTCTCTCTGAGTCTTACCCTCTCATCTATGGATTTTAATTTTTTTAAGTCTTAAGATCTGGGGTGCCCTAAATTTATCAGTGCATTGGCATATTGGAAAGGAACTCTAAAACTCCATTTACAACCTGGATTAAAGAAGTTATTTTAGACTTCTGGGTAAGATGGTAGCATAGGAGTCATGCTATATCAGCCTAGCAAGGAATTTAAGTAAAACCACAGCAAAAGACATCATTCTTCTGCAAAGTGAAGGTGTATAGGTTTGTATTATCCACAGCAGAGAAGCAAGAGAGACCAAGATTGACTAGAAAGGAGAAAAATGGCTAGAATCCTGCCGAGGTACTTGGGGCTCAGTCCATACAATATGCATGCATGCCTGGCCTGGCACCAAGCTGCAGGAGCAGAGACAAACAAGGGGTTTTCCAACCTCAGCCTCCCTGCAAAGTCAAGAGACCTGAAGGGGAGACAGCAGGGATCAGCTAAGGAGCGGCTGACAGGGCCACAGGCGGAACCAGCTGAGCGGTTCCAGTACAGCTCCAGGCTTCCTGCACTCTCCCCTCCCCCATCTGATAGAACCGTGACCCTCGGGAGAACACATTCAGCCCCAACAGCAGGGCATCTAGCACAGCTGATCAAAACACCAGCTCCCCAGCTCCACAGCACAACCTGGAGGGATCGAGGTGGGCACTCAGCCTTGGTAAGATTGGAAGCCACCCCAAAAGGTAACGAGGCCAACTGACAAAAAAGCAGGTACCTAGGCCTGCACTAGAAGTGCTAATCTCTCTTTCCATGTCAGGGAAAGTTATGGGTTACATGTTCTTAGTTGGCTTTCCCATTCTCAATTAAGCTGTATTTGGGGGTTGACTACTGTTGCCCTTGATGCTTTCAAATTTAAAGGGCCTTTGTCTTTTGGTTTTGTAATTATTGGGGGCAGGGTCTAATTCAGATCCAGGCTGACCTGGAACTCAATTCAGAACAAAATTCTCAACCTCCCAGCTGAGAGGATTAAGTGAAGAGCAACACACACCCTTAGGGATTTTGGCTTTATCAGGTTATCTGTTTGTTTCAACCCCCACACTTGCATACTCTGTGCTGGCTTTTAATGAATGTGTGTATCGTTTAGTTGAAGTTCAAAATTTGCCAGTAAATTGTTTCCCCCAGCCCACTAGAATACTTGAATAGCAGACATACTCAGCATTTAGGATTATTTCTGTGTTTGGACCGAAGTACCAGAGCTACACTTGGCACCTTATACTCATATCCTGAAGGTACATAAAGCTGGATCTCTACATCTAAGAACACTGCTGGTAAGCAGAATACCCAAACATCAAATCAACTTAGGATGCAAAAGTTGCTACATTATAATACAAGAAACACAAAGAATCAAGACAATACAATCCCACCAAAAATATAAGTCTATCAGAAATGATCCCCAATGAGAGAGTTTTAGATGAAATGCCTGACAAAGATTTTTAAAAATTATTTTATCTATACTCAAAGAAATCAAAGAGGAAATCAAAGGAATCAAAGAAGAAAACAAAGGAATTAAAGAAGAAAACAAACTACTGAACGAGAACACAGGAAACCAGCTTAATGAAATAAGGAGGTCATTATAAGACATGAGCAAGGAAATATAAAGACTGAAGAAAGACCAGGCAAAAAACTAGCACTTAAAAACATAGTCAATCAAATAAAAAACTCTATGGAAAGTCTCACCGTAGAATGAATGAAAGACAGAACAGAATATCTAAACTAGAAGACCAGGTGGCAGACCTAATACAGTCCAACAAAGAGAAAGGAAAGCTAATAGGAAGGTATGAATGGGAATTTCAAGATATTTGTGATGCTATGAAAAGACCAAACATAATTCAAGATATAATAGAATAAGAAAAATTTCACTCTAAAGTAGGCACTGTCAAAAAAATCATAGAAGAAAAATTTTCCCAAATTGAAAAAGAAATGCCAGTGCAGATACATGAAGCTTTTAGAACACCAAACAGACAAAACCTGGGAAGAACCTCTCCTTGCCATGTTATTATTAAACTACTAAATATACAAACCAAACAAAATATATTGAAAGCAATTAGAGGGAAAAAGCAAGTCACCTACAAAGGCAAGCCCATCAGAATAACAGCAGTTTACCCAACACAAACTTTAAAAGCCAGAAGGGCTTGGAATGATGTATTCTAAGTTCTGAAAGATAACAGCTGTCAACCAAGATTACTTTATCCTGCAAAGCTGTCTATCCAAATTGATGGAGAAATAAGGACATTCCATGACAAAAACAGGCTAAAGGAATTTATGACAACCAAACTAGCTCTACAGAAAATACTTGAAGGAATTCTTCATACTGAAGAGAAAGCAAAACACACACAGGAGGAAATAGGAAAAAATAAACTATATTCAAATAACACTTAAAGCAAATGAGTAAAGGGAAAACAGGAAGCACTGCAAAATAAGAAAAATGGTGAGAATAAATACATACCTTTCAATAATAACTCTTAATACCAATGGCCTCAATGCTCCAACCAAAAGACACAGGCTTGCAGAGTGGATTAAAAGGCAATGATGTTCTGCTGTTTGTTGCCTCCAGGAAACTCATCTCTCAATAAAAGATAGACACTGTCTTAGGGTGAAAGGATGGAAAATGGTATTTAAAAAGTATTTTATTTTTATTTATTTATTTGACACACACACACAGAGAGAGAAGGGGCACACCAGGGCCTCCAGCACTACAAACAAACTCCAGATGTGTGTGCCCCCTTGTGCATCTGGCTTACATGGGTCCTAGGGAATTGAACCTGGATCCTTTGGCTTTTCGGACAAATGCCTTAACCGCTAAGCCACCTCTCCAGCCTGGAAAATGGTATTTCAAGCAAACGGGCCTAGGAAACAAGCAGGTGTTGCTATCCTAGTATTTGACAGGATAGACATCTGGATTAAATGATGTCATGGAACAAATGGACCTAACAGATATATACAGAACATTCCATCCAAATGCTGCAGAATATACATTTTTCTCAGCAGCACATGGAACATTGTCTAAAATTGACCATATGTTTGGACACAAATCAAATCTTAATAACTACAGAAACATTGGAAATAATCTCTTGTACTCTATCTGACCACAATGGGATTGAACTACAAATCAGCAACAAGAAAAACTACAGAGCAGACACAAATCCATGGCAACTAAACAGTAAACTGCTGAATGATGAATGGGTCATTGAAGAAATCAAAAAGAAAATCAATAAATTCATAGACTCAAATGATGATGAGAATACAACATACCAAGACCTTTGGGACATAATGAAGGCAGTCCTAAGAGGAAAATTTATAGCTCTAAGTGTTTACATTAAGAAATTAGAGAGTTCACAAGTAAACAATTTAATGCTTCACCTTAAGGCCTCGGAAAAAGAAGAACAAGGAAAACCAAAAATCAGTTGATGGGAAGAAGTAATGAAGATTAGGGTAGAAATTAATGAAATAGAAATAAACAAATAAACAAAAAATTCAAAGAATCAATGAAACAAAGAGTTGGTTCTTTGAAAGGATAAAGAAGATTGATAAGCCCATAGAAAATCTGACCAGAGGAGAAAATAGACAAAAATTAATAAAATTAGAGATGAAAAAGGCACCAATACAACAGATACCAAAGAAATTCAGGAAAACATAAGGACATAGTTTAAGAATATATATGACTGTTCGTTTGAAAACCTGAAAGAAATGGATGATTTCCTTGATTTATATGACCTACCAAAATTAAATCAAGATAAGATAAAGCATTTAAATAGAGCTATAACAAGTATGGAGATCCAGGCAGTTATCAAAAATCTCCCAACTAAAAATGCCCAGGCCATGGGATACCTCCAAGGAGTTGTTGGCCAGAGAGATCCCTGATGCCCCCAAAACATTATAGGCCATTGCCAAGGCCCTTGGTTTCCCACCAGGAATAGATGGTAAGACCCTTTTGCTGAAGACTCCACATACTTGGGCTGCAAGGCCACTGAGAAATCCTGCTGGAACTGAGCTGATAACCTCCTCCATGTAGACCAGCTGACAGAAAGCTGGAAGAAGCCATTCTACATGCAGTTCAATGGGAGAAAGAGATACCACCAGTGAAGATACTCAACAGTGGACACCTCAAACCTTGTAATTGGCCAGCCAGGCCAAATGAGCCAACGGGTGCAATAGTGGCACGTCTGTCATGGTGGAAACCAACTGCCCTCCAATTGGACTGGAGGCCCGCTCCATGGGGGGAACCACATCCCTGATACTGAAAACTTAAAACAGGGGTAGTCATGAACCCTAGGAGTGTAACATCTGCTAATGTCTGGAAAAATGTATATACTATGATTATCAAGCTGCCCAGTAAGCACTTCTCTTAATATTTATACCCTTATATTAATGATACTCTCACTTTGGGTAGAGAATCTTCTCTTTTCAGATGGCAGTGACCTTGGGATGACTCAGAAAGTATCATAGTGCTGGAAAGAAGTGACTGGAGTACTGAGTAACATCTCAATCACACCTTCCAAGGCTCAGGGTCTAATGTGGAAGAGGTGGAAAGAATGTAAGAGCCAAAGGAAGGATAGGACTCCTTACAACATGCTCCTCAAGACACAAAATGGCCTAGATATCCATGACCTCATAGTGCCTGACACTACCTACACAAAACCATCATAAGAGGAGGAAAAGACCATGACATCAAAATAAAAGAGAGACTGATTGAGATGGGGAGGGGATATGATGAAGAATGGAATTTCAAAGGGGGAAGTGGAGGGTGGGGTGGGAGGGTATTACCATGGGATACTTTTTATAATCATGGAAAATGTTAATAAAAATTGAGAAAAAAAATAAAAATAAAAAAGCCCAGGCCCAGATGGATTCACTGGTGAATTTTACCAGACTTTCAGTGAAAAACTAACACCATTGTTTTTCCATAAAATAGAAAAGGAAGGAATTCTATGAAACTCCTTCTATGAAGCCAGCATCAACCTGATATCAAAACCAGACAAAGACAGAATAACAAAAGAAAATTATAGACCAATCTCCCTCATGAACATATATGCAAAAATTCTCAACAAAATGTTGGCAAACAGAATACAAGAATATATCAAAGCTATCATTCACCCCAACCAAGTATGTTTCATCCCAGAGATGCAAGGATGGGTCAACATATGCAAATCAATCAATGTTATATACTACATAAACAGGCTGAAGGGCAAAAATCACATGATCATGTCAATAGATGTAGAAAAAGCATTTGACAAAATCTAACACCCTTTCATGGTAAAAGTCCTGTAGAAACTGGAAATAGAAGGAAAATATCTCAACATAATAAGGACTATTTGTAACAAACCTACAGCCAACATAATACTAAATGGGGAAAAACTTGAAGCTTTTCCACTAAAAACAGGAACAACACAAGAGTGTCCATTGTCCCTATTCTTATTTAATATAGTACTCAAAGTCTTAGCTTTAGCAATAAGACAAGGGACACTTATAAAATGGATACAGATTGGAAAGGAAGAGATCAAATTATCATTATTTGCAGATGATGTGATTCTATACATAAAGGATCCTAAAGACTCTACCAGAAAATTGTTAGATCTGATAAACGCTTTTAGCAACATAGCAGGATGCAAAATAAATACACAGAAATTAGTGGCTTTTCTTTATACTATCAATAAAGATGCGGAGGATGAAATATGGGAGTCAATCCCATTCACAATTGCCTCAAACAAACAAACAAACAAACAAACCTTGGAATAAGTCTAACCAAGGAAGTGAAAGTTCTCTATAATGAGAACTTTAAAGCACTCACACGAGAAATTGCAGAAGACACTAGGAAATGGAAAGACATCCCATGTTCTAGGATTGGAAAAATCAATATTGTGAAAATGTCAATCTTATCAAAAGCAATCTACACATTTAATGCAATTCTCATAAAAATACCAATGACATTCTTCACAGAAATAGAAAAAAAAAATCCTAAAATTCATTTGGAAGCACAAAAATCCTCAAATAGCCAAAACAATTTTAAGCAACAAAAATAAGGCTGGTGGTATCACCACACCCAATTTTGAGCTGTATTACAAAACTATAGTAACAAAACAGCATGGTACTGGCACAAAGAAAGAGACATAGATCAATAGAACAGAATAGTGGACCCAGATGTTAATATAGGCGGCAATAGCCATCTTATTTTTGACAAAAGTGCCAAAAAAATTTCACTGGATAAAAGACAATATCTTCAACAAGTGGTGCTGGGAAAACTGCATATCTATATGTAGAAGGATGAAAATAGATCCTTGTCTCTGTCCAGGCACAAGAATCAAGTCCAAATGGATCAGGGACCTTAATATCAGACCTGAAACTCTGAAATTGCTAGAGCAAAAAATAGGAGATACCCTTCAACATATTGGCACAGGCAGTGACTTTCTGAATATAACCCCAGCTGCTTAGGAAATAAAACCACTAATAAAACACTGGGATCTCATGAAATTACAAAGCTTTTGTACAGCAAAGGACACTGTGAATAGAGCAAAGAGACAACCTACAGAATGGTAAAAATCTTTGCTACCTATACATCTGATAAAGAATGACTATCCGGAATATACAAAAAACTCAAAAAACTAAATAATAAGAAATCAAAAAACACACTTAAAATGGGCTATGGAACTAAATAAAGAATTCCAAAAAAAAGAAACACAGATGGCATATAAACACCTAAAAGAAAAATGTTTGACATCCTTAGCCATCAAAGAAATTCAAATTAAAACTACTTTGAGATTCCATCTCACTCCTGTCCAGAATGGCTATTATCAAGAAAACAACTGATAAATGTTGGCGAGGATGCAGAAAAAGGTGAACCCTTCTATACTGTTGGTGAGAATGTAGTCTGGTACAGCCATTGTGGGGATCAGTGTGGAGGTTCCTGAGACAGCTAAAATTAGATTTACCATATGACCCAGCTATAGCACTCCTAGGCATATATCCTAAGGACTCTTCTCATTACCTAGAGATACTTGCACAACAATGTTTATAGCTGCTCTTTTCACAATAGGTAGGCAATGGAACCAGCCTAGATGTCCCTCAACAGATAAAGATATAGTACAGTTATAAAATGGACTTCTATTCAAGTAATAAAGAAAAATGAAATTATGAAATCTGCAGGCAAATGGATAGATCTGGGAAGGATTATACTTAGTGATGTAACCCAGGCCCAGAAAGCCAAATGTTGCATGTTTTCTCTCATATGTGGATCCTAGAACTGTGTGAGGGTTGGAGTAAAATCAGTAGCAGAGCCCACTAAGCTAGAAAAGGGCTAAAAGGGAGGGAGGGAGGAGAGGGGTGGACTTAAGGGGATGGTACTGTATATACGTAAGTAGATGGTAAGAGGTTGAGTAAAAGGAATGAGGGGGGAGGGGCAGTCAAAATCCAGGATATTGTGTATAAGGCACATGATGACCTTTTTTTTTGGATAATGGCACACCCAGAAGCCATAGACTAGAAAAATTTCAGTGCCAGGGATGGATACCTTCCAGTGAGCTGTTAGCCAGGGAGGTCTCTGATGCCCCCCAATTATTACAGGCTACTGCCAAGGCTCTTGGTTTCCCACCAGGAATAGACCCTAACACCCTATTACTGAAGTCTTTACATGCCTGGGCTGCAAGGTCACTGAGAAGTCAAACTGGGGCTGAGCTGAAAACCTTCTCCAGGTGAACCAGCTGACAGAAAGCTAGAAAAAGCTGCACTGCATGCAGCCCTATGGGAGACAGAAGCCGTCAGTGGTGAAAGCAGTGGACTCTGCAAGTGTCAAATTCAGCCAGCCAGGCCAAACGAGCCAACAGGTGCAATAATGTCATGTCTGTAATGGGGGAAACTATCTGCTCTCTACTTGGACTGGAGACCTGCTCTGAGGGAGGGAATACATGCCTGTACTGAAAACCTAATCAAAAGCCTATGGTGGGGGAGGTCATGAGCATTAGGAATGCTCATCTGGCTAAATGCATATATTTTGCTCACCAAACTGTAAGCACTTTACTTAATATTCATATCTATATATTAATGCTACTCTCACTGTTGGTTAGAGACGCTTCCCTTTGCAGATGGTGGTGACTATTGGGATGACCTAAAAGGTACCATATTTCTGAGAAAATGTAATGGAGGAATGTTCAGCACCAAAACATCTCTATCACATCTTCAGGGTCTATTGCAGAAGAGGTGGCAGAAAGAATGTAAGAGCTGAAGGAAGGGTAGGACTGCTTACAATGCAATTGGCCAGACAGAAATTGGCCTTGATACACATGACCTTGCAGTGCCTAGCACTACCTTCACAAGACCCTCATAACAGGAGGAAAAGTTGATGACATCAAAATAAAAGAGAGACTAATGGAGAGAGGGAGGGGATATGATGGAGTGTAGATCTGAGATGGGGAAAGTGGGGGAGGGAATCATCATGGTTTATTTTCTGTCAGTATGGAAGCTATCAATAAAAAGGAGAAAAAGAAGCTAGTTTCAATACTATTTTCTATTACACTGGGTTACACAGGGCCACTCTCAGGCAAATGTATAATATACCTGGAACGCACTCTTCTCCATAGCCTCCTAGCGTCCTGTTCAATCCTTCTCCCTTCTGCTAGTCCCTTTGTTCTTAGAATGTTTTGTTTCTACTTTCATGTCATGTACGTGAACGAGAGAGAGAGAGAGAGGAGGGAGAGAGATTTTGTGTGTCTGTATAATACTTAGGACGCACAAATGAGGAAATTGTATTTATGATATTTGTACTTCTGACAGTGACTTAACTCACTGCATATGATTATCTCCAGCCACATCCATTTTTCTGCAGGTGACATGCCTACACTCTGTGGCTGAGAAAGCCCCTTGTGCACACATGCTCCACTTTCCTTATCCATTCCTCTGCTGACACCTGGGTTGCTTCCACAGCTTAGCCATTGAGAATAGGGTTGTAATAAACATTGATGTGCAACTGCCTGAGAAGGTTTTAGTGTACACTTTTCTAAGGATTTACTTTTTCCCCTATCTTTCAGAAAGAGGGTCCAGGCCTATGATTAAATTTTTTCTAATGTTAAGTTACATACAGCAGACAAAGGTATAGAATTAATTTAGCAATAAAACGCTGTGTGTTAAATAGACAACCTAGTGTTCTTGCTCAGCACCAACTGCGTGAGTTATGCAGGTGACTAAACACAGAACTCATTTGTCAGTCAGAGGAATTTGCCTTGATGACTGTCCCAGAGTCAGCTCTATGTTCTGATAAGAAACACACAGCGTTCTTTACCTTTGAGCCCCAGTTCTCCTTTGTCCCCTAGTAAGTGCTGTACTTGAGAAGGTCCAGGGTTTCCCATCTCTCCTGGTTCACCTTCTGCTCCCGGGGGTCCTCTCTCGCCCTTTATTCCTGGGATTCCAAGGCTACCTGACGGACAGGAGTGACAATATCACATCCTAACATCCTTAAATAGTGCATAGGGATTCAAAGCTTAGCAGAGGCTACAATGAAACATGACAGAAAAGATTATGTTGCTGAGAACATGATTAATTCCCCAACAGACAGCCACATAAGAATAGTGACTAAGCTCAAAGTGAGCTTAGCCACTTTTTTCCCCTTAAAGAACAAAATATCATTTTTCCCTTAAAGAATAAAATGTCACGTATGCTGCTCCTAAATAAATGCACATTGTCCCTTCCTCCTTCTATGGGGACAAACACTGTCACTTACCCCTCTGTCCCTGCGAGCCTGCCTGCCCAGGAGGCCCTGGTGAGCCAATGGTTCCAGGATAGCCCATCACCCCAACTTTTCCTCTTTCGCCTATGGAAAGAAGTTAACACAAAGCAGCGCAAGTGTATGAATGTGAAAAACAATGTATTCCAGAAAGCAAAGTAAATTAAGCTTAAGAGATCAGGCATTGAAGGCATGGGTTCTATAAGCAGAAAAATAACCAAGGTTGTGTAAGAGATGGGTCAATAAGTGGCCTTTTAAAATCTCACTTGTGTGGAAGTCATTGGTAGCAAATCACAATTATGATTGAGAACAGAGAACACAGAAGCCATGGAACCCTCTGTGGCCTCCTTCCCCTCCGCTCCCCTCCCCTCCCTCCCCCTCCCCCTCCCTCCTCTCCCTTCCTCTTGCCTCCCCTCCTCTCCTGTCCCCTTCTCTTCCCTTCCCTGCCTCCTTTACATCCATTATACCTACCTACTTTATCTATTTATTTGCTTATTTGTTTCATAGCACTTAGTTGACCCTATTTTATTTTCATTTTTCAAGTTTGCATGCTGTGATGGGTTTCCTTATGGCATTTTTGTACATATGCAGTTCTTATTCTTTTTATTTATTTATTTATTTATTTATTTATTTATTTATTTATTTGAGAGCGACAGACACAGAGAGAAAGACAGATAGAGGGAGAGAGAGAGAATGGGCGCGCCAGGGCTTCCAGCCTCTGCAAACGAACTCCAGACGCGTGCGCCCCCTTGTGCATCTGGCTAACGTGGGACCTGGGGAACTGAGCCTCGAACCGGAGTCCTTAGGCTTCTCTAAGCCATCTCTCCAGCCCAGCAGTTCTTATTCTTCTGAATTTGGTTTTAAGATGTGTTACTAATTGCTCCCCTTGTAAGTAGCAGCAGTTTTGTTCACTAATAGGGCTGTACTGCCAAAACTAGGCCTGGCAAATGACAGCTGCCCAATCATATGAACCAAAGGACAATGTGTCATTTAATTATCTTGGGCTCCTCTTTAGAGGGAGGTCAGTGAGGTCCTTACACCATGAGGAAAGAGACTATTCTCCCCAAGAACAGAAACTGTACAAATAGCCACGGACTTTGAGTCTGAGGAGATGGCTCAGTGGATAAAGGCACGTGATTGCAAAGCCTGACGGCCTGGGGTCAATTCCCCTGTACCCAGTGTAGAGCCCAACACATGAAGTAGCACATGTGTCTGGAGCTTTTGACAATGGTAGAAGGTTCTGACTTTCGGTCTCTCTCTTTCAAATGAATAATTAATATTTTAAAATAACTATGGATTTATAAATTTATGAAGAAATGTTATAAACAATAATGGCAACATGTTAGATGACAAACATACTGCACAAATTTCTAGTGAAACATAGAATCAAACCTGACCAAAGGAAAAAAAAATAGAAGATCTAAATAGGACTACATCAAGTGAAGAGACTGGCCTGGTAATTTAAACACTTTCTGCAAAAAAAATCCCAGAGCTAGATGGTAAAGGAATAGCAATTCTTCACTAGCTCCTCCAGGAAATGCAACGACACACTTACTGAACCAGACAGAGACATCACAAGAGAACTACCAACCAATGCCCCTTCTGACTATAAGCACAAAAATCTCAAAAAAAATACTGGTAAGTATATGATAGTATGTAAAGTGATTGTGCCCCCCACATAGGCGTATCATGGTGTGGTGGTCTGAATGTAAAATACCTCCCACTCTGCCATGTGTTTGTGATTAACTCATACTTACTCTCCGGCTGCTAGAGCTTTTGAGAGGTGGAGGCTTGCAGGAGGAAGTGCGTCACTGTCAAGGGGGCCTGGGATTCTGTAGTCCTCCTTGCCAGTGCTAGGGAGCTCACTCTGTTGCTTCCTCCCTGCCAGTGAGGTGTGTGACACACAGCTGTCTGCTCCTGCTTTGCTTCCTCCACCTTGGTGAAGCTTTCACTTGAAACTATAAGCTAGAATAAACCCTTTCCTTCATAAGCTGCTTCTGGTTGAGTGTTTGTCCCCGCGTCTAGAAAGTAACTGCAACATCTAGAGAATTACGCATGTGATCATCCTGCCACCACCGCCTGCTACCTTTTCATCTCAGTCTTTTTTCAAATAATTCAGAAGGAAAAACACATGAGCTGAAAGAAAATCCTATGTCTAAGTACAGCTTTCAGAGCCACCTTCAAGCAAGGTGGAAGAAGCTAGAAGACAAACACATAGAGAAGGATACCTGGTGGTCCCAATGAACCTGCAGATCCTGGTGGTCCTTTTGGTCCAGGTGGTCCCATCTCACCTGGACGTCCTGGCATTCCTGGTCGTCCGGGTTCTCCAGGGAATCCTAACCTGTCCAAGCCTGGAATGCCTGGGTCTCCCTTTGGCCCTGTATCACCTCTTCTGCCTATATAGAAGTGAATGAGTGAGTGAAGGTATAAATGGGTTAAAAAAAATTCCCCATCAATTACAGAAGTGTTTCATGGTTATTTGGCTGTTGAATGCTGGGTAAACTGCACACATGTCTGTGTTTATTGTCCCCTTTCTAGACATTCTCAGATCCCTAAACATTCTCTGGCTCAGTGACTCATGCAGCAATGGAGGCTATGTCTACCTCCTATTCCTATGGGCATGTTCTGGGATTGCTTTTTATGGCTGTGGCTCAGTCTTTCCCCTCAGAAGACAAACAGAGCTACTCATGGGAAGCAAGCCACTGGTACTTCTGGAAACAACAGTGCCACTCTAGAAAGGTGCTAGCCAGCAATTTACTTATGAACCCATCAGGAGAATGTTAGCCTGTAGAAAGTAACTGACTTTCAAACATTTTCTTCCCAGAAACAATTAGTAGGTCTGGTTGAAAGGAGCCAATAAGAGTAAGTATTAGATTATCTGGGACATGCCAGCATCACTTAGGTTTATTTTCATTCCCTTTCTTTTATGCTGCTTATAAAGCAATAAACTACATATTTTACTTCACAGCTTGATAAACTCTGTGTACTGTCTCTATCATCTGTCTATTAATATCTGTCATCTAATATGTCTGAGGTTCATATTTTGTTATATAATCAGCTCACTGTATTACCTTCAAGCCTCTTCCTCTATGAAGCACTGTGGTTTGAAACATATAAAGCATATAAAATCATCCAGGCTTAAATTTCCAAACTAACATTTCTCATAGAGCAGCAGCCAGGATTCGTCAATGGACAATTCCCATTTTAAACAGCAGTGAACACGCCAGAAGGCATACCTGGCTCCTCTTCCTACCTGGCTGGCCTTTCAATCCATTTAAGCCTGGAAGTCCTTGGGCTCCCCTGGGTCCCTGTGTGCACCTCCCTGGGGGTCCTTTTACTCCTGGTGGTCCAGGCTGCCCTGGGTCTCCTGCAAAAAAAAAAAAAAGTCCAAATTTCTGCTAAATTGGCAAAACTCAAGGTCCTAGTGCTATTATCCCCATCACCTGTCTGTAACTCCCCCTCCCCAAATCAGACCTGTATTTAACACCATTAAAATGTCTTTCTTTTATAGAAGATACTCAGGAAAAAGAAAAGAAAGAAGGAAGGGAGAAGGAAAGGAGAGAAAAAGCCACCATGAATGAGAAGGCATTGCCTTACAAATTCTGTTCATTGAGCTAGAAGTGTCTTAGTAACGCCAGGGGCACCCACATATCCAGTTTGCTACATCTCAGTGCAGCTCACAGTGGATAAAAGCAATCACTTGCTGTTGTACCTCGAAGTCCATCTAGCCCTTCTTTTCCTGGAGTTCCAGGGAGACCTGGAAGCCCAGGGAGTCCAATTTCTCCATTTTCCCCGGAATTGCCTCTTTCTCCTGGAAAACCTGGTTTTCCTGGCTCTCCAGGCCTGGCGAGTGCTGGTTCTCCCTATAGCATAAAAATGATGTTAGCTTTGTCAATATAATGCTTCCCAATCCTTTTTGTTATGGCTACTTTGTCTCTGCATAAATACCATAATTCCATTAACTTTGCCTTTTAACATTAGTCACTGACTTTGCCATAAAATTATGCTAATCATTCAGGATGCTTCAGCCCCTATAGGTTGAGAAGACTGTGGAAGTTCTCTAATTTTATCACTCTGCATAATTGTGAAGCCGTGCAGGAAGACATTGAACGACAGCCTATTGGGAACACCTCTTTCTTTTCTTAAAATGAAGATGGTCAGGTGACATTTGTAAAAAAAAAAAAACCACTTAATATCCTCATCTCCAAATATGCTGATAATTTCTAAACCCAGAATGTCTTGCCTGATGGAGGAATCCTAACTGGCTGATTAGGGTTGCCATCCCCTCCCTCAAACCAGGCTGAGTTTTGATTCTTGCAGACCTTGGCTCCTGGGAAGCCTGGCTCTCCAGGAAGGCCTGGTTCTCCTATTTCCCCAGGAAATCCTGGCAATCCTTTGGTTCCTGGAAAACCTGGATCTCCTATAAAGGAAAACACAAAGTATAGACAGTGAATATTGGAAATGGGTCTCATAAAAGGGTTCTGAGCTGTAGTTCTCTATTTCATCGAATACTTTTATGAGGCAGTCAAAGATGTTTGTATCAAAGTTTGGATGATGAGAAAAGCAAATAAGTTAACAATGAGAAAAAAATATCAGTTCCAAGTCAAATTACTTTGGTTTGCAATTTTGAAAACTTACTTTTGTCACTTTTATTGTCCAGCTAAGTGGGTTTCCACCTGTGTGCCACTCAGGTCAAGATAGAGGGCTTTCTCAGCAGCCCAGATGGCCTTTCTCACCAAAGCACCCATGAGAGTTAAGTCCTATGTATGAATGCAGCTCTTGACTTCTTTTATGCATTTGTAATAGGATGATGGAGAAGGGAATCAAGCACATCATTTTCTATGATCTGTGTTCTGAATAAGGGACCACAGAAGTGAGGCAGCATTCAGAGGATATCTGCCTCATGAGGCCAGTGTTGAATCGTGGGGGATTCATTCCATCCAATTTGAACTCATGAACCTCTGCTTTCCAAGAGTTTGCAGACTAGTTTCCCTGCTAGTTAACTGTCTTTGTCTAGAAAGTAAATCCATAAAGTTGAAAAACTAGCATGTAACTTTATTAAGTGTTGAGGAGGGACCAGGCAAAATATGGGGCCAGATTCCATTACTTCACAGAGGGTTAGGAATAAATAAGTCCACCAAGGTGGACTGAAATCATTCTTAGACCACATGAGGTTTAATTATGTTTAGTTTTCAAACACGTAAGTTAAAACTAGTATTCCCATAGTTGGGCAGAATTGATGTATTATTCTAATCATGGATAGCTATTAATCCAAAGAGATGCGACATCAAAAAGTTTTTAAGTGACACTGAAACCAAGATGAAGTTATCATGACATCGACAGTTCCCTGCAGTAGTCTGTCTTGAGGCTGAGGTTCTCTGTGTCAGCCTGGACAGGAGTCTCTTTGACAGGCTTGTCAGAGGAGCATCTCAGGTTGTTATTCACTCCCAGCATCTGCAGTCTTTGGAGTGTTTCCATTTTGATGAGAAAAGGAAAGTAATTCTCTAATTTCTAATTTAGGCTGACAGTCACAGGGGATCAGCCTTTTCTTCTTTTTTTAAACTGGAGATTGAACCCAGAGACATGTGCGTGCTAAGCATACACTCTTCTGCAGTATACCCTTCATCCTTTTTGTGATTTAATAATTCATGTTTTCAACTTACAACCCCCCCCCCAAACAAATGTAGAGACTGGGCTGCACATGAGGGCTAAATGCCATTCCAGGGTACCTATCAGAAAGGGAGCAAACCAGCAGAAGGGAACAGGGGAGCAGGGGTGTGCACCTCGTGAGACTGGGATGTCTGACAGTGCTAGACACCATTCCAGGTTACCTGCCTGGGGGGGGGGGAACAGACCAGTGGAAGGTCAGTGGTGAGAAGGGCTCCGCACCTTTGTGAGACCAGGTTGAGAGCCTGGGTTTTAGGACAGGGCTAAATGTGTGGGAGGGCAAAAGTCAGGGGAAGGTCAGCCTCCATCAGCTGACCAACTTGGATTCCACGTGTCACCTCCACCTTGCAAGCACCCCTATCCCATAACAAATTATGATCTGAGGAAGGGCAGATGCAGAGAGGAATTCTGTACCAGCTCTAGCCCCCAGGAGAAGCTTGGAACTGATCCCACTGCAAAGAGCCACCAGGGAAATGCAACTCTGAGATTTCATCTCACTCCCATCAGGATGGCATTCATCAAAAAATTTAATGACAACAAATGCTGGTGAGGCTCTAGGGAAAGAAGATCCCTTATCCACTTCTGGTGGGAATGCAAACTTGAATACCCACTATGGAAATCAGTACGGAGACTCCTGTAGAAGATGAAAGTAGGTCTGCCACTTGACCCAGCTACTACTTCTGGGCATACGCCCTAAGGACACCACTCTTTCCTACAGAGATGCTTGCTCAGCCATGTTTGTTACTGCTCTATTCACAATAGCTAGGAACTGGAATCAGCCCAGATGTCCATCAACTGATGAGTGGATAATGGATATGTGGCACATATACCCATTGGAATTCTACTCAGCA
The DNA here is from genome assembly GCF_020740685.1 of Jaculus jaculus. Lineage (NCBI taxonomy): Eukaryota > Metazoa > Chordata > Mammalia > Rodentia > Dipodidae > Jaculus > Jaculus jaculus. The sequence continues at coordinate 5,911,597 of NC_059105.1, forward strand.
TTAAGGAAAAATGAAATAATAATATTTGCAGGGAAATGGATGGAGTTGGAGAAAGTTACTCTAAGCAAGGTCACACAGGCACAGAAAGACAAATTGGGTACGTGCAAACAGTCGTAAACACCAGGAACGTCCTAAGGCATGGTCCCGTGCACTACCCCACAGGGACTGACTGAGGGCTCCAGAACCCCACAGTGAATGCCATAACCCCATTGAGGAGGGTCCCTAAGGTCATGGGTATAGGGTGAGGGGATTAAGGAGTATGACCTATTATGATATGCATACACATATGTGATATATGTAAAATAAATGAAAAATAAAAAGTACAAAAAAAGGGTTAACAAAATCTAAAAAAGAGGGATTCAGTGGAAGGGAGCAGGGGAGGGGCAAGGGTAGTGGGAGGGGTTTGTGATCATAGTATTTTGTGTATCTTTATAAAGGTTGTCAATAAAATTTTTAAAAGATAAAAAATGCATAAAGTGAAGAAACATAAAAAAATAAGAAATACAGAAGTAAATACATAAATCCTTATAAGCAAGAGGAATTGCTATCACCATTTTAGTGAATAATCTTCTAGCTTCTTGTATGCTTTAAAAATATGATGGAGGGCTGGAGAGATGGCTTGGTGGCTTGGTGGTTAAGCACTTGCCTGTGAAGCCTAAGGACCCCAGTTCGAGGCTCGATTCCCCAGGACCCACGTTAGCCAGATGCACAAGGTGGTGCACACGTCTGGAGTTCTTTTACAGTGGCTGTAAGCCCTGGCACACCCATTTTTTTTCCTCTCTCTCTCTGTCTCTTTCTCTCTCTCCCTCTCAAATAAATAAGTAAAGATAAGACCAAAAAATTAAAAAAAATATATAATTGAGATGAGGCCAAATAAATCAATGTGAATTCTGTCTTTACACCTAGAATTGTAATACTTTAAAGGATATTATGGTATTTTCTATCTCTATATTTCTATTTCTCTCTGTGTCTCTGTCTGTATCTCTCTGCTTTCAAATAAATAAGTATTTTTTTAAAATTTTTATTAGCATTTTCCATGATTATAAAAAAAATCCCATGGTAATTCCCCCCCCCCCACTCAAATAAGTAAGTATTTTTAAGAAATTACCCTTAGGTCCAGGGGGCCCAGGAAACCCAATTCCTGGAATTCCTGGGTCACCATCAGGTCCAGGAAGACCAGGGTCACATTTTCCCATGGATCCAGGCAAACCTTAAAAACACATACCACATACATGAACATTAGCAATATTTCTTTATTTGTTTTGAAAGAACATTTTTCTGCGCTATCCTTTTTTATTTGGAAATTAAAAAATAATTTTAACATGGCCTCGCTCTTCTCCCATCCCTAACCAACTGGATTAATGCTTAGTAAAGAATTTTAAAAATACAATTTGATTCCTAAAGATGATTTTTCAGATTTTGAATTATATATCTTTTGTTGTTGTTCCTATTGTTTTCGAGGTAGGGTCTCGCTCTAGCCCAAACTGACCTGTAATGCACTCTGTAGTCTCAGGGTGGCCTCAAACTCATCGTGATCCTCTGACTTCTGCCTTCCAAGTACTGGGATTAAAGGTGTGTGCCACCACACCCGGCGTTGAATTATATGTCTTCATTAATAAATGCCGAATTACATTTTATACCACTTTGGCAAAGGAGTTAAGTTTCAAAGGAACTGCTCCCTCACCTAAATATGTGAAGGGCTCTGCAGTTCCTCTTAAGTAATTATATGAGTCTTTCTTTGGAAATTTTATGCAAGAGGCACCAGTGGGAGTAATTTGGATAGCCTCAAAGGGCAAGAGAAGTTCTCTGTCTGCTTGCTTTTCTGCAGTATTCTCACCTGTATACCCTTTCAGAACACAAAAATGCATGTTTTTTCTTGAAAGGGGAGGGCATTATTTCCTCAGGAGAGTACGGGTGCTATCTGATGCTATGTACCAGACTGGCAAACGTGGTACTCACCAGGTGGGCCTCGGGGACCAGCACGACCAGGGGGTCCTGGAGGTCCTGGGGGACCTGGAACTGGTGTTGAAATACTGGGTTCTCCCTTAAGACCTGAAGAAAATTTGTGATCATAAGACTGAGGTGTACCTTGAAGCTTGTTTTGGACAACAGTGGGGAAATATTATTATAAGAAAGTTATAACCATATTCAAAGGAAAATAAAAAATAATTCCTACTTTCATTGACTTCAAAACTAGCTTAGGGGCTGGGGAGATGACTCAGCAGCCAAAGGCACTTGTTTGCAAAATTAGCTTAGGGATGACTTATTCAGTCAATAAATGTTTATAAGCATCTGTTATTATCTGAGCCTTGTTTTAATAGGCTGGCCTATTGAGTGAGAGTCTGTCCCAAAAACTGATATAGGAGCAAGGTTGGTAAAGATCAATAGGATAGTTATTGTTTTCATGTCAGGGCAAGCATTGTGATATTTTGAACAAAACAGTAAATGTGGCTCAAATAGACTGGCCTAGGTTTGAAGCTTGGCAGTTCTATTTATAAGACCCAGGAGCTTGGGCATATTTCTTTAACCTCTTTGATAAGTTCCTCATCTGTCATTGTGGAAATCATAATTACCTAGCAGAAAAAGATTCAAGATAATGTCCTGGCCACAGTGGCCAACATTCAGCCATGTTGATGATTAGCTTTGTCCATACAGCCATATATTTACAGAAAAATATATAGCTTACAACATATGATGAGAAAATTTGATTGTGTATTTTATGGTGATGAGCATCTTCACTAAAGATGCACATTTGGAAAGAACAGAAGAGAATCTGATGACGGATTAGTCCAAGAGCCAGTCAACTATGTCAAGAGGGCAAGACAGTGAATAACTTAGACCTTGTGTGTGGATCTTTGTCACAGCGCTGCTGATCTGCACTGCCCTGTGAAAACAGGCAGAGGCGGCACACACTGTCCAGCCGGGCCATATCCCGTTACACGTCACTTGTGGACACAGAAATTTGGATGTCATAAAAGTTAATGTGTCACAGAATATCACTAATTTTCCCTTCAAGCGTTTAACAATGTGGACGCACAAAGCCAGTTGATGTTATATTAGGACTTGGGTGTGCTGTCATTTACTGACCCCTAGATGGGCGCCATGGCCTCCAGAGTAAGGTGTGGACAAAAACAAATCAATAAAATAAAAGAAGCTTTACATACACATGGATTCAATTGACAAGGCATAAGGAATGGCACTCAAAAACTTTCATGACTGAACAAAACTCTGTAAAATTACTTGGAGACCATAGGTGTACTGGGTCTTACTAATTTTATCAGAGACAAACAGCAGAGGTGGCATTATTCATTTAAAACTCTCAGCAATATGCTATCCTCACCTTTCATCATTTTCTCAGCCATAGGCCACCATTAAAACCCTATTTATTCTGAATAGAGAATCATGTTCACTACCTGTACATCTGAAAGCTGCCTGACTCCACAGCTCTTGTCAGACCATATTCCTTCACCTGTCTTATAGGTTTTGAGGTTTTATTTATAATCTGCCTATAGACTTACAGATCACAAAGATGCTTCTCTGGATTAGTTTCCGTGATCTCTTGTAAATAACTCCCACTCACCCCTCAGCACGGAGTCATGCCGTGCATGTATGTTTCTTGTACATAGGAGGAGTCTAGGTTATTACACCTGAGCTGGCCAGTAACAGGAAAACACATGAATTTTCTGACACAGCCTACATACTCATTCCGTGTCTACAAGTTGACAAGTTCTTTTTGCACATGTATTCATTAGTCTTGAAGACACTTCACTGGCTCTGGGAACCATCCACCCATTCCTTAGGAAAACAGGACTGGAAAGAAAACTAACCAACCGGCTTCTCCAGGTGGTCCTGGGGCTCCAGGAACTCCTTGCGTTCCCTTTGGACCTGGTTCTCCTTGGGGTCCATAGCCAGGTGGTCCAGCTGGTCCTGCAGGTCCTGGGGGCCCAGGGGATCCAGGATACCCTGGAAGACCCTGGTCTCCTTTCACACCACTCAGGGCCTGTGGCAACAGGAACATGTTTGGATAGTGCTTTCTTACAATATCTCCTTACTATGGACTGCCCTTACCCCAAACATGAAATCTTGCTCCTGCGGTTGCTCCCAGGAAGTCCTATTTGTTTGATGATATTACAGAGTCTATAAATGAATTGTGTGTGTGTGTGTGTGTGTGTGTGTGTGTGTGTGTGTGTGAGAGAGAGAGAGAGAGAGAGAGAGAGAGAGAGAGAGAGAGAGATGAATCTATTTTTGCTAACTAAGTTTCCTCAAATGGATCCAGGTGGGATTCTTTTTATTGGAAAGTTCTGATTAGCCTTGGGAGAAACTGGTATTTCAATGACTAGTTTGTGCAAACTGCTCACAGTATATTGTGAGAGGTGTTCAGTCTGACACTCCGTGACATTTTAGCTTGAGCACATGAGAAATTTTATCCATGAAAAATCCAATACACATAAGCTGAAATGTTTTAAATGTTGAAACATTTAATCTCTTTATTTAACTATCATAACCCAAATATTGTGTCTTTTATGTGTTTATTTTCACTTCGTGGAATGGAAATGACTCCAGAAATATTGACTAAAACTTTCCTCTGCTAGTCATTTTCTGTACTTTTCTATAAACTTATTTGATACAAATATTGAAATGTAATTTGTACATGTCTGTCATTACCAGTATAATGTCTTAATTGGGTGACATTATTGACAGCTACTTATTTGTTTTATCAAAACACTAAGTATGTGTTTGGGTCCTTATTACTATCATATATGCTAGGTTCTGCAGCTGGAACAGAGAATCGTGGTGAAGGGAATCATTGTCTCTGACTTCCGAGCATTTCATCGCACGTGGGGTCAGGTAAACGTGGCTGAATACCAACCGGTTCTCCTCTAGGTCCAGGGAGTCCTTTTGCTCCTGAAGCTCCAGGGATTCCACCAAAGCCTTTCATCCCAGGTACGCCTCGGGTCCCAGGATCCCCTGGGTCACCCACTTGCCCCTGGGGTGGGGAGGTTTCTCCTTTGCTTCCTTTAAGTCCTGGAGCCCCCGGAGCACCTGGGAATCCCTAGGGTGGTACAGAAATGAGTGGGCCTGCTGTTTGGTTAGTAGTGTCCTTGGGAAGTCAGTCTTAAAAGCAGTATCAACAAGAACTTTTCAATTTTTTTTTTTTTCGAGGTAGGGTCTCACTCTAGCCCAGGCTGACCTGGAATCCACTATGGAGTCTCAGGGTGGCCTGGAACTCATGGTGATCCTCCTACCTCTGCCTCCCGAGTGCTGGGATTAAAGGCGTGCACCACCATGCCTGGCAGAACTTTTCAATTTTAATACACATTTTTAAAGATATGTCTCATATCTTTAAATATGTCTCATAATGTAGCCCAGGTTGATTTGAAATCTTGGCGATCTTTTTGCTCCAGATTCTAAAATTTGGGGGATTATGGATGTAAGCCACTATACCCAGCTTTTAACATACAATATTTTAATCTCACAAATATCATTGCAGGCCTTTTATTTGTTTTTCTTTGTTTTTAATGCCCCAAACAGAAAACAAAGTCAGTATGATACAAAAAATAATTACTTCAGTGATAGTGTAGTTCAACATGATATAGGCATGTAACCCTAACATTCATCTCTGAATAGCTTTTAAAGGAATTTTATTTTGGTTTTTCTGTCTGAAGTCCAATGTACCACAGAGCCAGGTTGTTATTATTATTATTTGGTTTCTTGAGGTAGAGTCTCACTCTAGTCCAGACTGACCTGGAATTTACTATGTAGTCTAATGGTGGCCTTGAACTCATGGTGATCCTCCTACCTCTGTCTCCTGAGTGCTGGGATTAATGGCATGTGGCACCATGCCGGGCTGTATTATAATTTTTCTTTTTGAGGCAAGCTGTCACTCTAGCACAAGCTGATCTGGAACTCACCCTGTAGTTCAGGCTAGCTTTGAGCTCATGGTGAAACTGTTATCAGTCTCCTGAGCACTGGGATTACAAATGAGAGCCACTATACCGAATTTATGAATAACTTGGTTTAAATAATATCAATAAGTGAAATAAATAAAATCAATAGAATTAGTGATGATCAATAATTCTAACAGCTTTTTTGAGGTACAAGTTATGTGCTATGGAATTTATTCATTACACAAGTACAAATCATGCTACTATTCCTGCATTAGTACTGGTTTCCCTGCTTTTCCATTCCCTCCCATCTATCTGCATTTACTTCCCGTTCCCTCCTTAGCCCCAAGCAAGCACTGTCTGCTTCTATCTCATACACCACTTAGCATCATTTGCAAATGAGTAAACTCATTCCTGTGTCCTTCTAATCAACAACTGTTGGCTAAGTCTACCATGTGCTCTGAGTTTAAAACCTACTGTTCACCCCACAAGCTGATAACCTATGTCAAGGCAAACATCCAGTTTTAACAACCAAAACTTTATAACCATGAAATCTTACTGGGAATCCTGGGAGACCTGCATTTCCTGGGGACCCAGAACTTCCTTTCACTCCAGCTACGCCTTGTTCTCCTGCAAAGCAAAGCATAATTAACTATGGTGCCCAGCAGGAGGCTGTTCCCTCAGTGAACCAAGACAGGCCGCGTCTCTCACAGTCCAGGGCACCCAGAGGCTGGCAGTAAACAACTGAGAGAGGAAATGTCAGTGAGAACCGTGGACCTTAGCCTCCTACTCGCCCTCTCAGCGTTCTCTACCTTTGTGATTTTAAAGGCACATTAATTTTTTTCTGACGGTAAACGAATACATGGTCCTTGTAAGAAAATTATACAGAAGTAAATAAAAATCAACCACAAATGTACCATCAGGAGATAGTTTGCTTAATTTTAATGTATATAATAAATTTTTATGTCCATTAATTCTTAAGACTCGTATATGTACTGCTTTGGAATTATACTATAAACATGGCAATAAACATAGGTATAGAGCTTCATTTTAAATGCCTGCATAGTAAATGATTATGGGGGTAAGACATCATTTATTTAGCTAACTGTTCTTTATAGACATTTAGATTGTTTTTGCAACTTTTGGCCATTCTGATTGATGCTAAAGTAAGTATCTCTAAATATTCAGTTTTCAAAATTTATATAATTATTTCCTTTATGATAAATTCTTTTTTTTTTCTTTTTTTGAGATAGAGTCTTGCTCTGGACCAGGCTGACCTGGAATTCACTATGTAGTCTCTGGCAGGCCACGACATCACGGCAATCATCCTACCTCTGCCTCCTGGGTGATGGGATTAAAGGCGTGCACCACCATACCATACCCAGCTACAATAAATTCTTAAAAGTGTAACTGCATGACTATATGGGTGCAGATTTTTCTGAGGTTTGGGGTTTTCTTGCTTGTGCCCACAGCTGACACCATGGTCTCTTTTTTGTTTTTGAAAGTTGATCTGCCAAAGGACCTAAGCCAGGATGAATGTCCAGTGGGTGGTAGGAGAATGTGTGTGCAAAGGACCCTGGGCAGATGGGAATGTCCAGCGGACAGTGGGACCATGCATGTTTCCATATCCAGATGGCCAGGGAGAGTTTTCATAATGCCTACATCGCTAGTCCCTGCAGAGAAGGTGACCGTACAGCAATCAAGTAATGCCAGGATGGAGAACCAGAGCACACTTCTGGAGAACCCCTGGATTTAGAGCATAGGCTTTGACACTTAGTGGCTTTGTCATGCTCTGCTTCAGTTTCCAAGTGGGACTCACGAGAGCACCTGTTTGTAGGTGTGAGTGAGAAGTTAGAGAATGGTGGCACATAAGACACTTATAACAAGGGTTCTGCAAGTTGAACTCTTGCTGGGAAAGGATAAATTATTTGAAGATGGCATTCGAAGGACATTGAAGGTAGAATAAAAAGTGCGCTGTAGTACCATGGCTCAGGGTAGCCAGGAGGCCCAACCAGTGGGGTGAGACTTCTCTACTTCCAGCCTTGTGCATGGGCAGTCTTGTGACCAAGGCAGAAGAAATTTGACCAGCAGGGCCAATAGTGGGAGGAAGTCCTATTCTGGCACAGGGTTAGCAAGGCATGATGGACCAGCCATGGTCTATATAGTCCTCTGAACACTGGCTTATACTATACCGCATGACCTCCTAAGGCCATGTGTTGAAAGGCTGGTTGACAGCCCATGGCTCTGATGTGAAGGGTGATGGAACCTTTAGGAGATGGAGTCCAGTGGGGAGGAAGATCATGGGGATGGGGACTGCCATTGAAGGGGATATTGGGAAGCCAGCCCTTCCTCTGTTTTTCTGCTTTCTAACTTTCATGTGCCACCACAGGCCTGGAGCATCAAGACCAGGTGGCCATGGACTGAAACTTCTAAAACATGAGTTCAAATCAACCTTTCCTCTTTATAAGTAGTTTGTCCTAGGTATTTGTCACAGTGATGGAAAGCTGATTAATTCTATCTGTTTTTTTCTTTTCAGGTATTGATTTAGTGTAATATTAAACTTAAAGTACTCAAGATATCAAATAAAAATCCTTTTTTGTAAATTTTCAAGAAAATTTGAAGATTTATTAATACAGGGCTTAAAACACTGCAACAACTACCATAGTCCAGAGCTGAATGATTGGCAGTCTACCTAAATGTGCCCTTCAGGCTACTGAAGTCTCACCACTGTTGTCTCCAGGACTGAGGACACAGTCACAAAGTTTTTTATAGTATGTCTCCTTAAAAGGAGAAGAAATACTGCCTGTGCCCGCGAGTCTAACAAAAGTGGGAACACGAAATGTGGACCAAGAAGGGCTGTGTTTGATTGGTATGGTAATTTCATTTGCTTTGTCTGCTGGTCCCATGTAGGAATCTGTGTTTACAATTCCTGGATGAAAACATACTTTAACAGAGTTCATCAGCCAAAATGGAAGAGGGAAAAATACCATGTTTCTGTGATTCTGGCTGGCTTTATGTTAACAACACTATGCGTTTTTGAAATTCTTTCCCCTAAGATCATCCCAATGCCCAGACAATCTGTTACCTTTTAACTTTCCCATGTGTTACCTCTTCTGTCCTCAAAAGTTCACACATTTTCCTTACCTGGGATTCCTTTGATGCCATCCAACCCCGGCAGTCCTGGGAGACCAGGGAGCCCTGGGATACAAGGGCACTGCATACACAGAAGGCCTGGCTCTCCTGCAATGGCAGAGGCTGTGCATCACTCGTCAGCCAGGCTGGCTCCTCAGAAAGACAGGGGTTTTCCACCCACATGACCATTCGTTACATTTAAACTTTTCTGTTGTGAAAATATTCCAGGATACTGTATGCATTAATTTAAAATTTTTATGTTATATCTGCTCACTGTCTTACAAGTTGTGTCATTCTTCTAAGAAAGGAATATCTAAGAATCTAGGTTAGAACATGTGCTGTTCAGTTTCCTTGTGAGTTGGATGAAACTCTCATTTTAGGATTATCCAATAATTTATTAAGTGCTAAATGAATTACTGATTTACATATTTGTGAAATTTTTTAAAATTTTTTATTTATTTATTTGAGAGCGACAGACACAGAGAGAAAGACAAATAGAGGGAGAGAGAGAGAATGGGCGCGCCAGGGCTTCCAGCCTCTGCAAACAAACTCCAGACGCGTGCGCCCCCTTGTGCATCTGGCTAACGTGGGACCTGGGGAACCGAGCCTCGAACCAGGGTCCTTAGGCTTCACAGGCAGGCGCTTAACCGCTAAGCCATCTCTCCAGCCCATTTGTGAATATTTTAAGCTAACTTGTTTGTAATAGAAGCCATCCCTGACTGGGATACTTGTGTCTCAGGGAGGAGAAAATTCAGTGATGATGAGGGGAATGGTGTATTATAATCTATATAATCTATAATCTATAATATAATGGTGTATTATAGTAGAACAGCACTGTAGATTGGACAAACCTTTGGGCCCATTGATTCCTGGAGTTCCTGGAGGTCCTTGATTGCCTGGTGGTCCACGGTTACCAGGTGGGCCCTCACGGAAAACAATGTTACCTATAAAAAGATATCACTAAGGGTCATTTTTATTGGTTGAGATAAGTGAGTGGCAGAGAGCTTTCAGAGCATGCATAAGGCCCTGGAAAAACATCAAAACAGATAATGTTTTATTTGTGATTTTTTCCAATTAGCAAAATTTCAATACAGGTACAATTTTATATGTATTTCCCCCAACTTAGTGCTGGCTGCTGAGTATCTAGAAATGTATACACAACTGGAAAGTCTGCTGCGTGCTGACTAGCTCTGACACAGATGTGCTGTTATTTCATTTTCTGGGATTACATTGCCAGTATGTGCTACCATTTCCGATTTTAAATGTTTGTTTCTATATATAGTGACGTGGTTCTTTAAAAGCCACATGATATTTTGTCACCCAATCAACCCATGTTATCATATCTGTCATTCTAAGACTGTCTCTTCAGCTTCTTGGAGCAAATGACCAAACATCACTCTGCATCTTCATGCGCGTGTTTCCTTATGTGTTATGGGTACTTTATTCACATCGAGTAAAAACATGGATTCTGACACAGAGGATCATTTGTTTCCACATCATAACTTGTCCACATCAATTGACTTTGTCATTCTTTTGAAAAAACATTGGTGTGTGTGTGTATGTGTGTGTATGTATGGGTGCACACGTGGAGGTCAGAGGACAACTTTTAGATGTCTATGCTTTACTTCCTTGAGATGTTTTGCCATAGAAAATGTACTAAAATTTCCAGACTGCCCATGAAGGTGAGACTAGCTGGCTCTCAAGCTTTGGATATACTGGGATCAAAAATAAATGAGCCACTTTGTATCTGGTTTTATGTGAGTGCTGGGGAACTGAGCACATGCAAACGGGCTTGGCAAACAAGCATTTTTAACTGCTGAGCCATCTCCTCAGCCTATCTTTGTCATTCTTAAAGCAGGTCTTCAAGAAATTGGTTCCCATCTTTCACAGCTACTATCATGTTAGATTGAATAGCACATTCTCTCAAACTGGTATGATATGTTCTGTGATCTAATTTTCTGTCTTTTTCTGTCAAATGTAAGTGAAAGACAAGAAACCACATGTTAACAAACAATAACTAAACCTGTCCCAAATGTAAAAGCATCAAGGTAACAGAGAAAACATGTAATTCAGTTAGAATGTGGTATAGGCCATAATATTTTTGTTTAATGACTGAAGGAATGATTATTTTAGTTTTCTATATCTTTAACATATCTAGAAGGCCAGGGATGGCTGAATTATATTTCCAGCACCACAACACAATTATTAAACAGAAAAAACCTACCTGGATGGTGATTGTTAAACAGTATAATCTGAGGGCAGTGGTATACTTAATGCAGAACTATATGTATTGTTATGCATTTATGTATTTATACATACTACATATATTTGCATAGTTATTTCATACTTAATTCAATGAGTATAATTTATTTTTTTATTTTTATTTTTTTTAAATAAACATTTTTTATTCATTTATTAGAGAGAGAGAATGGGTATGTCAGGGCCTCTAGCCCCTGCAAATGAACTCCAGACGCATGTGCAAAAATATGGAACACTTCACGAATTTGCGTGTCATCCTTGCGCAGGGGCCATGCTAATCTTCTCTGTATCGTTCCAATTTTAGTATATGTGCTGCCGGAGCGAGCACTCAATGAGTATAATTTAAATACTGTGGTAGTATGTCCTCCAATAGACTCAGGTGTTTTATTAACACTTAACTCTAGCTGCCTGGAGGAAGGAGATGATACTGGGGGAAGATCTGACTCCCAGGCACAGGAATGCGTAGTAGTCTGAGTTCCGTCAGGTCCCTGCTACATGCTGTACCTCCCTGCTCCCGTGGGTTTGTGTGTGCTTGTTTGTGGTGCTAGCTGCCATTGGGTTGTGTCTTTCTGCAAGGGGGCCAGCTTCTTCCACCATTGTAGGACTTCCCTTGGATCTGTAATCTGAAATAAATCCCATTCCTCCCATAAACTGTGTCTGTTTGGAAGTTCATCCTACCAACGTGGAGCTGCCTACAACAAATACCTACAGTCTTCCATTTTCTACAGTACACAACGAGCTTCAAACAAACTAAGACATAGTCCCTAACCTCAGAGTGCTTTGAGTTCTGTAGGGGAAATTGACAAATCCAGGTCATGTGAAATATTTTGCAGTCGTGACGTAAGTGCTATGAGATGGGACCCTAGAGAAAACTTTCTGCAGGACTTGAACTTGGAGCTGCAACACAGTGGAGACAGATGGTCATTGCTTAGGGAAGGAAAGGAAGGGACTCGGGGGCTCTAGAGAGAGGGCCTGGCAGGCGTATCCTTCTAGGGGAAAGGTAATGCTGTCCTATAGGTGCCCAAGGCCTAGGCGTTGCCTTTAGCTCTGCACTAGCTATATGCTGTTTGCGTATTACTGTGGCCACCTGTAACACTTTGAAAGAGACAATAAGGACTTGAAATGTGTGCATGTATTAGCTGTGAGGTGGGAGATGGCCCTTTGCTGTAGGACAAGTGTTTGATTTGGGAAATAGGACCGATAGATCAGTTCTTACCTCTTCCTCTCTGAGGATGGATTGTCCTGAGAAAGCCTGCTTAGAAGACAGACTCTGGGATTAAACAGTTGTACTTGGCCAAGGCCAACATAAGTATCACCGTCCCTCTTTGCATCTTTGCCCTTGTGCTACCCTTTCTCCTGCTCTGCAATCTGGGTCATTTGGGGAAAGATTTGACATTTGCAAAGGTATTGTCCCATCTCCCATAGATGTTACGAAAATGATACATCATTGAAAAAATAACAAATGACCCACATAGATGTAAAAGTGGTGAGTTAAGTCATTACCACTGATTTGCACATACATGTCATGGGCGTAATGAATATTGAGCGAGCTGTGTTTTTATCTTTACCTGGAGGTCCTGGAGGTCCTGCTGGGCCTGCTGGGCCTGGTGAACCAGGACAGCCTGGGTACCCTGGAGGCCCTACAGTGTATCTTCCAGGGGGTCCTTGTTTCCCCTTACTTCCTTTCAAGCCCGGCCATCCAGGGGATCCTCTGAGGCCAGGTCTTGATGGTCCTTGGAGAAATTAATCAGTTGTATTTTAAATTGTTTCCTGATGAATACTTGCTTATTTTTCAACTAAAATGGAGTGATACGTTCTAACTTAGAAGAATTGTATGATTGATTGGTACAGCAAACATACAAAATAATAAATAAATAAGCTTCCTTCTTCTGTGGCCTTGTTAAGTTAGGTCACAACAGTACAACTACAAAACAGCCCATTCCAACAAGATAATTCATATAATACATGAAGATAAAACAGAATTTGGAATGTATGACATACTTTTTATCTACAAGGACTTGTGATAGTATCTTCTACCTATGTTATTTTATAGGTATGTTTTATTGGAAACCAGAGGGTTCATACTTTTTGGTACCCCAAGTGAGAAAGTTACAAATGACTTCATTCCTGCCAGTTGTATTTGGCATTAAGGGAGATGGAGACGGCAGGCATGGCTTAGAAGAGACATCAGACCAGGCTAGGCCAGGTGGTACAAAACTAAACCTAATATAAAGACAATGAGGGTATGAAGAGAGGACATTCTTGAACTTTTGTCTCATGAACAGTTGAATTATTAGGAAGTGTGTTGTTACCAAAGGTTAGGAGAAAAATTCTTTTTTAAAATTTTTAAAAAATTATTTATTTATTTATTTGAGAGTGACAGACACAGAGAGAAAGACAGATAGAGGGAGAGAGAGAGAATGGGCTCGCCAGGGCTTCCAGCCTCTGCAAATGAACTCCAGACGTGCGCGCCCCCTTGTGCATCTGGCTAACGTGGGACCTAGGGAACTGAGCCTCGAACCGGGGTCCTTAGGCTTCACAGACAAGCGCTTAACCACTAAGCAATCTCTCCAGCCATAGGAGAAAAATTCTTATTGTGTGTGTGTGTGTTATACCTACATGTGTATGCGTATGTGCTTGTATGTCAGCACATGTGTGTGGGATTCATTTACACATTGTGGGCACATGAACACTGGTGTCTTCCTTTCTTCCTTAATCACACTCCACATTATCACTTGAGCCTCAAGTTTACCAATTCATTTAGTCTAGCTGATCAACTTGCCCCAGGGAACCATAATTCCATCTCCTGAGCCCTAGAAATATGGACAGGCAGCTGTGCCCATGTGACGTCTTCTGAACCAGCCTTCATTTCTTGAGATTGTCTTATTGCTGTTTCCTTCATAACTTTGTAATTTTCTACTCACTGGCTTCTGAAAGGAAATTGTCCTTTTCTTAGGGGCTTGGCAGGAAGAAAGAGGTCTTCCTGAATCTTGAGCCATACTTCTAAACTATCTTGCTGCCCATTACAGCTTCAGGGGATATCTACTCTATGTATATTTTTCAAGTTTTTTATCACATGATTTTATCTATTTAGATGTCTTTTAAATTTTTTTCTAAAAAGAATGTGGCAACATGGGGGAGATAGCTCACTAGGTTGTGCACTTTCCACACAAGCATGGGTACCTGAGTTCAGGTCCCTAGCACCCATATAAAAACTGGTCATGGTGGTGTGCACCTTTAATTCCAGTGCTGGGGAGGAGGAGTATTCCCAGGCCTTTCAAACTAGCTAATATAGCTGAGTTGGTGAGTTCTGGACCCTTTGAGATACCCTGTCTCAAGAAAACAAAGTGGAGCATGATAAAGGAAGACACATGACATTGATCTCTGGCCTCCATATAATACACATCCATACCAACCACATGCATACATATGCAAAAACAAAACAACAAAGAATGTGGTCGTCATCATTGATGGGCTGTTGTGTGTTCATCTCTAATACCATTCCTTCCCAGAAAGTAAACATTTGAATGACTAGAGGCTGAAATATAAAACTTTATAGGAAAAGTGTATTTAGGCAGGAGAGATTTCTTAGTGGTTAAGGCCCTTGCCTGCAAAGCTTAAGGATCTATGTTCAACTACATAAGTTAAATTCACAAGGTGACCCATGTACAAGGTCATTCAGGTGCACAGGTGGAGCATGTGTCTGGAGTTCAGATGCAGTGGCTGGAGGCCCTGGCTTCTCACTCGCTCTCATAAAATAGACAGAAAAGTATATCCTACATATCTTTGTAAAGCTTGTGACATGATGAAAATGGCCATTTTCAACCAATTTAATTGTCATGACATCATTGTTTTCTCTGACTTGCCTCTGGGTTTCAGGGCTCCTGCTCATACCTTAAAGTTACTGTGAAAATTCCCTGACAAACTTAAACTTAGTTAAAAACCATTGAGAAGTAAAAAAAAAAAAAAAGAGAATTTCTTTTATCAATCTATATCAACTTTTGTTTCTTTTTCTAATGTACACACAAAAATAACAAGCTATAAACATGTTTAGATTAATAAATGTAAATTTGTCATATAAATGATGTGAACATGGTCGAGAACAATGGTATTTCCTATTTAATAGCATTTACATTTATACTCAAAGCACATAAACGTACCAGGACTTCCAGGAACTCCAGGGGGGCCACTAGAACCTGGAAACACATAACATGAATTAATTGCTTACAAAACATACATGAACCCTGGTCCATTTTTTGTTTGTTTGTTTTTTGGGGGTAGGCTCTCTCTCTGGTCCAGGCTGACCTGGAATTAACTGTGTAGTCTCAGGGTGGCCTCGAACTCATGGAGATCCTACTACCTCTGCCTCCCGAGTGCTGGGATTAAAGGTGTGCACCACCACACCTGGCCCCTGGTCAATTTTTTGAAATCATGTGCAATAATGTCATCATAATCATTGTTATATAGGTTTTTTTTGAGGCAAGCACAACAGACTGGACTTTTTCTTAATGAGAGAGAGAGGGGCGAGAGTAAGAATTGGCACAGCAGGGCCTCCAGCCACTACAATCAACTCTAAACACATGCATCCCTTATGAGGATGTGCAACATTGAGCGCTTGTGACCCTGAGCATCTGGCCTACATGGGATCTGGAGAGTCAAATATGAGTCCTCAGGTTTCACAGGCCAGCACCTTAACTGCTAAGCCATCTCTCCAGCCCCTAAGAAGAGCTTTTATATCCCACATCCACTTTCACACAGATAAATACTAGGAAACATCACTTATTTAGCTAAATTGGAAAGAGGGAACTAGCCTTAGGTGTCTACCACTTAAAAGCTAATTGTGGAGCTGGAGAGATGGCTTAGCGGTTAAGGTGCATGCCAGCAAAGCCTAAGGACCCTTTTTTGATTCTCCAGGTCCCACCTTAGCCACATGCACCAGGGGGCGCATGTGTCTGGAGTTCATTTGCAGTGGCTAGAGGCCTTCTCTCTCGCGCCCATTCTCTCTCTCTCTCTCCCTCCCTCTCTCTGTCTCTAATTAATAAATAAATAAAAGTAAAATCTTTTTCTTTAAAAAAGCTAATTGTGCCACCTTTATGTTTGGCATTTTCTTGAGGGATCACATGGAAGAAAATGCTGACCTTTCTGGTATCATCTATTCCATGGACTGTCAACTAGAAATACACTTTATGATGGAGCCCAGAGTACACATTCATATGTGCACATTGAATACACAAATACACATATACTTATGTATGTTTACATGTGTATATAGAAGATAAAATATCATCAAATATGGCCATCATTATAATCAACTGATATTTAATATTCTATTGTGTTTTACTGTTTTAAAATGCTAGTCATAATGAACTTTCTTTCAAAGTATGGTAAGATCCACACATTAACAAATATATATATATATATATATATATAATATATAATATATATATTTAAATATATATATTGTTTCTTTAAATTTCAGAATACTACTAGCCTGTAAGAATCCAGATATATATATATATGGTTTTTGTTTTTCAAGGTAGGGTTTCACTCTAGCTCAGGCTGACCTGGAATTCACTATGTAGCCTCAGGGTGGCCTCAAACTCACAGTGATTCTTCTACCTCTGCCTTCCGAGTGCTGGGATTAAAGGCGTACACCACCATGCCTCACCAAGGCATATTTTTTTTGCTGGGATTGTTACTTGATATGCAGTTATATAATTATAGTTTTATATACACATTATAAATACACACATGAATGAGTGATTAATGGGAGCACACCATATCCTGAAAATGTCTGCATCAATGTCTATGTTTATATGTCACTTTATTTAAATAGTCTGGGAAATTTTACTACATTAATCAAAATTCTCCTTTGGAATCTTATTTGTGTCTGTAACTTGCTTGTTATGTGTACACATTAAGATGCATATTTATCAATGTCAATGCTTCTCAATCCTGTCTAAGCATTGGAAAAAAATTAAGGAGTTTTTTTTTCCATCTGTGTTAGGAACCTTCTCGACAATGAAATCAGAACTGCAGAGATGACATGTTGATAGGGTCATTAGTTTCAGGATTCTAAGTGTAACCAGGGGTGAGAGCTACTGGCCAAGAACCTCCCCTCCTCCCCCCACCCAGGGTGATAGTGAATGCCCACATCTGGCCTAAACTGATGTTCCGGGGACGGGCCGTGGCTCCAGAGTCAGGGCTGCACCCTGCCTCCCGTCTCACCAGGCTGGCTTTGCTCATGTGTGTCACTGGCTCTCCATTCTCTTGCACTAACACCCAGATTGCTGATTTATGCACTGCCTCCTGATCTCGTCCATGTCAGTGCGGCCTTGCCAACTTGGCCTTCACGCTTTTCTATATGAGGATAATTTACTTAATGTCTGTGGTATACCACTTAGAAAAATTTTCATGTAAAATAGGAAAATTAGGAAACACTAAAGCTGTCGTGACTGGTATATTACCATGTGTATATTATATTCTATCTTCCTGCTCATGAATCGGACCTCTCTTTAACCCCCTCATCCTGAAAATCTCAGGCCCATAAGTACATGCTAGCATGCTACTTGTTACCTTGAAAAACAACAATGATCAGCAAAGGTTATAGGAGCCGCACATTCTCACCCTGTGGGCCACGAGGTCCTTTGGGCCCAGGTGGGCCTGGCATTCCTTCATCCCCCTTCACCTGGTATGTGTCATAATATTCTGTCTTAAAGGAGAGGAAAATGAATAAAGAAGAAGGATGACTATTTATGGATTTCTCACCAATACAGTTATTTCACTTTATTTTGGCCTAAAAGAGAATTCTCTTATTTTTCTGAATTCATAGATTTATATGTTAGCAGGAATGTGATGGTCATGCACAGCTAGGTAAATTAATTTCAAGACAAAGCTGTCATTTCTGGTATTATCATATATTTCATGGACATTCAATTAGAAACACAATTCATGATGTGATATAGCCCATTCGATTATGTGTACCCATTAACATGCATATTTATCTATAGGAGTTCATGAAGTGCTAACACTATCATGACATGATCAACTCTGATATTTATTATGCCATTTTATTTCACTGATTTAAAATGCTGTTCTCAATGAACTAACTTTCTTTCAAAGTATGATGGGACTCAAACATTCACAAATACTGTATATTAGTTTCTTTAAATTTCAGGACACAATTGGTCTAGGAGAATCAAGGCAAATAGCTCTGACATGCTCAGTGGGTGTACTGGTCTCCTTAACTACTTGCTTCCTAAACAAAGCTTCATTTTAAGTTAGTTGAGGCTGAAAAAGAGTCATATAAAATTTGGGCATAATAAAATACACAGTAAACTAGGAATGCTAAGAATTCCTTTCAAATACAATGAAAAATAGATTTTGCATAGAAGTTTGTACATTTAATTTGAGAGACAGATGGAAATCTAAAACTTATTTATTAAACTCTTTGTTTTTTATCTATTGTATGGGCCGGTAACTTTGTTGTTTAAAGACAAAGAAGGAAGACCCACTGGTCAGGATTTAGTAGCCATGATAAAATCCATAATGGTATGTGTGCACTGCCAGGTATTAGACTCTGAGCTACTGTGCTTTGGAACAGTAGCCTATTTAACATGATTCATCGCAGGCCTGTAAAAACATTTTGGGATTACTTGGGTTGGAATCATTTGCTTTAAGTATACAGATGCAGAGCTTCATTTACTGAATTACATAGTTTAGTTAAGGAGTCTGAGAAGTTCATCTTTTGGTTTAATCAGCTGATACTTCCATCCATCCATGACCACCATCCTGGGCCATTTTCCAGCCAGCAAATCACACACAGCAGCCCTGCTCAGCACAGTGAGAGCTGCTGGCAGTGGAGGTAGGAGCTGAGGCCAACGCTGAGGGACTGGGGTTCCCTTCCCTCTTCTCCTGAGGCCCACAGTGCCAGAACAGAGATGGCATCCAGTGCGTGTGAGGCAGGGGCGCACCCCCAGTCTGTGGAGCTCGGGCTGGGGACATTGGCTCTTGTTGATGCTGTGCAAACTGGTGGCTGAGCTTCTGCAGGCTGGTGGGGGGTGGGCCCAGGAGGAGGCAAGAGGAACTCACTGCCTCTCTCCTTCCAGAGCAGCCTTCCTGCTCTCCTCCAAGAGCGCAGAGCACTTGGGCTCAGTGTGACTGGGCCCAGCTGCTTTTCTCCAGAACTGAAGATGGTCTTTGCTAGTACATTCAACGGACCAGATAGAATCAAACAGAAATATTTAGCACTGTCAAATGGATGAATAAGGACAATAGCTATTTCTTTTGTTTTGCTTTGTTTTAGATAGGCTTTCTTTCACTCTTGCCTAGGCTGATCTGGAACTCACTCGGGCTAGCCTTGAATTCATAGCGATCCTCCTATCTCAGGGATTAAAGGTCTGAGCCACAATAGCTATTTTTGACACAGTTTGATCAAAAGTTAAATGCTGGTCTGTTCATCACAACAGTGAATGAGAAAGGTGTGTGTGAAATTTGTAGAATACTTTGAAGAACTTATCTCTGACACTATTATCTCTAGTTACACTTACTGGACCACGAAATCCTGGAGGGCCAATGTCCCCTTTCCATCCCTATATTGAAAAATAGTTACAAATTAGGAATGTGCAAATTCAAAAGTATTCTCCATAGTTAAAAAGCAAAATGCAAAGTAGAATAATAAATTAATATTGAAAGTCATGCCTTTTAGGCATAATGTACAAACAAAACTAAACAGACATTGTTTTTAATTATCTTCCTAAAGAGCCCTGTCTAGTCAGGAATCCCATCCACAAGGTTGGGAAGGAGGGGTTGTTACTCTGTCTGTTCCCCAGGTTTATTCTTCTCCCACTTCACCTTCACTGGATGTTCCCAGGCCTGGCATGGCCACCTTCTCACTCAGATTATAGCAAAACCAGGATGCGGTTGTGTTCACCGGCCAGTGTCCTAGCTGCACCGACCTCCTTTGCTTCAAGAGTGCATTACAGGGCTGGAGAGATGGCTTAGTGGTTAAGCACTTGCCTGTGAAGCCTAAGGACCCTGGTTCGAGGCTCGATTCCCCAGGACCCACGTAAGTCAGATGCTCAAGAGGGCGCACACATCTGGAATTTATTTGCAGTGGCTGGAGGCCCTGGTGTGCCCATTCTCTCTCTCTCTCTCTACCTCTCTCTCTCTCTCTCTCTCTCTGTTGCTCTCAAATAAATAAATTTTAAAAAAGAGTGCATTACAGAGCTCAACTAGGAGTGATATTACTAAAGGCCAAACCTTCAATGTGAACATATACCTCCATATGGGAAAGATCTCTGACTGTCTGCAGCACACTCACGCAGCATTGCCATGTTCATCATGACTTTTCAGCATGCATGGCTGAGGCTGAGGACAAGGGCCCAGCCTACACTTAAACCTCAAATGACCAGATGCATCCTGCCACTGTAGGGCTTTTTCAGTTCCTTCCTTGTAACAAGCTGAACAGCACCAGAGAGTCTTGAGGCACCCAGCTTTGATCACATAGAGCAGCTTCATTATATGTTCCTAGCAACATTTCTCCTTGCTTTTTTTTTGTTTATTTTTTAGAGAGAGAGAGAGAATGGGTGCACCAAGGCCTCCAGCCACTGCAAATGAACTCCAGATGCATATGCCCCCTGTGCATCTGGCTAACATGGGTCCTGGGGAATCGAGCCTTGAACTGGAGTCCTCAGGCTTCACAGGCAAGCGCTTAACCGCTAAGCCATCTCTCCAGCCCTCTCCTTGCTTTCTAATAAAATATATTGCTATTTTAATGAAGTCTGTGATTGCAATTCCTTGTTCTTGGGAAGGAAGGAAACTGCTCAACCAGTTAAAAAGGACTAAAGATGAAATGACCGGGAGAAAATTACCTTAATGCCATCTTCACCCATTAACCCAGGAAGACCCCTGTTGCCCTTTGCTCCCTAAAGAAACAACAAAAAAAGGGAATGATCAAAAGACATAAATCAGTTGCTTCTGTACGATGCATGGGGAATCTGACTTTAAAAAATTTTATTTATCTTTAAAATTGACACATAGTAGTTACAAGAATCATATTGATTGTGAGATTCATAATCACATTGTATGTTAAGTGAAATAAGCCAGGCACAGAAAAGCAAATACTGCTCAATATTTTCAGATGTGGTATCTAAAGAAACCTATCTCTTAGAAGAGAGAATAGATGCCAGAGGCTGGAGGGGTGGTGGGTGGTAGGGACAAAAAGAGGTCGGACAATGGTAATAAAGGTACTTTTACTTGGTAGAATGGTTTCATTGAAAAATGCCAGGAGTCAACAATAATGTGTTGTCGACTTCAAAATAGCTTAATGTACTGTTCTCTAGATTCATCCACATTAAGTTATAATGTGTTCGTCTCTCCTCTCTCCACGGTGATCATGAATGTTTATAATTCTCAAATACAGCTACTGGTGACTCTCAAAAGTCCTCCATCTGGTATCACTGCCATTTTCACCATGTCAACAAGCCATGTCAAGTATTTACCTTGGTTCCAGGGAAGCCAGGTGCACCATCTTTCCCAGGTTTGCCCTAAAACAGAAACAGGAAAGTTAATGAATCTGTTATAATCACATCTTGATCTCAAGTAAAAAAAAGCCTGAGTGACGTTCCTTTCCACTGAATAGGCAGTGAGCATTTCTTGACAGTCCGAATGGTATGTCAGAGCACAAGGAAGGGAGAGAGGGAGCTCAGCCTTTACTAGAGTCCATGCTGTCCGTCCTAAGTTTAGAAGGACATCAGGGAAGCACTGAGCAGAGAAGTGAATTAAGAAATGTGGAAAGAAGGAAGTCTTCACAATTTATTAATTTGAATTGTAAAGTTTTGTAACCCTAGCTATTTATGTATGTATGTATGTATATATATATACATATATGTATATATGTATATACACATATATATGTTTGTGTGTGTGCATACATACATCATATTGAGGCATCTGAACACACATGGCTTTCAGATGAAATATTATGATATGTACCCCCTTTTGTTAATTAAGATATGTACCCTTTGTAATAAAGTTAAAGCATGCAAGATGAAAATTTTTCCTTAGGGAAAACACCCACTTTTCCTCCCAGTGTATACTTTTAGGGTTTTTACACAATGTGCATAATGAAATCTGTCCAAACGCAGCTGGGTGGGGAAGTTCTCAGTGCCCCACTTCTGGCCACACTATTCTCCATTTCCTTTGGAAAGCTACTCTGGGTGGCTCTGGCAGAGGTGGCAATTCCTTGCCCATCAGCTGGCCAATCATAGACCTTTTTCCCTGGATACAG
Organism: Jaculus jaculus; assembly: GCF_020740685.1. NCBI lineage: Eukaryota > Metazoa > Chordata > Mammalia > Rodentia > Dipodidae > Jaculus > Jaculus jaculus. Next base: position 5,934,163 of record NC_059105.1, read on the forward strand.
TCATTGTTCTAGAATGAGAGATATGACCAAGCTGGTCAATTAGATAAGGTCTTTGGAATTTTCTGTAGAGACAGTGGGAGAAAGATTCATTCTCTCTCCTCAGAACCCTTCAGCCTGAAACTCTGCGGCTGGGCCTCTCTTTCTGCCCTCATATGGAAGAACATAGTATGCTGGAGGATGGAATGTCATGATATACAGAGAGGAAGAAGTAGGGGTGCAAATCCTGCCTCTTGTTGCAGGCTCTGAAGTCCGCAAAGCCTGTTTTAGTCTTGAACGTCTCAGATAGTTGACACAAACCCCCAACTATCACAACTTAAAAGATGACTCTCTTTGACTTCAGCTAGTTGGAGTTGGGCGTCTCATTCTGCAACCCAGACTCCTAGGCTCTACCCAATGCCGGCTGTGTGTGCTGCTGAGTTTCCACTTTACCCGAGGGCCAGGCTCTCCACGGGCGCCCTTTTCAGATCCATATGAGTCTCCAGGTGGCCCCTGTGTGATTAGAGGCATGAAACACTTTAGAAATAGATTTTTTTTTTCAACATGGATTTTTAAAAATTAATCTGTCCCTTCTAGCTTCCATATTTAAATTAAACAATCTAAAAGAGCAATCTTACTCCTGAGTATTCATTTTAAAACATGTTAAAGCGCAGGTGATGAAGCTAAGGCAGATGCATAAACCAGCGCAAGGATTAAGGTAGAAATGTCCCCGGCATAATTCTAGCACATTCGTGACCTCTGTGGCCAGGTGTTACACGTTTTAGTTAACGTAAAGACTTACAGGTTGAGCACACATCAAAGCATCTACTGAGGTTCTGTTTTCTGGGTCACAGGGACGACATGACTGTGAGTGACCTACCGGAGGCCCAGGAGGTCCGGATTCGCCCATCTCTCCCTTGTCGCCCTTCTCTCCCTTGAGATCCTGCCACAAGAACAATTCAAGGTCACTATCACAAACCAACCAGACAAGGTTATACTGGTTACATTTGGAAAAGTCCTCTGCCCATTAAGACTGAACTTACAAACTACTACTGTGCCTCATGATAACACAGCCCCAATGCTCTCCCTGTTTCTTACATTTTTTTTGAGATAAACTACATGAGACTAGTTATTGAATGCAATTTTTCTACATGTGTGCATGTGTGGTGCACATTTGTATGTATATATTCACATGTATGCAGGTGCATGTGTGTACATGCATGTGGCAGCCATAGGGAAATCTTGGGTGTCAGGAAAGCTGCCTAACTTTTCCTGAGACAGCATCTCTCATTGGCCTGCAGCTTGCCAGTGAGGCAAGACTGAGTAGCCGGGGAGTGCCCGGGCTCTTCCTGTCGCTGCCTTCCCAGCACTGGGCTGAAAGGCCCATGCCACCACTCTGGCTGTTTTACACGGGCTCCAGGGATCGAACTTGGGTCCTCTTGCTTATAAGACAAGCCCTTTGCTGACTGAGCCACCTCCTCAGCCTCCGTGTCAGCTTCCTAGAGATACGTCCAGACATATTTAATGTGTCTTACTTTCATTTCTAACACATTGAAATTACTTTCTTTAGAATCTAAAATTTTTTGCATAAATTCTAGAATGATGCTTTGATTCAGGTTTGAGCCACCATTACATTTTTTTAATTATATTTTCTCCCCGATGTTTATCTTTCATTGAGGGCACTATGTTTCTCAAATTCAATTACATTTTTCAGGCTACATCTCTCAATGTAGATTTTGTACAAATGTATCATTTTTCAGACAATGAAAATTTATAATTTATTAATTTAATTTTTGCGGATAGACTGAAAATGTCAGTTATTTCCCTCAGAACGTTTTGTTCAGGTTAAATTTCACCATTTTTTCGAACTCTTTTTAGTTATGTTTTAATCATTCATTTTAGAGAGGTGGATATTATGGCTATAGGGTTTCTTTCTAGTGTAATGAAAAAGTTCAGAATTGACCGTTGCAATGGCTACCCAACTCAGTGAACATTTAAAAGCTACTGAATTTAACACAAAATGAGTGAATATTATGACATGTAAATTATATCACAATAAAGCTGTTCAATTAGTTATAATTAAAATCCACAAAATATTGGGCTGGAGAGATGGCTTAGCAGTTAAGCGCTTTCCTGTAAAGCCTAAGGACCCTGGTTCGAGGCTCAATTCCCCCAGGACCCACATTAGCCAGATGCACAAGGGGGTGCACATGTCTGGAGTTCGTTTGCAGTGGCTGGAGGCCTGGCACGCCCATTCTCTCTCTCTCTCTCTCTGCCTCTTTCTCTCTCTGTCTGTCACTCTCAAATAAATAAATAAATTAATTAATTCCACAAAATATATACCTGAAAATGAATATTTCACAGTATTTAAATCATGTCCCCATTAAGCTATTATTTCAAAAGCAAGTAACTACAAGTTTCAACAAAAACAAGGGTGGTTTGGATTTCTTAGTTAACCCACAATAAAATTTCTAGGTATCCTGTGAGTTCCTCATGCTCCAGACTTTCGAGGGTCAGTCTAGCGGCTGGATTGCGCGTGATCCTGCCCATGCATCTCTAAGCGTCCATGTCAGCTCCATGTCCTGGTCCTCTTAGCCCTCCCTCCAGAGGATGAAAACCTGTGTCATGACAACACGACAAGGAACAGCCTAGTGCTCGGGGGAGAGCTGGGTACGGTAGTGTCTGTAGAGGGACAGTGGTGGGACATGGATCTCCCATTGGTGGAAATCCTCTTCTGTGCTTGTCATTGGGTCATTGCCAACCAATGGGATCAGAGCCACACTCTGCCCTGGACAGTGAGAGGCGACCAGAAGGAAGAGTGAAGCAATGAGGTTCAGGTTTTGAAGTCACATGCCTCAGATTCCCCACCAACCATTTCTGTCTTGGGCTGGGAGGGAGGAGTAAAGCCCAGGGGCTCAGGCAGGGCGGTGGTTTCAGCAGGGCGCACGCCGAGGAGCCAAGGGCTCACTAACGCCTCCTCCAAGCCAGAGGCCCACGGAGCCGCAGCATTACCGTTCTGTTCTCTGGGCCAGTGAGCGTCACAGTAACTGTCCCTGGAGGTCCTGGGGGTCCTGTCAGGCCTTTCGTACCCTAAAGACAAATACACCGATGAATGAGAATTTCAGGAACATGGCCAGCACTCCAAGTTACTGTCTGAAGGATCTGCTTTTCTGCCTGCGTCTTATGCAAGGAAGCACAGCCAATGAGGACGCATTGACTTCAACTTGACCCGTGAGAAGCAACAGCCCAATGAACTTGGAGGCACCTGACACGTCTTCCAACCAACAAGCCACAGCGTTTCAGGTACCTGCTCTCCTTTTTGTCCTATCACGTTGTCACCCATGTGACCCTGTAAGAAAACATGAAATGACATGTTTCATCAACAGAGGGACGAATAATCTGAATCCATTAAAGCTCTAATATGTATAACTGAACGCTTATATTTTAGTTTTAAGTTTTGAATTGTAAATGCTATTTTTAAAGTAAGGCAGCACTATGTTTCATTTAAAGGTGGAGACTTTGAGGCTCAGAAAATTCAAGAAACTTGCTAAATGTGATGAATGGGTTTATGTAGGCTAGGTTAGCCTCTGTGCATGATTGTGCGGGAGTGTCTTGACTAGGTTAATTAAGGAGGAAGACCCACTTTCAGTGTGGGGGCCACCATTCCACGGGTTGGGGTCCTGTACTGTGTGAAAAGGAGAGAGCTGGCGGAGTGGCAGCCTCGTCACGTCTGCTCTGAGCGTGGCCGGCTCCAGCCCGCAGCTGTGCCTTTCCCGCCGCGATGGACTGTCGCCTGGACAGCAAGCGCCGTCATTTATTGACGTATGTTCAGGAGCATTTTGCAAAGCGGTCCACTGCAGAAACGGATAGGTCAGAGCACTGTGTGGTGACTGGGACCATCAGGAATAGGAAGCATATGGATTAGGAATCCTTGCCATTCCCCTTCCCAGAGAGCAAGTCTGCAATGCTCCGCATGTGGGTTAAGTTGTTGACGAGCAGGGAGGCGGAGGGAAGAGCTTCTGTCTGGTCTCCTTCTTGCCCAGACCCCTCTGAATTCCAAACAAGTGCTCAGTGACCAACATAGAGAAGCAGGCTTGGCTTTTGGAATGGCTAGGGTCCTCTGACAGCTTAACATAGGAAATGGGACTTACCTTCAGTCCTCTAGGTCCCATAGGGCCTGGAAAGCCCTAAAAAAAGCCATAGATAAAAACTTATAGCACCAAACATACTTATTGAGAAAACTTTTTTTTTTGCTATAACTAACTTATACATTTAAAATATATAAATATATAAATGCATTTAAAAATATATAAATATATAAATAAGTTAAAAATATATAAATACATTAAAAATATATGAATATATAAACAGCAATGACATTATACTCACAAAAAATCCTGGAGGACCTGATGGGCCCATAGGCCCTGGAAAACCTGGAGGGCCTGGAAAGCCCTGGAAGTTAAGAAAAGAATAAGTTTATATGTACTTCTTACCTAAGGACAAAGTCTGTTAGTTAGATACATTAACACATTTCATTTTATTTATTTATTTATTTATTTATTTATTTATTTTGGTTTTTTATGAGGTAGGGTCTCATTTTAGCTCAGGCTGACCTGGAACTCTCTATGCAGTCTCAGGGTGGCCTCGAACTCACAGTGATCCTCCTACCTCTGCCTCCCGAGTGCTGGGATTAAAGGCGTGTGCCACCACGCCCGGCTTTCATTAACACATTTTAATAAATTCTTTAGCAGAGCTCACTTGGTAAGCTAGCTAACTCTGTAAGGTAGTTGGTAAAGGTAGCTCAATCTTGCAAGCACAAGGAAGTGTGTTTGACGCCAGGACCCACAGAGATCCTGAGAATAGTCGCACAGGCCTCTCATCTCAGCCTTAGGGAGGTGGGGCTCTAGGAGGTCCCTGGAGCGCACTGGCAGTCAGTCTAGCCTACCTGGAGAACTCCAGGCAGTGAGAGACCTTGTCTTAAAGAAGAGAATGACAGGGATGGTTGTCATCTGGCGTGCACGCGCGCACACACACACACACACACACACACACACACACTCATACCCCCGCATGAACATGCACACACACACCAACATATGCTGCAAACACAGACATGTGCAACTCCTGCCCCGCCCCACAGAACTTAAGAGCCTCATGCCTCCCGTCCAGGTGACTACCGCTGACTATTGTGCCCAAAGCGTGTCGCTGCAGGGTCACAGCTGCAGGCCTCCCTGCAGCTACTATCCACAGGAGAGTCGCAGTGCGCCTTCCCCACCTCCTCTCTCCTCCCTCCCTGTTTGGAGACCAGCATGTTGCTCAGGGTCCCCCTCTGCCTAGAATCCCTCTCCCCAGGTACATGTAAGGTTTGCTTTCTCACTTCATGCACCTGGCCTCCTTCCCATAAGGTATCTCTGCCTGTCCCAAATCAGAGCCTTCCCTTCATCCCAGACGCTTCCTGTCTCTCTTCTGTACATCATTTTGTTTCTTAGCATTCACCACTGTGCAACACGTTGTAGAGAGCTTGATACTCAGTGTTGACTCCATGAGGCTGAGAAGTTTTCAAGACTATTTCTCTTTGGCTCATGTGGGGCCATGTTGTATTCTCAACAGCACCCCACTGCGTGAGCAGCATCTGAGAAATAGTTCTTACTTGAACGGATGAGCTGTCTTTAGCCTGGCACAGTGAGAACTCCACAGATGACACTGAATTCAGGACACCTGGACTGCCTGCCTTCAGCACTGCGATGTCAAAGGGCCCCTAAGCCGAGGAGAGAACTACGCTCCTCTGCGACTTGTCCCAGAACACCCTGCTGGCTCCCAGTAGCACGTGTTCAGCTCCTTGCTCCACTGCTCAGCTCAGATCACGTGGTCTGGTTCACTATGGGAAGTTGTGATCTTAGCCTCAGAACAAAGTCTAACTCATTGGAGCAAATCTCCATCCAGGTATTCCATACTTAGTTTTGAATTAAATGAAAATACTTCTCATTCATTAGCCTGAAGTTAGTACCTGCAGTTGATGTTTGCCAAAGGAACCTTTTCAATCACAAAGCAAAGCACACCCTCAGATAGATGTGTCTCATTGGAGGCACTCCAGCTAACCTCTAGGCTATATGCAGATAGACCAGAGAAGCAAGCTAGCCAAGATGCAAGGAAGACACTTACATATATTTCAACCAAGCTGTTTTATTTAATACCATGCCAAGATTGAAACAGGGCTGCTATTTAACTAGGTTTTAGGTGGTAGTCAACGCACAATTCAAATCATCTTTTTTGTTTGTTTGTTTCTCGAGGTAGGGTCTCACTCTAGCGCAGGCTGACCTGGAATTCACTATGTAGTCTGAGGATGGCCTTGCACCCACAGCGATCCTCCCACCTCTGCCTCCCAAATGCTGGGATTAAAGGCGTGCGCCACCACGCCCTGCTTTCATCTTTGATTTTAACAAACAAGAGTCAGTGGAATTCCCCTGAAGACTCCTTATGGTTGGGAAAGATGGGTCACTGCGATTTAAGAAGACAGTAGAAGACACAGTTGTCTCAGTGTCGTGTCTTTCTTCTTACACGGTAAATGGCACTGAAACATGGCAGACAGAGAAACAGGGAGAAAAGAAGGGGAGCGAGGACACACATATGCAGGGAGAGAGAGAGAGAGAGAGAGAGAGAGAGAGAGAGAGAGAGAGAGAGAGAGAGAGGGAGGAAGGAAGGAGACACTGGGCCCATTGGCAGCCTCAGATCACGTTACCTGGAATCCCGGAGCCCCTGGCGGCCCAGGATCACCTTTCCCATCGAGGTCTCTGTCTCCTCCATGAGCAGGGACACCCTTGAAACAGAGAATTCCATCAAACCTAATTAATTTTACATTTTCACCCCCCCCCCACCGTGAATACTTACTGAAGGTCATGCTGCTTTAAAGGTAAGTGTGCTGGGAGTGGATATACATACTTAGGGAAATGTTTTAGGATTTCTTATTAGGAGTTTAATTTTGTTGATGCCTTTTCTGTATCTGACGTGATCTAGTGTCTTTTTACTTTTATTTTGTGAGTGCAGTAGGTTACAATTTTAAATGTTTGTTTTGAGGCAGGGTCTCCCTCTAGCCCAAGTTGACCTTGAACTCACTATGCAGCCCCAGGTCTGTTTTAGGATTTTGTAGTCATTCCATTTTGTGGAATTCAAAGCCCTTTCGTGTGCTAAAACTGACAACTTACTGTGGTAGGAAGGAAGACACTGAAGATTCTAATATATTAAAATGTGTGACAATTCCTAACTTAGAACATGGGGCACAGAGATGGTATGAATCCTCTTCTCTAATCCCTAGTTCCTTAAAACATGACAGAACCCCTACCCCTGAGGCCTGTTCGTAACAAGAGCCAGAAGCAGTTGCCCAGTAGGAATAAATGTCATGTTCAAAGTTTTATGGTGTTTGAATTGATAAAGCCGGGGTTATGAAATTGATTTGTAATGGCTTATATTTCATTATTTCATAAAGTCCTTTTCATATACGCACTTAGAGGTTTTCAGTGGTGGTAGTCCACAGATGATTTACCTTTTGCCCTTTCAATCCAGCAGGACCCTAGGAAAGAAGCAGCCTATTAGCAATTGGAGACAAATCAAACGTACCCTTAACTCAGATGCACAAGGGGCGCATGCGTCCAGAGTTCCTTTGCAGTGGCGAGAGGCCCTGACACTCCTACTTGGTTCTCCTTCCCTATTTTACCTCCTGCATGAGAGACTAAAAATATATATACTTAAAGCCAGACAGCAGTACAGACATTTTAAAATAGACTTAGATAAGTAACTAACTGGCTAACATGCTGACCTCTACTTCTGTAAACCTTGCTTGCTTGCTTAACTGCAGCACCCCCCACCCCCACACACACAGACTTCAGACTTCTGGGAAGCCCCTACCCCAGAACCCTTCAGAAATACCTAACCGCAGGACATCTGGCATCTTGCAAAAGATAAGAGTCTGCAAACAAGATATCTGCTGACCAGAGGTCTGGAGACAAGAGTTAAGCAAGTAACCAAAAATGTCCTGGTGTGCGGCCCCTTAGAACCAATCATGGAACCATTCCCCTACTTTGTTCAGATCCCTATAAAAAACCTGCCCCCCTGCTGCTCAGGGCTCTTGTGCAGATCCACTGCGTTGGTGAAGTCAAGAGTCCGAGCTTAAGCCCAAAATAAAGCTCCTTGCCCTTGCGTACGCGTTTGATTCTCCTTGGTGGTCACTGGGGGCGCTGAGAACTGGGCGTAACACTGCCCTCACTGTGTGCTCCTGCAGGCTCTCAACATGCTCAGATTCCTCCATTTCAATGAACTGACAATCTTCCCTTCATCTTCTGCCTCCCTCCAATGTAACCTCTTTTTCTTCTCACCTGCATGCTCCCCATGACCCCCACCCCCCGCCAGGAGCAGCTCTGCCCCAGCCCCTCTTATTAAGGTCTCCATTACTTGCTCAGGTCATCAAGGACTTCATGTTACTGAAACCAAAGCCCTCCCCATCCTGGGCTTCTAGACTGTCCCACCTGGCTACTGAAGCATACTTCCTTAGCTACTACAGCCTTCCTGCCGGTCAAGCTCATTCCTCCTGCCTAGAAGTTCCACGCGGAGTGAAGTCTGGCTCTAAGTCCCCATTCTCTTTAACCTCACCCGTTGAGAAGTTAGAAGCCCGACCTCTGACCCTCAACTCTGAACAAATCTGCCAACCATGCATTGTTATATGATACGTCAAGAGCAAAATAAAGTCTAACCTTGAGCCCATGATGCAGGTGTTCATTCATTCATTTTCTTAGCTAAATGTTTGTTTTTGGCAGCCCCAGCATTTCTAAGGTCAGGAGAGAGATCTGTGTACATGAGTCCACATTCTTTCAGCCAGTGATGGGAAGTTAGACATACATACTTACTGGGATCCCTGAATAGCCCGGTGTCCCTGGCATGCCTGGAAATCCTTGTTCACCCTGCAAGACATGGAGTATTCATCAGAGTTCTTAGCTGTCCTAGAACACTCTATGTAGATGGCTATCTCCATTTCTCTCCTTCAGATCAGCAGAGGCAATCTAGGCTAACTAACTGACATTCCTTTCAGCTCCTGGGTCATAAGGATGGAGGCCAGAAAACCATTATCTTAATTGAAACAGGATCAGAACCTACTGTTTCTCAAATTGTGCATAAATGGCAATCTAATTGTGCCAAGAACTTTTTAATTGCTGCTTCCTCGAAACTTTAGTAATTAGTTCACTCATGGCCACCATTCTGGGGCAGTGAAGGGATCCGTTAGGACACAAAGGAGGTGAGTGGACCCAGAAGAGCCCGAGCTTCCTTTCCAAGGCACGTATGTTACCCTCAAGGATTCATGTTCACAACCTCAGGCAAGCAGCCGGTGTGCCTCCTGCTGATGCCCTGTGGGAGAAGCTGGGTGAGCTTCTCCAAGTCCATAAGTACGCAAGGCATAGGAAGAAAGAAAATGAGGCTCCAATCCATGCTGTTCATCAGACCTAAAATAATGTTCAGTGAAACCTGCTTCTGTCTCGCTGGTGCTTTGCTTTGCTCTCTTCCCTCCGCAGAGCCTGTGTTGATCGTCGTGTCCAGGCGGCGCCTACCTTAGAGCCGCTGCACCCTGGTAAGCCAGCAGGTCCGCAAGGCCCAGGCTTCCCCGGGACGCCCTGAAAGGAGAGCAGGCGTCAGAGGCAAAGACTGAGACAGAGACACAGGCTCAAGGCCCAGGACCCACACAGCAACCAGGACTCCAGGCAATGATGGTAATTTGTTAACGGTTGTGAAAAATAACAAATTTAAATTGTGGCTTTTAGATACAATTTAATACAAAGAACAAAACAAGCTAACAATTATCAAATGAGTCATGGTTAGTTTGAATAGAAACTTTTACAAAAAATAAAACAGTGAAAACCTTCCTATATAAAATGAAGTCCCTTAAAGCTGTGGTGAAAGGAAGGAAAATGAAGAGATGTGTGTATGCTGAGGTGAACAATCTCATTATGTTTCCACTACAAAGCAGAGTCCACTTATTCTGTTCCCTCTACTCTACTGAGTTTTGCTCATAATTCAGGAAATGGAATCTGGTTCACGGGTCATGCAGCTCCCCTCTCTGACCTGCTGCTCATGTCACCGTAGAACTGAAGGACTCAGGAACCAGATGGACGCCATGACAGGCTTCAGGGTCCTCAGTCGGCCTAAGTTTCTGTTTCCTGGCAAGATCTAAGTTTTTTATCTTATGATAAGGGTGGGTTTAACAGTTCCTGGAAACTGACTATGCTATACATTCCTGTAGTCATAGATAAGTTCAATTCCCCCTAGACCCAGCCCGCCAACTTTGCCCACCAAAATCCTAAGCCAACCAGAAGAGTACAAGTGCAGTTACTGTTTAAATCAACCAATCATGTGCCATCCCCTTCTTCTATGTTCAGATCCCTATATAAACCCTCCCCTCCCGCTACTCGGGGCTCTTGTACGGATCCACTGCATTGGCGATGTCAAGAGTCTAGAGCTCAAGCCCGAAATAAAGCTCCTTGCCCTTGCGTACGTGTTTGGTTCTCCTTGGTGGTCACTGGGGGTGCCGAGAACTGGGCGTAACAGAACATGTCTCCTTGTGTGACTGTTTGAACATTGTCATTGGAATGAGGTTACTTTCAGGGCTGAGGAGGTGGTTCAGAGAGCTTGGCATACAAGTACAAGAGTGTGGTTCACCTTGAGTTTGATTCCCCAGCACTCACATAAACATTGGGGTGTAGCCACACGTATCTATCCCTGCAGTCTTGTGGGAAGTAGCAACTGGATAATCAATGGGCCTTGCTGACCAGCCATCCTGACTGAAAACAGCAGCTCTGGGTTCAGTGAGAGACATACAAATGAGTGATACAGAGGAAGACGCCAGATATCACCCTCTGGCTTCCGTATGTACTGTCCATGGGGCACACACACCTGCACACACATTCACATGTAAATACTATACACACGCACATACCACACACACACACACACACACACGTGCACACCGCATACCAAAACACAGTTGTAGTGGTTTAAATAGATGTCCCCCAAGAGACTCAGGAGTTTTATTAAAGCTTCTTGAATCTGCAGCTGCCTGGCTGGAGGAGGTGTCACTGGCAGATCCTAGGTTCCAGTCCTAGGGGGTGGGGATAGAATTCCACTGTAAAGATATGTAAAGTGCGGGAGCTCTGCCTGGGGCTCCTGAAGTGTGTATGCTTGCTTTTTGGTGGTGATTTTTTCTCTCTCTGCTTGGATCTATGAAAAGGGGGCCAATTGCTACCTTTAGGGAACTTTCCCTGGATCTGTAATGTTTAAATAAATTCCCTTCCTCCTATATCTGTCTGTGTCTTATTTGGTAGTTCATCCCAGCAATGTGAAGCTGTCTACTACAACTATGCACACATTAAAAAGAGAGAGGAGAGAGAGATGAAATTACTTTTAAAATTTCAGCCATATAAATATTTTCCATTACTTACTGGAAGTCCTGGAGGACCTGAAAACCCTGGCAATCCAGTTATTCCCTACAGAGAAAGAAGGGAAGGGGGTTACCGCAAAGAAAACAGATTTTAGAAAGCTCATCTTACATATACATAAAATTATCATTCAAAACCTCTCTTCCGGCAACTAGTGATTGGGGTAACTAAAAGTAAAATGATTATAAAAACAAGTCGGGTGTGGTGGGCACATCTTTAATCCCAGCATTCAAGAGGCAGCGGTAGGAGGATCGCTGTGAGTTCGAGGCCACCCTGAGACTACAGATGAATTCCGGGTCAGCCTGAGCTAGAGTGAGACCCTACCTCGAAAAACCAAAAAGAAAAGGAAAAAAAATGATTATAAAAACAAAAGGCTTGACAAACCTTTGTTCATCTGGCCTTTGAAAAACTTCTTTTGTTTTATTTGTTCTTTGAGACACGGTCTTGCTATGTAGCCCACACTGGACTCAAACTCACTATGTGGTCCATAATAGTCTTGAGCTTCTGACCCTCCTGCCCCTGCCTCCCATTTATAGAACCTTTAAAGGAGACTAGGCTTTTATTTTATTGTTTGAGACAGGGTCTCAGTCTGTAGACAAACCTGGCCTTGAACTCTCAGCAAGTCTCCTACCTTAGCCTCCCAGGTGCTAGAAATTCAGGTGTATAGCATCATATTGCCTTTTTTTTTTTTTTTTTTTTGAGGCAAAGATGGAAGCTTTTATTCAGGAAAATCAGAAGCTGCCAGGACTGACTCCTAAGAGCAGAGCACAGTCAACGTGGAGATTTCAGAGTGGGCTGTATGGACTTCAGTGAGGGAGGGAAATAGCTAGGGTGTGGGACCAGAACAGTGACCAGGTGACCTGAGAGATAAGGGGCAGGAAACCAAGACCTGGGCATTGTTAGGCAAGGAAGGGGTAATGGCTGCATTAGTCGCATTTTTAAGGTACATTTTGCTTAAAGCGCTCACATCTTTCCTGAGCAGGGTAAGGAATGTTTCCACAAGTTTTTCCTGTGCTTCTTGGCACGCTTCCCGCTGTGATGCTCCAGGGCGGGGCCTCAGGCAGGCACCCCACGCCTGTCCTAGTTACATGCACATTTGAACCACCATCACCCCAAACAGGCACACCTTCTCCATCTGTCTGGAGAGTTCTCTCTCGCCCTTTCTTCATCAGTTATTTCCCTGTCCCCAATTTGTCAACCACCATTTTGACTTCGCCCATGACCCATTAGTTTTTATTGTTCTCAAAATTCCTTTGTGCATCCAGACACTGTGTACTTACTCCTCTCTGACACCTGGGTAACTTTTACAGTGAAAACATGACTGTTCAGCCAACATCTGGAAGGATGAGATTGACTACTAACCCTGACGCCTTTGGGACCGGTGAGTCCTGGAAGTCCTGGAGAGCCCTAGATCCAAGTGGAAAAAAGAAAATGTAACTAGTATGAAAGCCATTTACCACTGAGAAATTCATACATTCAGGGTCCTAGTTGTTCATGTGCCCGGCTGTTTGATTCTTGTGATTACTTCATTGTAAATAGGGTTCAGTTCCTTATTTATTTATTTATTTTTGGTTTTCCGAGGTAGGGATTCACTCTAGCCCAGGCTGACCTGAATTTACTATGTAGTCTCAAGGTGACCTTGAACTCATGGTAATACTCCTCTCTCTGCCTCCTGAGTGCTGGGATTAAAGGCAGGTGTAACCATGGCTCAGTTACTTATTTCTTTTTAATATTTTTATTTACTTGCAAGAAGGGGGGGGGGAAGAGAACAGGTGCGCCAAGGCCTTTGGCTGATACAAACAAACACTAGGTGTGTGTGCCACTTTGTGTATCTTGCTTACGTGAGTGCTGGGGAATTGTGAGTGCCTTAACTGTTGAGCCATCTATCTCTCCTGCCCATCACTTACTTGTTTAAAAAAATTGTTCATTTGAAAGAGAAAGAGAGAGAGGCATGCCAAGGCCTCTAGCCCCTGCAAATGAACTCCAGACATATGTGCCATTGATGTGGGTACTGGGGAATCAATCCCAGAGAGTAGGCTTTGTAACCAAGCACTTCTAACCACTGAGCCATCTCCCTACTCTGCTTGCTTGTTTCATTCGAGCTAAAACAACTGATCAGAAAGGGCAAACAAAACTGAATTTAAACCCTAGCTGCTGATCGTGGGCTGGGAGATCAGAAACACCGGCATCTCCCTGGAGCTTGTTGGAAATGCAAAATCTCAGACAGTCCCCTTCTCCTCTCCCCCACCTCCCAGACCTATTGCTTCAGAGTCTGTAGCCCAGTGATTCTCGGGCATTCCTCCCACACAGGAGACCTCCAGGTGTTGTGAGGCTAGAGGAGACCCACATTCACTGGGCAGCTGCTGAGGGCTGATAAGGATGAATGTCACAGTTCCCATGGCAAAGGGGACTGGAGCCGCCAGTGTTCCTGTGCAGGAGAAACAGTTTATAATCATATGTTCCTGACATGCACAAGTAAATAAATAACGAAGTAAGGGCTCCTGAGCCACCGGTAAATTTGCTTCTGGCACATAATGAATTCTGTTGTGAAGCCCTCTTTCTTGGAGAATGCCCTTGAACGGGGAATATTTTAACTAATCCACTTGCTATGAAAGTTCCTTTGTCCAAAAGCTGTTTCCTCCATTCCAGAGAGTTTTAGTATGCTTTGGCTTTTTACTACTATTATTATTTGAGAAAAGACTGTTACAGAGTCTTCTGAGACTGGGCCTTCAAGGTCAAAGGACCTTCTCTGCCTGAGGTGGAATGTCTGGGTGCAAGGTCATGTTCAAGCTGGTCCCCATCTCTGTAGGAGTCATGGTTATGCAGAAGACAGTAAAGAAAAGATGGGCAGGGTTTGCTTTCCTGTTGTAAGTTTTCTCATGTGGAAAATGTAACAATTAAGAAAGAAGCTCACAAACCTGAGAATTTTTTTGGCAAGGTTTTCATGTTCTCTGGGAATTTTCCTTTGGTCAGGTCCTCCTTTGAGGCTTTGTGTATCTGCAGGCTACGCTTTAAGACGTGATGTTAGGACAACATGGTATGTGTTTTCTGTATTACATTTACGGGGTATTCTATAGACATGCAGAAGGGAGGCAAGCAGAGTGGACGTAAGACCAAAATCAAAAGCATAAAGTCTTGGGCTGATCTCAGTTCAGTGTTGATGTGGGCAGTCTGCGACTTTGAAGTCTGTGCCCAGGAGAAGAGGAGAGCGGGGTTGACACGGGAATGGTAGGATCACCAGAAATCAAGCACTCGCCTTTCTTTTTCTGTAGACTATACGTAGGGGATTAGTTTCTTTGGCTTGAAGACTTTGATTCTGGCACCAGACAGTGGCACATGGACTGTCATTAGAACGGTCTCTGGAACTCTAGTGGCCTCGCATTCGGATGGCATGTACAAGACTTCACTGACAGCCAAAGGCAGTGCGCTGTGTGTGGACGTGCCCCTGCCAGACCCTGGGGTGGCTTTACTCATCGCTTGCTGCTCCCTGCTTTTGCTTCTTGGCATAGAGCTCCTAAAACCCCTCTTCCTTCCTGGGTGATGGAGGCGCAAGGTCGTCTCTGGTCCCAGCATTTGATCTTGAGTCTACTTCCTGGCCTACCTACTCCCATCTTTTGCTCTGGGGGAACTGTTGGTGGGCTTTTGGCTGGGGATGGCCTAAACCCCAATCAGAATCTTGAGCCTTCAGCTGCAGCCCCGTCCTCCCAGGAGTGAGGAGCTGCATTAGCAGGGGACTGTGTCTCCATGCAGAGGCCACTGCACAACCCCTGAGTGTGGCAATGGAGGGGGGGACCCTTCATCCCCACGCAGACAGAAGTGCCCGCGGTGGGACCCTCCAGATGCCTCCTGTATACTCCTTCCTCTGGCTATTGGTGAGTACCCTTTATCAGGTCTTTATAGCAAACTGGTGAACCCAAGCATGTCCGTGACTTCTGCAACTGGTATGGGTGATGTTCCAACCTGAGGGAAGTCAAGGGAGCCCTAGTCAATAACCAAGTTTGAAAGAAGTGTGGGACCTACTGTATGTGGTTGACACCCAGAGTTGGGGAGTGTTCTTGTGGGACTGAGCCCTCAACCTGTAGGGTTTAACTCTGGGAATCTGGTGTCATAACGGACATGTAGGACACCAAGTTGGTGTCCAAAAGCTTGAGAATTGTTTGGTGTGAGAAAACCCCACACTGGAGAAAACTGGGTTTGAATTATGAGTTTGCCACCTAAGAGCTGTGTGGCCCAGGACCAATGATTTAAGTACCGTGTCTATTTCCTCATCCACAAGATGGACCTACTAATGAGAAATGCATTATAAGTCTCCATAGTCACGACTTGCAGGGTCATTGTGAGGAATGAATGTGATACAGAGAAGAGCCAATGGCCCGGTGCTTGGCATGGTATAAATATGCAGTATATTGCCTTTGGTTATCATTTAAGTGTCTTATATATTATTCTAATAATACTCTAGCATAGTATGGAATTTAAAGACTCCACAGAGATCAATTATAATTATCTTTCATAACGTACTAGTTTATAGCTTGCTGGAAGCCAGTAGTCAGGGGACTGAGTTGTGTACATGGCAGTGCAGGCCTAACTCGAGCTAATGCCCCCAGCAGGAAGGACCAATCAGCAGATATAATGGCCAGTTACTAAGTAAATCCTCTCGAGTATTTACTGAAGCAACAACCTTTGAGTACCACAGGCTTTAGATGAAAATGTGCTATGACTGGCAAGGAGGGTGGGCTCTGCTGAGAACCTTAGCATCCTGATGCCACAGGGCCCAGATGCCAAAGAGGAGGGAACCCTGAAGGAGGAGCAGATGGGGGATGGGAAAGAACCAGAGGAAGTGGCTTCAAAACCAAAGGCAGACGGATGCTTCAAGGTCAACAGTGACCCATACAATCCGACAGAAAGCAGAGGTTCAGGTCAGCTAAAGGTGCTGAGTAGCTGCAGCTGTGACCATGCAGAGGCCGTTGGTGAGAGCACGGGGTGCTGTCAGGGAGGAGCCGAGGGACAGTGACCACTGGCCAAGGGGAGAGTCACAGGGGAACCAGAGACACCACAGTTAACAGTCCTTCAATAACGTGACAGAAAAGGTGGAAAGAAGACAACATTTATGTGACTAAGGGAGCTAAAAATCTAAAAGGAAGTTTGATGTAGGTATGTTGCAATATTTACATGTTTAAGGACTGGAAAAAAAGCCAGCATCACAAGCAACATTGGGATGTTGGGGTAGAGGAGAGTGAGGATCTGGAGCAAGGTCCCAGCGGTTAAAGAAAGAGGAAGGTCCTAGGATAAGGTCATGGTGTGTTCTTTCTCTCATTCAGTCTGTCTCCCTTATAAAAAGTAATAAATAAGGTCCTAGTGGCCAGAGAGGAGAAAGGTCCTGGAACAAGGTCCTGGTAGAAACCCAGCTGTCAGGTCACAGGTGGATGGATACACAGGTCTTCCATGGACGCTCAGCCCCTCGTGTAAGGGAATGAAGGTTGGCCAGATGCAGGCTTAGAATCTGCATGGGGATAGTTATAGAAAGCAGCTGCTAGGGTTCAGCTAAGACAGGAAGGCCAGAATTGATTGTGTCCCACAGGTTGGTTCAGATGTGGAATTCCTTCCGGGTCATAGTGGTCCATGGGGTAGGTGTGAAGAGCGGCTAGGCGGGTAGAGTGATTTTCCAAGCTTACAGTACAACATACCTTGGGTCCTTGTGGGCCAGGCAAACCTTCAGGACCTGGGAATCCTTTCTGGCCGGGAGAGCCAGGGGGGCCAGGGAAGCCTTTCTCCCCCTGTTAAAAAAGAAACAAAAACAAAAGCAAGCAGCAGACAAAACAGCAGCTATCCAACAGTAAAAGTAGCATACCATGCTTCTTATGACAGTGGTGACATTTTTTATTTTTATTTTTTAATTTGCAAGGAGAGAGAGAGGAGAGAGAAAAGAGACAGAGACAGAGAGAGAATGGCATGCCAGGGCCTCCAGCCGCTGTAAATGAACTCCAGATGCATGCGTCCACTTGTGCATCTGGCTTACATGGGTCCTGGGGAATTGAACCTGGGTCCTTTGGCTTTGCAGACAAGCACCTTAACTACTAAGCCATCTCTCCAGTCCTTGCTTTTTTTTTTTTTTTTTTGATTAAGGAAATGATAGCACCAAGAGTTGTGGACCACTGAAAAGCTACTCGCCATTGACATTTGTCTACAGGCTTGAGAGTGGCCCATGGCCTTGAGGAAACTTTACTTTTCCCAAACAGCAGAGGTATTCAGAGTAGAGGGTGTGGAAGGGACCAAGAAGTGAGAGGACAGCTGAGCTAGAAGATGCAGGTTAGTGGAGTGTTAGTGTTAAGATTGGAACGGTGAGGATGAGTGTGCTTTGAGAGTGTGCAGCCACGGTGAGCTTAAAATATACACCATGTAGGGTAATTTTTAGAGCATTCTTGTTTGTCCAGAAATGAATAAGCAAATCTGATGTTTGCATAGATGCTGCAAGAGAGATAGGAAGGGCAGCCTACCTAGAAGTGAGAGGGGAACCTTGTTAAGGAGTGTGTTGATGCTACAGGAAGGTGCCAGGTGCAAGAGGTCAATGCTTCGGGCTCTTGGGTGACACGGTTCCACCAATGTCTCCCCATGAAGATGAACCCTGAGGTTGCTCATTAGCAGTTGAGACCACGGCTGGTTGATTAGGTTAATTTTGTTACACAAATGGAAAATAGGAAAAAAAAAAAAAAACAAGCCCATAGAGAAAGGATCAAGTCAGCTACTTTATTTTGTAAACGTGTGTACACACTGTACCAGTGGAAGGAGGAAAACCTTTTTGGGGGCTTTTCTCACTGTTCAGTTACTTTCATGCATTTTGACTATATCTTACAAGCAGTTGGGGCTCAATGAACGCTTGAATGCCGGCTGAACTTTCCAGCTTGAATGTGGATATACCGCATTCAGGAATAAAACCAAGTCAACTGCGCAGGAATTATGAAATAATTTAAAGTATAAGTAATAGTAATTGCAGTTAGAATATACCCTTCTGTAAAAAGAGCTTGGCTATGTTTTCTTTAAAATATTTTTACATATTCATTCTTCAGTATTGTTAGGAAATTAATTAGTGTCTCTGAAGAAAAGGTTTTGTAAACAAAGAAAAAACTTTAGCCCTGCCCCTGTCTTAATTATCCCAAATTGCAAGTTAATGGAGCGAATTAATGAGATCTCACGGCATTCTGTTTCCCCTGAATTCTGCTATGGAGCTGGTTTTGTACCTCAACCACGGGGCTGCCGCCTGATGTCGCCACCAGGTGGTGGTCTTGTCTCATTGTTGCCTGACCACATTTGAGGGTTTTCCAAGTTTATGTGAAAGTGAGAGAATCACGCTGTTTTCATTTCTTCTCTCATGTTTAGTAGCATCATAAACATAGTGTATACACGGAGGCTTCTTATAAACTTTCTTTTTCTCTTTTCTATGAATTTGCTACTTATTCTTTACACACAGAGAGAGCTGCAATCCTCCAGTATTTCATATGATAGTTATATGCAATTATATTTATATACAATTGTATTTATATACATTTACTTTAAACTTAATTTGGGGAATTGAACAACATAGCATCTTTCTGCCTCCATTGAGCGAGGGGTCTGAATGAGGTGAGAAGCGGCCCCTTTAAAATTTTACTTTTTACCTTCTCCCCTTTGGTCCCATCGCAGAAGCACTGGCCTTTGCCTTTGCACACACAGCCCTGGGAAGAGGAAAAGAGACCAGGTTTGTTGTAAAACAGTCTACTGGGCCCCAAGTGGTGGGGTGGCACCAAACATTTCTCTGTTCTTTGAGTATGGCATGTGCCTTTTCAGGAGCCCTCTGACAGTGTGTCAATGGGAGGATGAGCTACAAGGAGAAGATTTTGCACTGTAGGAGAAATGTCAGAGGAGAGGAGTCACTATTATTGGACTTAGGAATTTAAAGCAACTCATTTACTGAAAAGAAAGTCAGCTGTCCTTTTCTTAGAATGATAAAAAGTTGAGGCTGGGTGTGGTGGCACCAGCCTATAATACCAGCACTCAGAAGGCAGAGAAGGAAGATCGCCATGAGTTCCAGGCCACTCTGAGACTACAGAGTGAATTCTAGGTCAGCCTGAGCTAGAGTGAGACACGACCTCAAAACAGCAACAAGAACAACAACAAAATCTTGTACTAGGGCTAGAGAGATGGCTCATCAGTTAAGGCACTTGCCTGTGAAGTCTACAGACTCATGTTTGACTCCCTAGATCCTATGAAAGCCAGACACAAAAGGTAACACATGCACAAGGACACACGTGTGCACAAGGTGGTGCACATATTTAGAGTTTGACAACAGTGGTTAGAGGCCCTGGAGTACCAATTCATTGTTTTTTCTCTCTCTCTTTCTCTTGCTCATAAAAAAAAAAAAAAAAAAAATGAAAGGTCACTCTGTTGGGCTTGGCTCAAAAAAAGACAATAGATTATATGAAACTGCCACTGTAGTAGGGAGAAATCACCCCAACCCTGGAAAATTCCTAGGTTCAAGACAGGGTTCATCATTGCAGAAGAGGAGGCAGAAAGACTGTCAGAGCCAGAGGAGGGGAAGGCGTGCTGGGGAACCCTATCTTTGAGATATGAAATGGCCACTGTATTCATGACCACATAGCTGTCATTCCTGCACAGGGCTTGCACAATATTGCAGCCATCAACATATCATCACGGATGTTGGGAGAGGGCAAAATCAACAAGAGAGGGAGACATTACCATAGAAGAGAGACTAGTTGAAAAGGAGTTTAGAGAAAGGAGGACAGTGGAGGGCGGAAAAAAGTTAATGGTAGGGATTATCAAAATACATTATATACAAGCATGAAAATTAACAATAAAACGTCTACAAAGATAATGTTTGTGGTATGCACATTTAGTTACCGTGTGCATCTATCTATCTGTGCCATTACCTTGCACGTGCCGCATAGTGCAGCCGTTATTTTCTATGCAGTATCTTCCAAGGCGAGTGAAGCTTTGCCTTGTCTTTCCTGACATGACATTCAGAGCTGAGAAAGATCAACACCTATTATGCAACCTTACATTGTACAAGCGCATTCACTAATGATATCAAAATGTTCTTTGTGATTAAAAAAAAATGAAAATTCAGCCGTGAGCGAGGAAACCAATCCTCACTAGCCACTTTGCTACATTTATAAATTCGGCCTTTATGTGTGTGCTATAAACTGAAAGTTACTTTGCTTCTCTAGGGGAAATACTATTGATAGTGCAGGCAGAATAATCCAGGAGGTAGTCTAGCTAGTATTTTATTTATGTAATGTTTTAAATTTTTATTTATTTATTTGAGAGCCACAGAGAGAGAGAAAGAGGCAGACAGAGAAAGAGACAGCGAGAATGGGCACACGAGGGCCTCCAGCCCCTGCAAACGAACTCCAAACACATGCGCCCCCTTGTGCATCTGCCTAATGTGGGTCCTGGGGAATCCAGCCTCAAACTGGGGGTCTTAGGCTTCACAGGCAAGTGCTTAACCACTAAGCCATCTCCCCAGCCCTAGTATTTTATTTTAAAAGTAAAATTACCTAGCAGAGCGTGGTGACATGTGTCATGAGTTCAAGGTCAACTGGATACTCCATAGTGAATTCCAGGTGAGCCTGGACTACAGTGAGACCCTACCTAAAAAACAAATTACCTCAAATATCCCTAAAACAGAGTCCTGAAATCCCATTACTTGAATATATTTCCTTAGTCTGGGGTAGGAGGCTTTTCAGCCCCTGGTGGGGGAAGAGTGCTGATGCTCAGATTCTCTCCATGCTCATTGCATCCTTGTGCACTAATTTAGTTGAGAGGGAAACCAACCAAGGAGTCTCCAGTCTCCATAGTATTGATTATTTGATATTTTTAGGAGGCGGCTTTACTCTAGCTATCCTCTCAGACACTTGGGTTCATGAAGTTAAATCTTCACTTAGTTGTTTTTACCCAGATTTTCTGGATTTAAAAACAAATTGCATGTATGTGTACTGGGCCCTTTTGCCACTGCAAATGAACACCAGATGCTGGTGTCACTTTTTATGCCAGTCTTACATGGGTTCTTCAGCACTCAACCCAGGCTGGCAGGCTTTAAGTACCTTTAACCCGTGAGACATATTTCCAGTCCTCTTCCTGGATTTTTAAGCATCTGCATTTAAGTCAGTCACATACTCCAGTGCACGCTGTGCAGAACATTGGCATTACCTGGAAACGTGTGAGGGGTATGAATCCTCAGCCCTGTTGCCCACAAACTCCAGAGCCAGTTCCCAGGATTTACCTAACAAAGGCCCGTGGGTGGCTCTGAGCTCGGGTTCGAGGACCACTCAGCAGGATCTAGCACTCAAGGACGCGTGGACGCAGCCGCCCCTGCGCTCACACAGACAGAGGGACAGAGGGCAGCTCTCTCTGTGCCTCCACTGTGCCATGCAAGCCCCCACTGCGAGAAAGCAGGGCAGACTGGCCAACCTCAGCCCCACGGCGCGTGCGGGAGGAGACGGGCGGAAGAGCCACTGCCGAGGACCTCGTTGGTGTCCTCTGGTTTGGGCCACACTGTCCAGTCTTGTTTGTGTCAGCAGACCTGCCCTGTCACATGTCCCATGTTTGATTTTATGGGCTGATGAATGGATAGATTCAGTGACTCTGTTATGTTCAATTTGGAATTGGAGTTATTGTTTTGTATTTTCTTTTTAGAGAGAGAGAGTGAGAGAGCGAGAGAGAACTGGCACACCAGGGCCTCAGCCACTACAATCGAACTCCAGATGCTTGTGCCACCTGGTGGGCATGCGCGACCTTGTGCTTGCCTCAACTCTGTGTGTCTGGCTTACACGGGATCTGGAGAGTCAAACATGGGTCCTTAGGCTTCGTAGGCAAGCGCCTTCACCACTAAGCCATCTCTCCAGCCCAAGACATGCAGATTCTAAGGCTATTGTTGGGCTGCCATGACTAAGATGTTCTCTATATAAGTGGAACATGAATGACTAAGATAGAAATGACAAAGAATAAAACTACAGGCTTTGACTATTTTAATATATGTTAACACCAACACACATGCACACGCACATACACACACACACACACACACTCATACACACACACATATCTGATGGTTGGGTTAATGTTTTCTTGGAGAAAAATTTTGAGTTGGAAAGAAGTACAGCAACACCTTCATTTACATACACCATCTGCTGATGTGCCCCCACACCCACTTCATCTCCCTCTCTTTCTGTCTTTCAACACTGTATCGACACAGCCTGAAACTTCACCCCCTAATACTTTTGCATGCATCTTCTCCAAACAAGAGTTTATTCTTAGTCAATTACAGTATTGTTCTCAAAAGTAAGACACCAATGTGGGTTTAACTTCAGGCCACTAGTTTCAGTTCCTTAATGATCATAGAATATTACATGCTCTTCAATGTTCAGCAAATCTTTGCTTTTATAGCAGAGATTTCGTCTTGGTTGATGTCATTCATATATGAGGTCCAGTCTCAACTGTCATAGTCCACGTGAGAGAATTACAGACCACCATGCTTTCTAAGCAAACTGAAAGTCCTTTATTAAACCAGTAATGAAGAGGGGGCTAATGTCAAAAGAATTTGGTGAAGGAGCTCAGGAGTACCACATAATGACATCAATGCCTGATGAGACAGTAAGCAAGAGACAAAACCATAGTTCTGATGAAAGGGTTTTGTCTCTTGCTTACTGTCTCAGTCTGGGTCCTGGGTTTTCACGGGCAGCACGTTGAGGTCTGGGCTGCATTTGGTTGGTTTTCTCATTAACTAAGAAACCCTGTTCACTTCCTACTCATTTTTCTGATAGCTGAGAAGAGGTGCTTGCATAAAAAAAATCAAAAACAGGTAACTGAACACTAGACATTTTATGTGTTAAAATATTTCTTAAAATATACAAATGCACACTAATTATTTAATTTTGTGACACAGTCACCAGGTCCTTTGCATCAGAAAAAGGCTTGTTGCATGCTGATCCACCTCATTGTTTTTGATATGCCACATCTGCAACATGCCCCTGGCAATTGTTGGTTTCTTGGAAACAGAGCAACTGCTGAAGGATACATAAGGGGCCATGTGAATCTAGAGTCCTTCTAGGTCATAATCTGTGTCTTTCTTAAAAGCTGTTTTAAGGCTAAGGAGATGTCTCCATGGTGATGAAAGGTGCTTGCTGCAAAGCTTGGTTTCCTGGGTTCAATTCCCCAGTTCCTACATGAAGGCAGATGCACAAGTGTGAATGCATCTGGACTTTGTATACTGTGGCAGGAAGCCCTGGCTCTCTCAAATAAATAAATATATTTTTAAATAAAAAGATGTGTCAGTTGCTCCCGCTTGAACAGTAGTTTTCTGTCATTATTATGATTAATATTATGAATTACTATTTTTGCAGCACTGGGAGTGGTTCCCAGGGCCGGGGGATGTTGGTTGAGGGCTCTACCACTGAGCAACACCTCAGCCCTTCCGTTTTAGTCAAATCTTTCAACCTTGCTTTTACAGAACTGTGTATATTCAGTCATAGTTAATCAACTTGTTACTTGATGTTTAGTTGAACGATTTGGTCACAATCATAAGTGTTATAGGTGGAGATCAGAACGTGAACAATGACCTCTTGACGACCCGAAGGCCCGTCTCGGAGGAGGATGCGGACTGCCGCGCTCCAGAGACGCCTGAGCTCCGTCTCCAGTGACTTGCTGACCAGAAGGTGTGGGGAGACCGCGCCCCTCCAGCAGCTGGCTGGGTGGACAGTCGTTGAGAGCCGGCCACTGTCCCCGTCTGCACGTCATGTGCTGGAGGATGTAGCTGCACAGTCCGGTCCTCTGTCTTTCTCTGCCTGGGTTAGCAGAACTGCTTTCTAGTCACCCCAGCGTTAATTCTTGCTTAAATTGGCGGGGCGGGGCCTGCCTGGACAAGGGCACAATGGGGCAGCCAGGAGCTCAGCGCCCGTGAGCGTCCTGCTGACATGAAGCCCCGGCGCCGGAGCGAGCGAGCTCGAAGCCACGGGCCGGGCAGAAGGGAGGCCGCCCGGGCCATGCGTGGGAAGGCAGCCAGGAGCAGGGCCTCCTGAACCGAGGCCTGGGCTGATCCTGGATGGCAATGGCAGCGGCCCAAGTCTCAAGCTATAAATTCTCTTTGTTTTTATTTTCCCTGAAATAAATAATTCTTAAAATTTGTAAGCTGCCATGGTTGCCCAGGTCTTTAGTCCAGCACTGGAGAGGTTGAGGTGGGTGGATTTCGGTGAATTCAAGGTCAGCCTGGGGCTACAGAGTGAGTTCTAGGTCAACCAGGGCTAGACTGAGACCCTGCCTTGAAGACAAAAGTCGAAAGCGTGGAAAAAAATTGCCATATGTTCAAATAATTCAGTAATTATTGTACTAAAAGAGCCATATTTTAATTTACACTCATTTTGATCTATTTTTTAGGATCTATTTTCTTTTTAAATCACTATTGTTTTAATGGGTATTACCCCTTAATTACTATTCAGAACACTTAGATAGCAGGATGGCCAAAGGCCATTACCGAGCAAGCACCACTAATGTCATTTCTTAAGCAACGTTTTTATTGTATTTCCTTTTCTAACAATAAGGAACTTCTTGGCTTTATTATACTCAACCTTCCTGAGGTTCGAACTTACTGGTTATATACAGAAAGCTCTTAATAATGATACTATGGCTTCTATGGCTTCTCTGCTTCATAGTCAGGAGGTTCCTCTGGCTATAAGATGTTTTATCGTGTTTGAATACTAAATAGTTCGCCTGATGAGAATCATTCTTCTAACAGATGTATTCATTTCTCGTAGAATTCAAATACACTCTCATGGCAGAGAACGTGAAATGCTGAGGAGTTCAGAGTCACGGAGCTGAGGACCTGCCCCCACGGCTTGCCAGATCTGCTTCCAGCGTGGCGGGCTCCTGATTGGGGCTGTGAGTAAGTGCTGAGTCCTTCCAAGTCCCTCACTTGCAGAGGAAGGCAATAAGATCTGTCATGTAGTGTTGGGTGTGCAGAGGAGCTGAGCCACTGTCACTCAGTTACCATACAGACAGTGGCTTCTCCTCTCCCTGTTTGCTACAAGATCTTTTTGCCAGAAGACATACATGCGACTGTCTGGTCCTGTCTTCCATCAGCCTAATCGAGCCATGCTCCCCCAGACCTTTCCTCCTGAAGTTTCTCCAGTACCAAAGGACTGGCCCTCACTCAGTCAACAAGGATGGGATGGAAAGTTACTTGTTACTCCACAAATGAATGAATTAGGGTCTGTTGGCAGTACTTTTAGAGGGCACTGAGTGTATAAACTAGTTAACCAAATATTATTCATACATGAGCACAGACACTGTGATGCTCGATTTGTTTAATAAAAATCCCAGCGGTACTTGGTGCTTATAAATGACAGGTGTCAATCTTAACACATGTATGGAGGGGACAAGCACCTCCAGGGTGCTGCTCAGCACGGGTGTCCTGTGTCTCAATTCACACAGTCCCTGGTATCTCCACGTGCCACCTACACATCGCCCTCTGATGCAGGGCACTGTGAAACCAAGGCGAAGGGCATCAGCTCTGGATCTCAATTCTAGGTCTGCCACGTTTGTAATGTGGCTTCAGGCAATTGTTCATGCCTCAGTTTCCACATCTGTCAAATGAGATCTGGCTGATTCATATAGGTAAAGAGACAAGAGGAGTGTGCTTGTGTAAGATGCTCACCGAGGATGGTCCCTCTGGGCTGTTACCAATCTACTCACTTACGCTGACTCTTGGGTGTCCAGGAGTCAAGAGCACGTTACTTTCATAGACTGCACCCCACAACTCCTCGTGCCCCTCGGCACTGGCAGACGGTAAGACAGTTATCTTTGGTGTGTGGGGGAGGGAGAGGGAGGGAGGTGGCTCACTGGGTGTGGTGGTTTGAACCACATGTCCCCCATAGAGTCATGTGTTCCGAATGTCCGGTCTCCAGCAGATGACAATTTACCAGAGGAGGTGTATTATTGGGGGTGGGCCCAGGGGTGGTATAGCCAGCGCCCTCTTGTGAGAAGTCAGCTCAGTGTTCTGCTGCTCTTTCCCACCTGCTGTGGCAGAGGTGACGTCCAGCCTCTGCTCCTGCCGTCCTTTTCCCTGCCATCGTGAAGCTTTCACTCGAGACTGTAAATCAAAATAAACACTTTCTTCACAGAAGCTGCTTTTTATTGGCGCTCCGTCCCAGCACCGTGAAGGTAAGTGCTGCCGTGGGAAAGAGCCCTGTCGTGAGCCCTGGAGGTCGATCCCCAGCTCCCATGCGGGGGTCACGCTGGACTCAGACAGGCCTGTGGACCCGGCCTGAGGGGTCCGAGGCAGGAGGGTCGCCGGGCTGGCTAGTCAGCCAGCCGATCTGAAGCCACAGTGAGCCTTGGAGGGACAGTGCACACCTCCGCCCCCAGCCCCGGGAAGACTGAGGATCACAGTAATTTCGTGACAAGCCTGGGACTACAGAACAAGTTCCAGGTTAGCTTGAGCTAGGGCGAGACTCTGCCACAAACACGCAAACAGAGTGCCAGTTCCAGGTTAAGTGAGAGACTGTTTCAAGAAAACGAGGTAGAAGACCAACCGAGCAAGACCCAGTGTCCTCTGGCTTTCCCGTGTGCTGTGTGTGACACGTCTGAACACACACACACACCCCTCCAGAAAAATAAATACAATAACACGTTGAAAATTATCTTCATACTCATTATATTAACAAGAGATCAACTTAAGCACATACATTCTTATTGTTTATTAAAAGGATGAGGAAAGTTTTTTGTTTCTCACTAATAAGTCAAAAAATAATGTGCAGATCATCTTTTAGAATGTGTCCCAGGCTCATGACATGAAGGTGGTCTTCCAGTCCCCTCTTCTTTCCCTATACCCAGTCTGGGCCAGTGGGAGGGGACATCCCAGCCCCTTGTGTCCCCACAACTAGCCTGGGTCAGTGGGAGGGGACATCCCAGCCCCCTGTGTCCCCACACCCAGCCTGGATCACTGGGAGGGGAAGTTGGCATCTTGGCAGCTTGTTAACACCCTACTGAGCAGGGCTGTTGATTTTGCATTATGATTTCGGGCTTGCCAGTCGCCCGGCCCAGCCAATCGCCTGAGGCGAAGTTTTTGTGTGTGAAAAGAAGAGCTGACAAAGTATGGCTCAGGCCAGACAGGCCCCACCAGCTGCTCTCGGCAGGGTGGGCTCCACACTGAGTCTGCCTTGAGCAGTGACTGGGAGCCTTGGCAGCTTGCCCTCCAGGGCAAGAGAAGGACATGGGCATGGGCAGCTGCTGCCCGCCCTGCCCCGAAGCACTGTCCCTCACATGGCCATGGCAGACATGTGAAGCTGCCACTCCCCGTCCTCCAGCTCCTGTCCCGGGAGACAGCGCTAGTCTAGACAGCTAAACCAGTCACCTGCTTTTGATTTTCTGGGTGACAGCAAGCACGCAGATGGCTGGCTCTGACAAAGAAGGTGGCCCTCAGAGCTCTCTGGCATGTTTGGGAATGAACGCTGGTAGAAAAGTTCTGCATGTATTGTACATTGCAGGGAGCGGGGGTGGGGGGGTATACCTGCCATGGTTAACTCTAGCTTCTCTTCCTCCCAAAGAACCAAGAGAACTTCAGCATTCCTTCGTGTGTGAGAAGCAGACTCTGTGTGGCCCCTGGGTCAGTAAGGCTGCTGATAGAGGAAACCAGCGGTCACCGGAGCAGAGCGCTGTCAGTACTTTGCCAAGTGCTGACCCCGTGCAGCCCTGTGTGCGGCCCCTTCCTCATTGGTGCCAGTTCCCTTACACTGCCCTCTGCCCTCCATCCACCACATGGGAAGCTGGCATAGCAAGAGGTCAGCAGTGGTAAGGGATGTGTAAGCTTAGGGGTGTGAACCCAGATGATTTGACGTGGAGCCCTGTTCTCTCTCACTGTTATATTAATGATTTTTTTTTTGAAGTAGGGTCTCACTCTAGCTCAGGCTGACCTGGAATTCACTATGTAGTCTCAGGGTGGCCTTGAATTCACGGAGATCCTCCTGCTTCTGCCTCCCGAGTGCTGGGATTAAAGGCATGCGCCACCATGCCAGGCTTGAATTTACTCTTGAAATAGTCTCTAATGCCAGCACTTAGGAGGCAGATCATGAGTTTGAAGCTAGCCTGGGCTACATAGTGAGACTCCCACCCCTTATCTCAAAGAGCCAAAAAGAAAATAAATTGTAATGTGAAAATTACATAAGCTTAAATTTCAATGTTTGTGACTAAAGTTTGTATCCCACTAATGAGACCTTTTTGGATATTTGTTATCTCTGTCTCTGTTGTATGTGTGCTAAGCCTGTGTGTGCTTATGTGTATGGGCACCCACGTGGACCTGTGTGTATGTGGAGGCCATCTCAGTATGAATGCTAATATTTGAAGATCACTCCATGATGGTCAATGTATACAAAAGATGGAAAAAACAGAGAGGTAAGTGATGAAAAGGAAAGACTGTCTGAAGTGAAGAGAACGAAAGTGACTTCTCACAAGCACAGGTGCAATATAACACACAGGAGACAGAAGATTTGAGAAGTAAATGACAACACCAAACAGTTACACACAAGGGACATGGGAACAACATGTCATTGATTAGATGATCAGTAATAAAGTAGGGGGATATGAAACAGAAAGGAAATTGATTTTCAACCCAGATTTTGTCATTTGCCAAATGGTGCAGCACGTGTGAGCAAACAAAAGATATTTGAAAATAAGTAACGAATCAAAGATTATTTTCCAGGCACACTCTCACAGTGAACACCTGCAGGCAAAGGAAAGGAAAGAGGTAAGTTCCAAGAGTCAGGCTACAACTCAGTTCTGACTGTCCTCATGATGACTGAGCTGTTCTAGACCAGAGCCTGTGGGTGGACACCAAGAAAACAAAAGGGAGAGTGGATTGTCTGAGGGTTACAATGCAGAAAATGGCAAAAATCCAAGAAAGCTTCTATACCTGAAAAATAGTGGTGAGGAATGAACAGAATTTCCATAATTATAGCAACTGAGGCAAAAAATTTATAGCATAAACTTGTTGTGAAGATTTGAGGAAAAGAAGGTGAGAAGAATCTATCAGAGACCTTGTCTGTCAAGTCTTCAGCCTCCAAGTAATAGGAAAATGGGTTGGGTCTGGAGGGATACCTCAGTGTTTAAACGTGCTGGCTTGCAAAGCCTGCTGGCCCCTGATTCAATTCCCCAGTGCCCATGTAAAGCCAGATGCATAAAGTGAGGCATATGCCTGGTTTTCATTTGCAGTGGTAGGAGGCCCTGGTGCACCCATGTCTCTCTATCTCTCAAAAATAATAACTTACTAAATAAGTAAAATATCTTTTTAAAAATATTTTTTAATTTTTATTTATTTGACAGAGAAAGAGGAAGAGAGAGAGAGAGAATGGTGTGCCATGGCTTCCAGCCACTGCAAACGAACTCCAGATGCACATGCCCCTTTGTGCATCTGGCTAATGTGGGTCCTGGGGAATAGAACCTCAGTCCTTTGCCTTTGTAGGTAAACGCCTTAACCACTAAGCCAACCCTCCAGCCCAAGTAAAATATTTTTAAAAATTATTAACATTGGAAAAGTGACAGTAACCTTAAACACTTGTTTGTCAGAAATGCAGGTGAATGGGGACGGGAGAGATGGCTTAGTGGTTAAGGCACTTACCTGAAAATCCAAAGGATCTAGGTTCAATTCCCCAGGACCTACATAAGCCAGATGCACAAGGTGGCACACTTATCTGGAGTTCATTTGCAGTGGCTGGAAGCCCTGGTGTGCCTATTGTCTGTCTGTCTATCTTTCAGCTTCTTTCATGCTCTCAAATAGATAAAATAATATATAGAGAGATATATGAAAGAAATGCAGGTGGATGAATGGAAGAGTCATCACTGTGAGGGTGAAATTGGTTCCCTCTGTAAAGAAGAATGTGAGATAGAGCAGCCAGGAGAAGAAGCTTGTTTTTGCTCTAAGCTTTTAATGTTACAAGTATTTTATTTTAGATTTTTGCTATGTGCATGTTTGACTTTGATTAAAAAAAATCAACAATAAAAAGAATGTCCATTTGGAATAGTTTCTCTAAAAATCAAAAGTAACAGCAAAGGAAAGTTCAAAACAGTGTAAACGTTAATCTCAAAAACAGAAAATTCCACATTACTTTACATGCAAAGTCCTGTAATTTATTAATTCTTCTCTTAAACTAATAAGCACTCTAAGTTCATCTTAGGTGATATTTTCCTTCTATTTGGAAAACTACTAACTGAGTTTTGACTTCCCTTGCAGAAAAAAAAAGATGTAGTAGGAGTAAACAAAGGAAAATTTTAAAGACACATGATGGAAGCATTGGATGAGGAAAACTTAAAGCTGATAATTTTCTGCAGGCACAGGCAAATCCCACGCATAATTGTTGAGCTACTGCT
This sequence comes from Jaculus jaculus, assembly GCF_020740685.1. Lineage (NCBI taxonomy): Eukaryota > Metazoa > Chordata > Mammalia > Rodentia > Dipodidae > Jaculus > Jaculus jaculus. The sequence continues at coordinate 5,965,017 of NC_059105.1, forward strand.
AGGGGAAGACCATGGTTCTAGGTGACTGGATGTTAGGACTGCAGGAGACTTTGGAGTTCTCCTGCCACAATCTCACTCCAGGGCCAGTCCAGATCTTGTTTAGAGCTTGGATCTTCTAACTTGTCCTTGGCAAATGAGTGGACTGAATCTGTGGAGATTTTTAGCGGGCCATTCTGCCTGCTTGCGAGCTTTTATGCATAGAGCTCTGGCTTACACAGGAAGTGAGGATGTGAACCCTTGAGGCTCTGCCTCAGGAGACAAATGCCCTGTGGCTGCACGGGACTCCACAGTATGGAAAATCCCCTCTCCCTGAAAGAAGACCAGGGTGCGACCTTAAGGGCGAGCTTGAGAGGGGCTGGACAGGAGCCAAGAAATGGGGACTGTAAGTCTGCCCAGAGCATACGAAGAGGGGTCTAGAAGATGGCTCCGTCGGTAAAGTACTAGCTGTGCAAGCACGGGGGCCTCAGTTCAGACCCCCGTCACCCATGTAAATGCTGAGTGGGCTTGGTGGCTGCTTGCAGGGGCCATGGAAACAGGGGATCTCCAGGACAAGATGGCTGGTTACCCTAGCCAGATCAGTGAGCTCTGGACTCAGGTGAGATCCTGTAGTAAAAAAGACAAGAGTGGAGGCTGGAGAAATGGCTTAAGGTGTTTGCCTACAGAGCCAAATGACCCATGTTCAATTCCCCAGGACTCATGTAAGCCAGATGCACAAGGTGACACGTGTCTAGAGTTTGTTTGCAGTGACTAGAGATCCTGGTGTGCCCATTCTCTCTATCTGCTTCTCTCTGCCTCTCCCTCCAATAAAAAAATTTATTTATATATATATATATTTACATATGTATATATAATTAAATAAAACAAGAGTGGTCAAGGCAGATACCTTCCATCAATTCTGGCCTCCACATGCGTACACATGTGCTTGTATGTCCTCATATATGTGCACCCTTACGTGTATAACCCACAACTCAGACACATACACACACGCCCTGATATGCTTAATTTGCTTTTTATGATGTATGGTATAAATTAATATGATACACATTGCAATTTGTATGACTTTTTTGTTGCATTTGTGCTTCTTTGTTAGTATTAGTTCACGTCAAATTGTGATTGAGATAATTCTCTTCCACTGTCTTTCACGCTCCACAGATCTTAGTGTGGCATATCTCAATGTTACTGTGCCTGAGTCATCTGGAGCCCAGGTCGCCGTACCCAGTACTTCCACAACCCTCCCCCAGTGAGCCGCAGGCGCTCCCCAAACCACGCGTTGACAACTTCCATGACATTATTAAGTACTGAAAAGGAATCAGGCTTCATTTAAAACTTGTTTGAAACTAACGTCTATGATATTTAGGTAACAATAAGGGAATATTTTTCATTTTTAAACTGTAGGATAGTTGGGATGAACGAGCAACCCCAAGGAAGCTCCCCGTGTCGCACGTGCCACTTCCTTGAAGGCTCGCCGTGTGGGATAAGCGCTGAGCCGCCCTCGGCAGTTCGCTACAGGACTCTGTTCGAAGTCCGGAGCCACGTCCTTTCCCTGCCCGAGGCGTCCAGTCCTCCAGAGCGGGGTGCCCTGGCGAACCCTCGTCACATTCCTGCACTCTTCCACATGGCACTTGGGCTGCAGTGACCAGTTCTCACTGCCCTTTATGCTGCTTGGCTACATTCGGCTCCTTTGGGAGCAGTTCAAAGGTTACTTCTTTCTGCAAGACTGCCTCTCTAGGTCCTCGAGGTGAACTCCTCCTCCCTCATCTGTGCTGTGCATCCCCACGGCTGGAATATATACCTAATTGCGCGTAATTATGTGTTTACATGCTTTTCTGCACCCGGCTTAACTTCTCAGTGGTGGCCACATATTACTCACCTCTCCATTCCTGCCAGTCTCATAATGTGAGAGGAAAGGGAGCTGCCCTCCCGGAGGAAACTGTGCCCTTAGCCACCCAGGGCTTCATAGGGTCATGTGATTGTGAAATGCAGCCCCAAAGAGATAATCCCAAGGGAAGAGGTATGCGTTAGCTCGAGAACTGGCCAAGAAATGGGCCTGTAAGCAGGTAGGTAGGAACTGTGGAGAACAGATGTGGTCTCAGAAGGGCAGAATAAGCAGCGCGCTGTGAAGGAAGCTGGGTGCTAGGGGACCGGAATCAAGGACCCTGTGTTTATGTGATGTGACACCCACACACAAAGCCACCTCCCCCACAGCTTCCCCTGCTTCTCAGTTATCAACAAATCTGTAAGTATCATCGTCCATTCATTTATTCATTCACAAGGTATTAGTAGCGTGCCCGGCACATACGCTAGATATGAGCACAAGAAGAAAAACAACAGACAAAATAAATACATAATATGCTCTGCAATGCTAAATCATCATATTTATAGGGGAAGTGAAAGCAGGAAGGGAGGAAATGAATTCCCAGGTGGCCTGTAGAAGATTCAATGAGCCAGCCTGGGAAGGACTCACCTGGCCCAGTGACCTTTGGGGTATGGAGCTACAGGATGGGAGGGAGGCAGATTCGTCTGGCTACGTAGAGGCAATGGGGCTTAAGCCGGGGTTTTTCACCGGAGGAGTGGAGAGTGCCTACAAAGAAATAACTCTGATGCCCCAATGACAGTGTCATGAGGATCAAGAGGGAGGAAGAGAGAGGGAAGCCAGGAGCACAGGGACAACGACTGTGATGGCAGAGAGAGAAAGAAGGGTGCTCGGGGGGGACAGAGCCAGGTAACATTACTGTCCACAGTCATTCCATGCCAGGGAAGAGGAACTGAGGTTTGTAGAGACCAACATATTGCAAAGGGGTGTCAGAAGAGGGCCAGCTGTCATGGATCCCTCCGTGCTAAGGAAGTGAAGCCAAGAGGGCTGCTCACATTGCGACGTCCTTCATGAGGGATCCTCGTAGCAACGTCTTCACAAGAAGGCGTCCAGTACCTCAGATCCTTACAAATTCCCTTTTTCCTTTTCCTTTTTGTATGTATGTGTATGTGTAGTGTGTGCATGTTTATGTGTGTGGGGAAGCACATATGTTTGCTGGTGCACATACAAGTGTGTGTATGTGATGCGAATGGTTGTAGGTGTGGGGAAGCACATACGTGTGCTGGTGCGTGTGTGTTTGTGTGTATGTGCACACACACAAATGGAGGTCAGAGATCAACGTTGAGTAATTTGTTCTCCACCTTTTTTTCGGCAGAGAGCCTCTTACAAAACCTAGGGCTCCCCAATTTCACTAGACAAGCTAGCCAGCAAGTCCCAGGGACCTCCTGTTCCTGCTTCCCCGGTGCACACCACATACCCGCCTTTGACGTGGATGCTCAGGTCTTCATGCTGGCACGCAACCTCTGTGCCCAGTGAGCCGCCTCCTCACAGCACTGCTGGTGCCGTGAAGCGGAGGCATCATTATCCCGCTAATGGGATTCATCGTCGGTGCAAACATTTTCAACGATTCTCCACGTCGATGGGAAGCGGTTGAGAGCAATGCCACAGGTTTCCTGCACTGATCACAGCTTCAGACCACAGCACACTCCCAGCACAGTTTAAGACCCTTATACAAAGAGTGTGACATCAAACTGACTATTTTTAGGGAAACGTGAACAAGAGGCACTCTGACCCACTCTGGCACATTCACAGAAGGATAGGCAGGGACAAATGAAATGTTGGCAACTTCTAGTCTTTGACAAACCCAGGAAATTCAAAGGAAAAGTCTCCAGGCAAATGCTGATCCCAGGAAGGTTCTGAAATTGTGGAGAACTCTGGCCTTTCCTAGAATAGGATGCTGCCATTGAGGTTACACTCGCAAATTGAGGAAGTTCTGTAAATATTGACTATGAGGGGAAAAGGATTGTTACAGGGAGCTAGAAAGTACATAAGGCAGGTTACAGATGTAAATTTTTTAACTATGTAACACACACGGCTATTAATCAAACCGTAACCTGAACCTGGGAAGATATAAAGAGTGCCAGGGCCTCCTGGGCTGAGAGCTGACTGTGGAGAGAAGCAAGTAAGCAGGATGGTGGCTGAAGTGGGACATTATACCAAAATGCACAAGCAACTGAAAGCCATGGCTCCAGAAAAATGCACATTTGGATATTTTAGATCTTTTGGTGATTGTATTTTTTTTCCTGCTCATCCACTGACTGATAGTAAGTAAAAAACAACGTCTTAGAAGCAGGTAGAGGAGAACATTAAGGGAGAATCCACTAGGGCCCTTAGGATTGGTGGTATGGAAATTAAAGTGTTATACATAGGAAAGACACAGAGAAGAATTAACACCGGGGCTGGAATGCTGAGTCAGTGGCAAGCTGACAGGGGGGAAGTCGTGGATCAGAGGACAGACATCGACATTTCATGATTACAGATTGGAAGGTGATAAATTCTGCACACTGGCAACATGTTTTGCAGAAATAGGAAAGGATGTAAAAAAGGATTTCTCATTCATTCTGAATTGTTAGAACCAAAATTTCAGGCTAAAGTAGGCTAAAAGCATGATGATTTTGAAAGCAAATCAGTGGAAGTTCAGCCACTGGATTTCTCCACATCAAGCAAAGGATATATTTGGGAGAACACGGAGTTGATTCTTTTTGCACTCTTTCTAAACATTTGCTTTGCTTTCTCTCAATATTAAAAATATTTTGTGGTTATTGCTAAAGTAGAATGAGTTGTCTTGATGGAGCAGGCATCTAAATGGCTTGTTTCACTGTTGGTTTTGGAAGCTAGATGACAGAAAGAACAACAAAAGCAAGAAAGACAAGAGAGCTTTCCTTAGGACAGACATCAGTGTAATATCAGAATAAAAAAATGTGGTATTTTTTTTTTTACCTGGAATCTTTTTCAAATGCTCAGCTGCATGTAGGAAACCTTGGAGGGCTGGGGAAGGGGCTTAGTGGGTAAAATGCTCGCTGTGCAAGCATGAGGGCCTAGATTCTGATGCCCAGACCCATGTCAATGCTGGGTGCAGTGGCACATAACTGTAATCCCGTCCCCAGGAAGGTGGAAGCAGGAGCTCATTGGCTAGCTAGACTAGCTGAACTTGTAAGCTCCAGGTTTAGTGAGAAACCCTGCCTCAAGGAAACAGGTGGAGAACCATTGAGGAATTCACTGGACATTGATCATTCGCCTCAACATGCATATGCATGCATATGTGGACACATGCACACACACAGAGATACATGCAGAGAAGATGAAGGGCTGGAGAGATGGCTGAGCAGTTAAAGGCATTTTCTTGCAAAACTTAATGGCCCGTGTTCGATTCCCCTGTACTCTTGTAAAGCCAGAAGCACAAAGTGGCCCATGTATCTGCAGTTCATTTGCAGTGAACATCAGGAAGCCCTGATGTGTTCATTTGCTCTCTCCAAATAAATAAATGAACATTTAAAAAAAAAAAAGAAAAGAGAAAATTGTAAAGGGTGGTAGCTTTTGACTAGGGCACACTCAGTAGTGTTCACAGAAGCAGGTCTGTGAAGTGGTGCACGTGCCCTGCACAGGGCTTGGCACCTGGGCTGCTGAGCATCTTCCATGTCCGTGTCTCAGCTGCACCACGCACCACCATCGTGACATGGTGTTGACGTGCAGCCATCCTCAGTGTCTCCGAGTGAGCCCTGGGAGTGGAATGTGAGCGAGACTATTACAGTGATGCGCAGACCACCCCTGCCCCCGAGCGAGCTCTGCCTTGTTTACAGAAGCCTTCTGAACAATGGCACAAGCAAGGCCAGTGACGTCCAACTCGGGTTGAACTTCCAGGTCTCCACATTCCACTTCTTCAGCCCTGCAGCAAACAGTCATGCCCTATTACAGACTGTTGTCCTTAGGAATGCCATTACATTGACCCTCATATTTAACTTTATGCTTTCTTACTTTTTTAGTTTATATTACTTAATTATCATTAGACTATCTGTGGTGGCTTGAATTGGGTGTCCCCCATAGAGTCATGTGTTTTGAATGTTTGATTTCCCACTGATGGCAATTTGGGAATCAGGGCTTTGCTGGAGGAAATGTGTTGCTGGGGGCAGACTTTGGGTGTCAGAGCCAGTTTCCTTTTGCCAGTGTTTGGCACGTTCTCCTGCTGCTGCTGTCCACCTGATGCTGAGCAGCCTCTGCTCATACCACACTTCCCCCTGCCGTGATAGAGCTTTCCCTTGAATCTATAAGTCAAAATAAACCCTTTCCTCTCACAAACTGCTGCAGGTCAGGTGCTTTGTGCCAGCAATGCGAGGGTAGTGGTAACAATACTTCCCTTGTTTAAAATTCAAATAGCGATGATGGTGGTGCAATGGTTGCTTGTCGACTAATCCACAAAATGCAAAGTAAAAGCACATGGCTCAGGTTTATCTGATGTGGATTTCCCACTTCACTCTTTACATTCTCAGCCAGTTAAACAATCTGAAAACATCTAATATAAGTTTCAGACATTCAAGAATGAGTTCAGTCTGAAAACAAATATTTTCAGGTACACTTTTCATTTTTGTAGGGTTGGTAAATGGTGCCCTTGGTACCTCTTCGGGAGGTTGTGATAAGAAAGTTCTGCAGCCAGTCACCCAGACCACAGAGCCTCAGCAACTTATAAGAAGCCTCTTCAGAGTGTAGGGCATGAAATAAATGAGAAGGAGGCGGATGGCATCCAGATGACGGAGATTCAAAAGGCTAAGTAGTGATTCTCAAGTTCTCAGCACACAAACCTCTGCAAGGCTTTTCATCTGACACTTCCAGGTAATTCATGACCAGCAGGTATTTGAAGAATGGAGGTCAGGTGGATGCTCAGAGACAGCACTGGGACATCATGTGCTCTGAAGGCTGACTGAGGGATTAAAAATGGAAAAACATAGAACCTTGGCCATATGCTTAGTGGTGTGAGTTTAGAACGAGACATGGGAATGGTTAGGATATCAAACTGCTGTGAAGATGCAACTTTCGTCAAGATGCCCAAGAGTCAAAGAGCATGTGTCTAAATCAGAGAAGACACATGACAAAGGCCACATCAAAGACCACTTCCTTCCGAGAACACTGGCATTGCCCATGGGATGGGCGTCTGCTATGCACACAGGCACACTGTTTTCACTGGACACCGCAGTACCAACAGAACATGCGAAATGCTCATAGGTACACTGGGTTTGAAGAAGCCCTAAGAGAAACTCAACGAAACCCTTTTATGTTTAAATGCAAGGAAGTGACATATATTAGTAACTGTCTCTCCAGTGTGCCTGTATGAGAGTCTGTCCAATATCTGGTTAGGTGCTTATGTGTTCTTTTCTTTCTCTCTTTCTTTTTCTTTCTTTCTTTCTTTCTTTCTTTCTTTTTTTTTCAAGGTAGGGTCTCACTCTAGCTCAGGCTGACCTGGAACTCACTATGTAGTCTCAAGGTGGCCTTGAACTCACAGCAATTCTCCTACCTCTGCCTCCCAAGTGCTTGGATTAAAGGCGTGTACCACCACGCCTGGCTACATTTATGTGTTTTTGTTGAGAACGTTTTATGCAGATTCTGACCATGTAGGTCTGGGGCAAAGCTTCAAGCCTTTGCACCTCTAATAGGTTCCCTGGTGACACAGCTGGCCGTGGTGTGACTTCGAAGCAGCAGGGTCTAGCTGGCTTCTCCTGCTCCCCGACATCTCTACCGTACCCCTCTTTCATCACTCCCCTGGCTATCTGCTCTCCCTGCTACTGCTCGGTCTCCGTTCCTGCCTCCTTAGGCCTCACTGATTCCTTCGAGTCTGAGATGATATTGACATGTTTGAGGGCCTGATTGCCCATGAGAGGCACTTGGTGGAGCTTCCTCAAGCCTCAGTGTCCCCGAGGCTGGTCTCAGGCATCAGTGGACTGGCTTCTTCTTCCGTGTGGTGTTGGAGACTGAACCCAGAGCCTTACACACGCTAGGTAAGCGCTCTACCACCAAGCCACATGCCTGGCTCACCAGCTGCGGTTTTCCTTTTTGAACTGCCCTCGTTTCTATAGCTTAGGTTGGTCTAGAACTCATTCTGTAGCCAAGGCTGGCCTTGAACTTGCCACCCTCCTGCCTCCACCTCGGTGCTGGGATTACAGGGGTCAATCACCACATCGAGCTGTCAATGCTTCAAGCTTCCCAGGTGGCTCCACTGCAGCGCCCATTGCCCTCGTGCCACAGCCGGGCCACCCCTGGCCTTCCTGAACGTGATGTGTTGGCTCGCATGGACCCTTCTCAAATGGCATTTGGCATCACTGTGGTTGGATTGAGCAGTATGTCCATTGGAGTTTCAAGCATTATGGGAAGGAATAGAGTGCTTTCAGGTAATTTTAAAATTTGAATCAATAATAATGTCAGGATTATTCACAATGCTAAAAATAATTTTCAATATAAAATATTAATTCTTAGCTATGTGATATAAAGAAAATTCTCTGTATGACCCAAGGCATTGAAAAAAATTCTCCTATTTTTATTTTTTTGTAGTGTCAGAGACTGACTTCAGGGCCTCATGCTTGCTAGACAAGTTACCCAGTATCCCCAAATTACTTCCCCAACCCATTATTAAATGTACTTCAGAGAGATTTCCAGTTCAGAATGATATGCTTTTGGTCATTGGTCTTTTTTATTGTATTGTATTGTATTTTATTTTACTTTATACGTTGCAGGGCCATAATGTTACTATTATATAGTGAAGCTGACCTTGAACTCACAATCATCATGCCCCAGCTTCCTGCGTGTTTGGAGTATATGCATGTTCTATTGCAACCTACTTATTTTTAAGTTTATTTATTTATTTTATGAGAGAGTGAGTACACACACATGTGACAGAGAGAGAGAGAGAGAGAGAGAGGGAGAGAGAGGTGGCGTGCCAGGGCTTCCAGCCACGACAACTGAACTCCAGACACGTGCGCCACCTCATGCACATGTGCGACCTTGTGCACGTGCGTGACCTTGGACGTCTGGCGCATGTGGGATCTGGAAAGTCAAATATGGGCCCTTAGGCTTTACAGGAAAGCACCTTAACTGCTAATCCATCTCTACAGCCCTATATTTTAAGTTATTAATAGACAAAATGAAATATATTTACTATGTGCAACCTGATGTTTTGAAATATATAAAGATAGTAGAATGACTCAGCTCAGTTAAATAACATACATGAGCTCAAATATCAATTACTGATGAATATTATCTCTTATATATGAATTAAGAATGTAAAACTGTGAAATACGGAGTGGGGATACAACTCAGTTGACAGAATTCTTGTCTACCATCCACAAAACTCTAGCTCATCTCTAGCACTACATAAATTGAACACGTGTAATCTCTGCACTTGGGTGGTAGAGTCAGGAGGATCAGAAGTTCAAGGTCAACCCTTGGTACATAGCAAGTTCAAGACCAGCCTGGGATGCCTTAGACTCTGTTTCAAAACAAAACATAATGAAATAAGCAAAACTCAAGGAAATAAAGAAAATATACCCATTCTCCATATTCCCAGATGGATCATGGACTTGTTACTTACTTAAAAAAAAAAAAAAAAAACTAGCCAGATTTATACTTCAGCCTCAAGAAATTTCTGTTCCTTATTTGCATTGTAATTGAGCACTTCCATTAATTTTACTTACATATCATGAAAAGTGGAGCAAAAAGATAAAGGAGTCCTATTTTCTCTCACTATATTCACACCTGCATGCAACTTCATGACTGGGTCTATTCCCGTGCGTATGAGCAGTTTCCACTGGAACTAATGAACACTGTCTTGATGGCTCAGGGTCTGTGGCACATATGCACACGTTTACCCACATACATGGCACTACCAGTTTCATCCTCAGCTTCTCACCCCAGGGGTGGGGCGCTCTGGGTCTTCTTGTTTGAATAGGCAGCTGCACAGGAGCAGCTTAGGAGACCACGCGCGGCTGGGGAAATCCAGCGATAGAATTTGAAAATCCCTTTGTACAGCAGGGTTGGTGTTGGGTAACAAGATTAAGTGAAGAAAGAGGTCTTTACAAGGTAAACTACCAGCAAGAATTGTCAGCCCATCATTAGAAATGAGGAAGATGGGAAGACAAGGAAGGAAGGAAGAGAAAGAAAGAGCAAAGGTGGAAGTACCAGGTGGGCCCTAAAAGGTTTGAGACTCACACGCCAGGCTTTTCTTCTGGAATACTATTTCTAATTACTCATTTAATCCTTAACTTTTTATTTCTAATAATTCATTTAATCCTACTTCTAATAATGCATTTAGTCACAGAAAGCTAAGGCACCGAGAAACTCATTTTCCCAAATTATGGCACTTAGATTCCTGCATTTGAATCCCAGTGGTTTAGTCCACTATGAGCCCTGAATATGTCAGTCCATATCACTGTTGTGAATTAAACATAAGCTCCATGCCACCAAGGGTATTAACATTTTCCCCAGGTTCTATTCATTTATGCATTTGTACCCCAGGTTTTACTTATTCATATATTTTTGGGACATTATTTCCTCGTGTTTTGGGGTCAGGATGGCCCCAAATTCTAAGGCTCAAGTGATTCTCCTGACTAAGCAACTCTTGAATAACTGAAACTACAGGCACACTCAACTTAGGTTCTATTTAGACAGAGTGATGGCTGGTGACTATTTATAAGGCCCTGGTACAGATATAGGGGCTGGGAATCCAGGAGTGAGCATTAGATAAAGTTCCCATGCATGAGAGGTCTAAACTATAGGGGAATTTACTGGATGTATGGTTAATAACTGTGGACTGTTTTTCTGAAAATGAACTTGACTTTGTTTCTCTAGTAAGTTGTCAAAAGGAAAAAGGCAGGAGAGATGGAGGGAGGGAGAAATAGAAAGAGAGAGAGAGAGAGAGAACTTATGGGTTGGTGAGATGCTCTTGCTGAAACTGAGTACCTGAGTTCAGATCCCTGGACCTCACATAAAAGCCAGAAGCTGTGCTGGACTTCTGTACTTCCAAGGCACCTATCAAGACATGGGCTTTCTTTCTCAGGAGCCCCAGAACACAGCAGTGAATGAGACACCTTGTCTCACATGAGGCAGGAAGTGAGGACTGACCTCCACATGTGCACTGTGATGACTATGAACATGCTCTCTCTCTCTCTCTCTCTCTCTCTCTCTCTCTCTCTCTCTCTCTCACACACACACACACACACACACACACAACATTTAAACAAACAGTGGAAATTCAGTATACAACCTACTATGACACTAAAGACAGATAACAATGACCCCAGAAGTCAGGGCTTTAACAAATGCATAATGTAGGATTGATAACTTTGATGGGAAGAATAATGAAATATGGACAAATATGTGGGAAGAGCCACAAGGAAAATATGGGTGAGTCAAATTTCATGCCTCTCTAGATGATGCATCTAGGTGCTGTGGAGGGGCTATAACTGGTGATATTTGACCACTGACACCTTGCAGGTTACCAGGCAAGTTCCAGTGAGTCTGCAGTTACTACTATGTAATAATCTGAACAATTCTGGAAAGGAATCCTGCACCTGGGATTTTATGCTGCTGACCAACCTTGAAATCAAACTGCTAAATGGGGCTCAGTGCCTTGGCAAGTCATTTGAAGTCTTTTTACCAACATTCCAGTTAATGGTTAAGAGTTGGCATTTAAAAAGTGCTATAATTTCCATTCAGTACTTTAGTTAATAATACATCACTTCATGGTGTTTGGAAAATATGTCAAAACAAGTAATAGCAAACTAGGGAGGTGTTTTGAACAAAGTAACTCTGGCTCTCCATTTCCAAAAGACAAGAGTCAGTAACTTCAATAGGAAAGACATACAATTGGAACGCTGAGTCTCACAGATGGTGTTAAGTCTCTGCTTCCATTCAGAATCCTGTTTTACAGTTGAAAAGGCTATGGAGGTTCCTGATGGAGTCTGCGGTAGCATCAGGTATTTGTCAGTATTTAGAATGAACCATTTGTTTCTCTGAACACACAGCCTCACTCACACCTTGGATTTCAGCCTATTGAAATCAAGGTCAGCTGGAAACATACACACTCTTTCCATTCTTCTTCCCCATCAGGCAGACTTAGCTGAAGCCATTGAGTGAGGGGACAACTGAAAATACAATGCCATTCTGGTATCTGACAAATTTGCCTTTTCAACTCAGAATATGCTGGCTTTTAGATTTTGCTTTTTGATCCTACATAACTATGTCCACGCCTGTTAAATTACTGTAAAGTTTTACCAACACAGGAATTTTTTATTTCTCACTGGAAAAGTTCCATGTCCTAAAACTATTCATGAACTTGTAAACAAGAGCATTTTTTTCTCACAGAAAATATTCTTTTGCTCTTTACCCAGATGCTAAGTAAATATTGCTCAACATTTACTTTCTTGATTCTTTTTTTCTTAGGACTGATTAGATTTAAAAAAGATTTGTTGGGATAATATTTTAATCTAATTAAAACAAATGTATTAAAGTGAAGCTATTTTTAAAGATACAAAAGGTGCTTCATTTTTTTTCATTAAAATTAAATGTGAGGGCCGGTCGTGGTAGTGCACATGCCTTTAATCTGAGCACTCAGGAGGCAGAGGTAGGAGGATCGCCATGAGTTCAAGGCCACCCTCAGACTACAGAGTTAATTCTGGGTCAGCCTAGACCAGAGTGAGACCCTGCCTCGAAAAACCAAAAAAAAAAAAAAAAAAATTAGGGCTGGAGAGATGGCTTAGCGGTTAAGCGCTTGCCTGTGAAGCCTAAGGACCCTGGTTCGAGGCTCGATTCCCCAGGACCCACGTTAGCCAGATGCACAAGGGGGCGCACGCGTCTGGAGTTCGTTTGCAGTGGCTGGAGGCCCTGGCGTGCCCATTCTCTCTCTCTCTCTGCCTCTTTCTGTCTGTCTGTCGCTCTCAAATAAATAAATAAATAATTAAAAAATTAAAAAAAAATTAAATGTGAGGGCTGGAGAGATGTCTTAGCAGTGAAGATGCTTGCCTGCAAAGCCTAAGGATCTAGGTTCAATCTCCAGTACCCATGTAAGCCAGATGCACAGAGTGGCACATGTGTCTGGAGTTCGTTTGCAGTGGTTAGAGGCCCTGGTGTGCCCATTATCTCTCTCTCTCTCTCCCTCTTTTTCTCTCAAATAAATAAAAATTTTTTAATGTGAAAATTATGATCTCTAAATCAAGCTTAGTTAAATTTAGATGAAACAATTCTTTCGTATTTGATTGCATGAACATTTTAGAAAAAATACAAAGCAAAACTAAACAAAATATAAACTAGAGAGCTAAAAATATTTGACATTTGTGAAGAAACAATGAAACCTTTACTGTGAATTAGCACCAGATGACAGATAACAGAGACACAGATTATAGGTGCAAATCCCAGAGAACTAAGATGCTTGCTTTGGAGTCATTGCAAAAGCTTCTAGAACTTACTGATGAGACCTAAAACCTTTTAGCCTGGCTATGTTACCAGAGTCAGCTATGTATAGCTTCGTGAATCTGAACATTTTTGTGAGTCCTGCCTTCAGTACATTCTAGAAAGTTAATAGCACCTTTCTTGTTTTCTAAAAGAGGGGGCTATCTAATACACATATGCTTCTTCGGCTTCAACTGTGTGCCATGGTGGTGTTGGACATCACAGAAAATTCCATGGTGTGTTAAGGGAACCAATCTGTAGAACAGAAGTGAGATGCGAGCCAATAATCAAACAGTGAGGGGGTGAGAGTGTGTAGAATGGGCCGGCCTGGGGAGTAAGGAAGAATGAGTGTACAGGGGCAATGGCAAGAGGGAAACTGAAACAAAAAAATGCTATAATGAAACCTAATTCTTTTTTTTAAATTTTTTATTTATTTATTTGAGAGTGACAGAGAGAGAAAGAGGCAGAAAGTGAGAGAGAGAGAGAGAATGGGCGCGCCAGGGCTTCCAGCCTCTGCAAAGGAACTCCAGACGCGTGCGCCCCCTTGTGCATCTGGCTAACGTGGGTCCTGGGGAACCGAGCCTTGAATGGGGGTCCTTAGGCTTCACAGGCAAGCGCTTAACCGCTAAGCCATCTCTCCAGCCCTGTTGTTGTTTATTTTTGTTAGCATAAAAAGAATAAAAAGAATTAGGTTTTGAGCTGGAGAGATGGCTTAGCGGTTAAGCGCTTGCCTGTGAAGCCTAAGGACCCCGGTTCGAGGCTCGGTTCCCCAGGTCCCACGTTAGCCAGATGCACAAGGGGGCGCACGCGTCTGGAGTTCCTTTGCAGAGGCTGGAAGCCCTGGCGCGCCCATTCTCTCTCTCTCCCTCTATCTGTCTTTCTCTCTGTGTCTGTCGCTCTCAAATAAATAAATAAATAAAATAAAATAAATAAACAACAACAAAGAGGGGCTGGAGAGATGGCTCAGCTGATGTGGTGCTTGCCTTTAAACCCTAAGGACCTGAGTTCAATTCCTCAGGACCCATGTAAAGCCGCACAAACAAAGTGATGCATGCATCTGGAGTTCACTTGCAATGGCAGGAGGCCCTGGCACATCCATCTAATCTCTCTCACTTTCTCTGTTGTGTGTGGCTGTTTGCAAATAAAATAAAATGACAAAAAAATTCCAAAAGAGTACCTGGGAATTCTGTGAATCCAGTGGGGCTGGACAGTGTCCTAACAGGAGGCTAAGGGTGACGTCTTGGTTAGAACTGCGTAATTTTGTTTCTGCTCCTTCTCTTCAGTCTGCATCCCAGTCACAAAAGGATGATCTTAAGCTGGTGACTGGTGACTGTCAGCATTACCTGTGTACACCTGGAAATGCTTTAATTGCTCATAGTCTATGGTGTGTGTGCGTGTGTGTGCGTGTTTGTGTGCCATGTATCTGGGTGTGCCTGCCCATGTATGAGCGTGCACGTGGAGGCCAGAGGACAGCCCCTGGCTTCACTCTCAGGAGCGCTGTCCACCCACTCTTGAGGCAGGTTCTGTCACCAATTAAGCTCTACCAGCTGGCCAGGGAGCCTCAGGGGTCAGCCTGTCTTCGCTTGGGCAGCACTAGGATTTCAGGCATTCACCACCGCACCGGGCAGTTTTCCATGGGTACTGAGGTTTGAACTTGAGTCCTCATGTTTGTGAAGCAAGCACTTTACTGACAGCCCAGCCTCCGTGATTTCTTTTGCTTCGAGACTCTGTGATGAGGTCAAACCATGAATATACTTACAGTGCCTTCCAAGGTGAAAGTAAACATACAACATAAAACATAAATCAATATGTAAAATAGAAAAACCTCCAAGGAAGCACCTCACTGAACCTTCCCACTTGCTTAAAAATTATTGAAAGCCGACTTATCCTTCAGGTCAGTTTCCTAACATTTTTCTGGGCTCAAGAATTATCCAGGGCAGGATAGCTCAGTTGGTGAAGTGCTTGCCTCACATACACAAAACCCTGGGTTTGCTCCCAGGCACCAGGCATGATGATGTGTGCCTGTAATCCCGACAGAAGGACCAGAAGTTCAAAGCCATGCTTGGCTGCATAAGCCAGTTTGAAGCCATCTGGGGATATGGGAAACCCTGTCTCAAGAAGAAAACCAAACAATATAACAACAACAAACCCAGTGTTACCCAGGGAGCAAGTTCAAGGCACT
This sequence comes from Jaculus jaculus, assembly GCF_020740685.1. Classification (NCBI taxonomy): domain Eukaryota; kingdom Metazoa; phylum Chordata; class Mammalia; order Rodentia; family Dipodidae; genus Jaculus; species Jaculus jaculus. The sequence continues at coordinate 5,980,499 of NC_059105.1, forward strand.
GGCCCCTCTGCACTTCTCTCCCTACAACCTGTCCTCACCCTGACTCAGGAAACTGGACAAGGGCCAAGGACAGGAATGTTTAGTCTGGACTGCTCACCGGAATCTGCGTATTGAAGTCCTCTCAGGTGGCTCTCATGGTCACACTGTGGGTTAGGGGCAAAAGCTCCAGAACACTGACGCAGGGATTAAGCCTGACTCCCAGTCTTTCTCAAGCTGAGGACTTGCAGAGGCTTTAGTGAAATTTCAAGTCAATCTCTTTGGAATGCTTCAGACTGAAGATAAATCCTCGATCTGTTTGATCCAGCCACAGGCTGAGGGAGCCAAAATGAACCACAGCAGGTCCAGGATTACCTGGTTATATTTGAATTTCTAAAATATTTCTTTCCTAAAATGGTGGCTTGCCAGAGGCAAGAATTTCCAGAGGTGAAAATTTACAGGTGGTATCTCAGTGATGAAAACCACACACACACCACCACTCAGGAGTGGGCAGCCTGCTGCAGAACTGGTATCCTTTGGGTCAGCGAGGCCCATAGTGGGAGGAATGGGCAAGGGAACTGACCACTGTGTCTGCTGTGGAAGTACTGACTGCAGTTCCACACTGGCCCCGAGCCCACGGCCTTCGCTCACTGGTCAGTGCTCTTCTGTACCTTGTTGGATTTGTCATTCCTCGGTTCACTTCCCCCATTCTGTCCTTAGCTCAGAGTGAAGGTAGCTGGTGTTCTCCTCTGGAAAGTAAGTCAAGCAGAGAGAGAGAGAGAGAGAGAGAGAGAGAGAGAGAGAAAGAGAAACTTGGCCACACATGGGCAAGGTTGAAATAACCCACCAGCTTTGTTACATAGCCTCAAGCCTCAAGCACTGTGAGCACGACATTGGTGTCCTGAGGACATGCTTGTCTTCTTCGAGGGAGCTCTGTTGCCCAAGGCCGTATCTCTGCCCTGGGCTAGCCTGCGTGCAATGATCAGACAATAGGAAAGGGTGAGCCGAAGTCCCAGGTGGGCTGCTTGGTTTCCCCTCTAGGCCGTGCACTGCCTTTTCCAGCCTCAGCGCCCTTCTACCATGAGACTCTCCGCTGACTTCCTGTTGAAACTTTAAAGGCTCCCCGCTGCCTTCCACACAGAGTTAAAGTGATCTTGAATTGCCAAAAAGTACAACTTTTCATTGAAACAGAATATTTATCTCTCAACAAGCTCTCCTTTCCCATTTTTTAAAATTTACCTCCTTGTAACAGTTTTACACAACTGGTTTTGAAACCTTTGTATCTGCCACTTGGTTGTGAATTCCTTGAGGTCAGGGAATTATTTTTTTTCCTTCACTTTAATATCTTCCACTAGCAAATGCTGTGGAGTGTCTGCCTACTGCGTACGTATATAGTGTATGATGTGCATGTATGCTGTGCGCGTGTGCGGAGGCATGTTCATCCGTGTGTGGGTGCGCACACGGAGGCCAGAGGGTAACCTTGCGTACTGCCCTCAGGAACGTCATCCATCTTTTCTGAGACAGGGTCTCTCACTGGCCTGGAACTCGCCAGGTAGGCTAACCTGCCTAGCCAGCAAACTCCAGAGCTCCTCCTGTCTCTACTTCGCAGTGCTAGGATAACAGACATGCACCAGTACACGAGGCATTTGATCCGGGCACTGGGGCTTGCATGTTTGGGTCTGCATGTTTACACAGCAAGCACTTTACCTTTGCCGTCTATCCAGCCTCCCCTCCTTTATTTCTAAAGAATCTTGCTATATTACCTAAGCAGGTCTCATATTCTTGGACTCAGAGAAATCCTCTGGTCTAAACCTCTTGAGAGCTAGGATTGCAAATGTGTATCATTCTGCCTGATTTTAAATGTTTATTTTATTTTATTTGAGAGAAAGAGGTAGCTAGAGAGAGAAAGAGAGAATGGGTGCAACACGGCCTCTGGCTGCTGCAAAAGAACTCTAGACGCATGTGTCTCCTTGTGTATCTGGCTTATGTGGGTCCTGCAGAATTGAATTTGGATCTTTTGGCTTTGCAAGCAAGCACCTTAACCACTAAGCCATCTCTCCAGCCCTGTGCCTGACTTTGACTATTTATTACATTTTGTTATCATTTCTTTTTTTATTTGTTTGTTTTGTTTTTCGACGTAGGGTTTCACTCTAGCTTAGGCTGACCTGGAATTCACTGTGCAGTCTCAGGGTGGCCTCGAACTCAAGGCAATCCTCCTACCTCTGCCTCCCAAGTGCTGAGATTAAAGGTGTGTGCAACCACTCCAGGATATTTTTAAAAGGAATGAATGATCTTGGACGTGTTTGCCTAAAAAAACAGATGTATCTTATGAACTTCATTTGAAATGTTAACATAATAATGTATCCATATTCACTTTTGTTTTATTTGGAACATAGTTTAGAATGCTGACATAAATGATGATTATAGTTGAGGTTTTATGTAAGCATTGTGATGATTTAGAAAGTGGACATTTGTGGTGAGGGCCCTCACTCTAGTTAGACTCTGACAGCCATTCACAAATCTGAACTCAGTTAAACCCTGAGGCAGGAAGCAGGTGCCTCCTCGCTCACACGCGGGGTGCGCACTGATGAAGATAGATGTTCTGCGATCACTTACACAAGATGACCCACATAGATAGATCAGCATTGAACTGACTCTGTTCCAACCATGAGAAAACTGCAGGGTCCCTAGAGTCACAAGCAACACTTGTGCAGAGACAACCGCGGCTATTTTGAGGGACATGGCATTTGAAATGCTCTTCACCCCTGTAAAAGCATGTAAGACCGGGAAAGACAATCTATTCCAGGGGTCACCCTCACAACTCCAGAGCCAGGTTTCTAGTCCAGACCACTAATTTTACACTCACCTATCCGCTGACTCTCCATTGATGATTATCACCTACACCGAGAGTGCCCAGGGCGCTGTAGTTAGTACCATGAAATACTGAGCATCATGCCTGGCTCAGGAAGCGCTATTACAATTTTACTCTTTTTTATACTTATGTATTTGTAGGGTACACTAATTACTTTTTTGTTACCATGACCAGAAGCAATTTACAGTAGAGAAAGAGTTCATAGTTTGAGGGTGCATTGCATCGAGGTGGGAGGACAGGGTGTCAGGAGCATGGGGCTGGGGCTTCGTCGTGTGCACACTCAGGAGAAGAAAGAGAGATGCACACTGGTGCTTAGCTCAGCTTTTCCTCTCCTTCAGTTTGGAATCCCAGCCTGTATGGGTTGGGTCTTCCCTTCTCATTTCAACCATTCTGTTAATAAAGCCCAGAGGTATGTCTCCTAAGTGATTCTAAATTGATTAACCACATACAAGGTGTGTGTGTTTGAGAAATTACTAGAGGTTTCTTCAAAAGTTTTCTAGTAACTTTAAGGACAAAGTTATATTTTTCTCTTTTGATGTAAATCTCGCCAATTTTCTAAATAAAATAATTAAAACAATTTTACATTTCTGAAATGGTACTACTTGGTATGGTGATTTATTATTATTTTTCAAAAAGTATATGTGTGTGTGTATTTATTTGGAAGGAGGGAGAGAAAGAGAGAGAGATAGAGAGAGAGAGAAAGAGAGTGCATGCCAGGGCCTCTTGCCTCTGCAAATGAACTCCAGTTGCATGTGCCACTTTGTGTATCTGGTTTTATGTGGGTACTGGGGAAGTGAACACATATTATGCTTTGTAGGAAAGTACCTTTAACTGCTGAGCCATCTCTCCAGCCCTTATTATTATTTTTAAAATATATTTTATTTATTTGAGAGAAAGAGTCAGATTGGGAGAAAGAGAGAGAGAGAGAGAGAGAGAGAGAAAGAATGGGCATGCCAGGACCTCCAGCCACTGCAAATGAACTCCAGATGCATGTGCCTCCTTGTGCATCTGGCTTATGTGGGTCCTGAAAAATTGAAAGGGGATCCTTTGGCTTTGTAGGCAAATAGCTTAACTGCTAAACCATCCCTCCAGCCCCAGACCTTATTATTTTAATATACTGAGAATTTTGTTCTATTATTTCATTCTGCTAATGCTTTGTCCAAAACCTTTTCATACATAAAGTTGGAGACACTCAACATTGCTGCTGCATAGTGGACTGCTTTTCAAAATGCTTCTAAGATGATGTCATTTCCTGTTCCTTCACTTCTAACTGCTTGACACCCTTCTGTTTCCTTCTTCTCCCCACCATCCTCTTGTTCCTCTTTCTACATCTTCTGCATAAAGTCTGAATTCAGCAAGCGGGTCTTTTGCATATAGCAAGTCCAACTTTTGTATCTTTGAACATAGAATTGCCATTTTGTGAGTGTGTACAAAGATAACCTCAAATCTGAAGCAGAATATTATACAAAAGTGTGCCTATAGCAGTATTACTTAAAATGAAAACAGGTGAAGTTGGGTGTGACGCTGTTATAATCCTAGCACTAGGAAGACTGAGGCAGGAGTACTGCAAATTTGAGGTCAGCCTGGTCTACAAAGTGAAATCTTGTCTCAAAAGAAAAATAAATTGAAATGCTCTAAACAGGTGTTAAAGAAATGGTTAAGAAAGCTTGAATGTCATAAATGTCCAAAAGAGAAAAGTGAGAGAAAGCTTAAATCTTCAAAATTCCTTACAAGGACATATAAATATTTATGTTGCTTCTTTATGTGGGAAAAAGTTGTAGAATTGCATATGCAATGCTTTTGCATGTATATTTTAATAATTCTGTACATAATAAACATACTAGAAGAAAATCAGGTGAAAGGGATAGGTAGAGAAATAGGGCTTTTAAAAAAATTTTTATTTATTTATTTATTTGAGAGCGTCAGACACAGAGAGAAAGACAGAGGGAGAGAGAGAGAGAATGGGCGCGCCAGGGCTCCCAACCTCTGCAAACGAACTCCAGACGCGTGCGCCCCCTTGTGCATCTGGCTAACGTGGGACCTGGGGAACCGAGCCTTGAACCGGGGTTCTAAGGCTTCACAGGCAAGTGCTTAACTGCTAAGCCATCTCTCCAGCCCAGGGCTTTTTTTTATATACAGCACACAACCCCCTCAGGATCTCTAGATTTTTAAATCTGGGGGAGGTGGAGGAGTCCTTTTTATTGTTTATACTACCTTAGTATAGAGCTTTAAGTAATTATAATTAGAAGATTGCTAAATATAACTGTGGGCTATTTAGTTCTTAGTTGACAAAGACAATGCATATTAAGATAATAAAGTAAACAAACTCTTTTCTGATACGAATTTGTAATACAAATGTGGCACAAGTCTCTAGGCAAGGACAATTCTTTGATGCTGAATTTGGGGCAATGTGGAGTCATCCATCTGTCACCCCCCAATTACATTGGTAGGCCAGCAAGAGCTCAGAGGCACACCCGCTTCTCCACCTTGGGAGCCCTCTGCCTTGATGGATCCCCAGCAGCTCGGCTCCTCCATGCCTGTCCCGTCCCTCGGTGTTCCGCCCCTGCCCTTCCTCACAGCCAGTCACAGCCCTTTCTGAGGCACAAACTTGGTTGATCATGTTTCTCTGCTACTCACACCTTTCTGTGTCCCCTCCCCGCCCGCCAGCTTTCTAAAGATCAAGTTCAAACTCTGGAGCAGGACAAGGTAGGTAGAGGTCACCCTCCTTCCCAGGCCCCTCTCTTCTTCCTCAGCCCGGCTCTGTCTCAGCTGCCTCTGTCTTCTCTCTGGCTCCCACTCCGGAAGCCCTGGCCTGCTTCAGGGTGTTCTGTCCACCTGCGAGGTTCCCTCTCCCGTCCTTCCTGGCTGGCCCTGCTTCTCAGCTTGCATTTCACTGTCTCTGCCCCTCCCCCGCCCCACTCCCCCCACCCCCACCCTGTCATCCACCACAGCTGCCTCCTTTTGGTTGCTAACTCTCCTTAGACTCCGTGGCAGGATAAGTCTCCCTTGCTCGCTCTTAGGTCTCCTGCTGTATGCCTGCGTCTGATAGACAGTAAGTGCTCTATAAACATTGTTGAATGAGTTCACTCATTAGGAAACTATTCATAGGGCAAACCTAATGCATGATACCGTGTTTATAGCAATGCGAAGTTATAAGCTGCATGAGTATATGCATGTCTAATTCAGCAAGTTGCTCCTTTGGCTTTGCAGTGCATGTAAGCAAAATGATTCCAGTTGTAAACAAGTTAAAAATATTTCATTCAGTTTGATTTCATGAATCACAGAAGCAGTGCCAATTTTCTAAGCAAACTGCAGTAACTCTGCTACATGAGATGGGGTAGGGGAGAAGGGCTTTAAAAATAGCTGACCGGATATCCCTCTTGGTGGCTTGGGCTGTGTAAAAGTATTCTGTGGTAAGCCAATGCCTCATAATGGATCACTGAGCTCTGAAAAGGCTGTTTGGGGTCCTTTCCCCCCGCCCCCAATGGTCAACATATGCATATAAATGGGTCCAGACTAAAAATCTCTTAGAAAAAAGATACAGGGTTGAAATAGTTATTTTTTCACTCTAGGTACTCAAAAGTTCTATGATGATAGTGACAGAACCCCAATCCCTATAAAGAAATCTGTTAGATTTGTGCTAAACACACTTTCTATTGGAGCAGAACAATCACTTAATACGTGAAGTTATCAATATTTATTTTAGGTGTGTTTTTTTCTTTTATAAAATTTTACTTATTTTGTGTGTGGTGTGTGATGTGATTGCACATTTCCTGTGCTCGTGTGTGTGGAGATCAGAGGAAAATGTTGGGTTTCCTCTTTTTATCTGCCTGTTTCCTTGACTTGGAGTCTCTCAAACCAGGGCTGCTGTTTTCATTTTTTATTTTTTAACTTCAGCAAGTCCCAGCGACTCCCTGGTCAGCCTGCTGCAGGACTGGGCTACAGACATGGCTGGCCATCTCAGCTGTTTGTCTGAGTGCCAGGGAGCCAGGCCCTGAAGCTCTCATGCTTACACGGAAAGCGCTCCTAACCTCTGGGCCATCTTTCCAGTTCCAACTTTAATTTTTAAAAAGCCACCAGGAATAGTGATACAAACCAGTAATCTCTGAACTCAGGAGGCTGAGGCAGAAGGAGTTCCAGGCCAGCATGGCCTATATAATAGCAAGTTCCAGACCAGCCAGTGCTTCCTCGTAAGACTTTATCTCAAGAAAAAAAGGCCAAACAAACAAACAAAACATTCTAAGAGGAAAAGTTGATTTGGAGTATGGTTACTAAAGTCTTCTTAAAACTACAACAACAGGGATAGTTGTTTGAGTGCCTAAGCCAGGGCTTAGGAAGAGGAGATTGGATCTAGGCCAGTGCCTGGTTGAGCAATATGACAATTAGACACCCTGTGAAGGGACAGAGGAAATGATTGCTAGATTGCTGAGGTAACCAGTCCAACAAGTCTTGAAGAGGACACCCAAGAAATAGACTTTCAGGATGTTTTTTGTTTGTTTATTTTTATTTGTGTGTTTGAGAGCAACAGACAGAGAAAGAGGGGAGAGAGAGAGAAAGAGAGAGAGAGAGGTGGGGGGGGGGAGGGAGAGAATGGACGCACCAGGGCCTCCAGTCACTGCAAAGGAACTCCAGATGTGCGTACCCCCTTGTGCATCTGGCTAACTTGGGTCCTGGGGTCCTTAGGCTTCACAGGCAAGCGCTTAACTGCTAAGCCACCTCTCCAGCCCCTTGGATTTTTTTTAATATAAAAAAACCTTCTTTTACAAATCAATGGCACTTTGGCTGGATACAGATATCTCAGTTGAAAGCCCTCTTCTTGTGAACATCCGTGACACTGGCCCATTGAGTAACATCTAAGGTACTCAATGATCAGTTGCCTATCAACCGATTCTTGTTTCTCGAGGTTAATTCTTTCCCGCTGTGGAAGCCTCTGTGATTTTGCAGCACTAGGATTCTCAAGCTTCACAACGTGTGTGAGTGCGTGAGTTTGCTCTCATCGTTGTTCCCGGTATTCTGTGAGCACTGACGACCTCAAGACGGAGTCCTTCAGCTCTGGAACATTCTCTTCAGTGTTTCTGTATGTTATCTGCTTCACTCTTTCTCTGCTACATTTTTACAGACTTCCTATCAAATGGATGGCGGGGGGGTGGTTCTCAATGTACCCTATTCATATTTTTCTTTTTCTTTTCTTCATTCTTTTTCTGCTTGGTCATTTGTATTGTGTCCTTAGCGAGTTCCTCCAAGAGCTCTTCCAGAATACTCTTTCTTCAGTTATGCATATCATATTACTCAGATCATGTGTTAAGTTTTTAGGACATTTAGATGAATAAGATATATATATATATATGTATTAATACATACGTATATATGATATATATACATGTGTATTAATACACACATATATAATACATATACAAACAATATATATATGTTTGTATGTTTGTGTATATATATATATATATATATATATATATATATATATATTTTTTTTTTTTTTTTTTTTTTTTTTTCTTTTGAGGCAGGTTTTCACTCTAGACCTGGAATTCACTATATAGTTTCAGGCTGGCCTTGAATTCATAGTTATCCTCCTACTTCTGCCTCCAGAGTGCTGGAATTAATAGTGTGCACCATCACACCCAGCTTTTTAAAAAATATTTTACTTATTTATTTATTTGACAGAGAAAGAGAGAGAGAGAGAAAGAGAATAAGAATGGGCACACCAGGGCTTCCAGTCACTGCAAACGAACTCCAGACTCATGTGTCCCCTTGTGCATCTGGCTAATGTGGGTCCTGGGGAATCGAACCAGGATCCTTAGGCTTCGCAGGCAAACGCCTTCACCACTGAGCCCCTCCAGTTCTAAACTTTTTCTGAATCTCTCTGAAAATGCTAGTCACAGTCTTCTAATGTTTCCCACTATTTCCCGAATTACATCTGCTTCTTTGTATATTAGCCTTTTCTTTTGGCAAGGATTTGTGTCTTTCTTAGATGACCATGTGTCTTTATATTCTTCATGTGTGTTCCTAAGGATATTTGATCTGATACAATAATTCTCACAAGTAGATGGCATATTCTTTCCTATATGATACACCCACCCTATAAAATATTTATTTTTTGTGCGGCCATGACCGCTCAACTTCTGGGCAAACTCCCCATGGGAGACATCACTCACTGAATACCTGTGAACTTCCAAGAAACCACAGGCTTGGAATTCCAGGCCTAAAACAAGGATTCGAGGGAGGCCGACTTCCTTCTCTTTTCTCAGTCTGGTACAGTATTTTTACCAGAGAGTTCCAAGGATCAAATGGGGCATTCAGTGTAGATTTTCAGACTAATCCATGTATATACTGAACCAGAATCCCTGGGGATCTTAGCAGGAAATACGCATTGTCAAATTAACTCCTCAAAGGAATGTCATGCACATAAAAGAAAAAAAAAAAAACATAAAAGTTTGAAAACCACTGGTGCAAGGCTTTCCTTCCCAATGTCATTTTTCTTCTTATGCCTTTCTTTCTAAGGACAAGGAATATTCACACATTCCTGTGGCACAATTACTCAAATGGTGTAGGGCTTTATTGGTCTCAACAGGGATAAATATTTATAAAAGATGAAAATATCAAAATAGTGATGGAAGAGGAGGAAAAGTGGTGTGCTGTATAAAACATTAAATGCAGGGCTGGAGAGATGGCTTAGTGGTTAAGATGCTTGCCCACAAAGCCAAAGGACCCAGGTTTGATTCCCGAGGACACATGTAGGTTGGATGTACAAGGTGGCTCATGCATCTGGAGTTTGTTTGGTATGCCCTCTCTCTCTCTCTGTCTTGTAAATAATAAATAAATAAAAACAAAATATTTAATCAAAATTAAATGCAATGTATAGTCCTAACACTTTGCGAGGTGAGCGTACTACCATGAACACACAAGCATCAGATTTTCCAGCAGTGGTGACCTGGTTTAGTCTACATTTAAAAGCAAGAACAAGTAGCAAGGTTGCACGGTTTGCTCACACAGCTGAAAGTTATCTAGTCCATAAGGAGATGTCTTTGTGATCTGAGCGTACAGATTAGCAGCCTAGTGCACTAGCTACCTGGGTTATAAGCCAAGATTCCAGTGACAAAAAAACATCAAACCACCCATCCTTTGTCTAATAAATAACCAACTAAACCTTGCACTTTGTCAGAGTTCTTTAGACATTACAATTTATCTGAATGAATCCACTTCAATAAAGAATGAAACTCAAGGCGGGGCATGGTGGCACATGCCTTTAATCCCAGCACTTGGGAGGCAGAGGTAGGAGGATCACTGTGAATTTGAGGCCACCCTGAGACTAGTGAATTCCAGGTCAGCCTGAGCTAGAGTGAAACCCTACCTTGAACAACCAAAAAAAAAAAAAAAAAAAAAAAAAGAATGAAATTCAACATGGAAAGTCCAGAAAGGCAGCTAGGCAGCTATTTAATATGTGTTTAGCCAAAAAATTGTCTTGTGTGTATGTGTGTGCAGATGCATGTGCTCCATGCATGTGTACAGGCCAGAGGAGATCATTAGGTATGCCCCTCCCCCATCACTCATCTGCTTGTATCCCTGCCACCTCGTCTCACTGATTTCAGAGCTTACCACTTTTGTGAGTCCCAGGGATACTTCCTATCTTTATTCTCCTCGGGACTGGGCTTACTGATGTGTGTGTCCATGCCCAGGTGTTTATGTGGGTGCCAAGGAATCAAACTCAGGTAGTCTCAAGGCCCCTCAGGCTCTCATACTTGCATGAGAGAGAGAATGGGTATGCCAGGGCCTCTAGCAGCTGTAAACAAACCCCAGATGCATGTACCACTTTGTGCATCTGGCTTTATATTGGTACTGAGGAATTGAACCTGAGTTATTAGACTTTGCAGGCAAATGCCTTAACTGCTAACCCATCTCTCTAACCCCATGATTTCATATTTTATTTGGAACAACTAAATAAATTATTACTAGTCGAGGAAAACGAGACAGCCCTACAAAATTAAACGTTATAGCATTTTTTTTTTTTTTTAAGAAAAGGCTTAACCTGGGTGTAGTGGTAAATACCTTTAATCCCAGCACTTGGGAGGCAAAGATAGACCACCCCTGAGACTACATAGTGAATTCCAGGTCAGCCTGTGCTAGAATGAGACTCCATCTCAAAAGAACCAAAAAAAAAGGAAGGCTTAGAAATAAGTGCCAAAATGTAGTAGCATAGGGGTCCTTCTTCACACAAAAAGAAAGGCTGATCACTCTGAGGCAAGGGCTGAACCCAAGCAAGCATGCAAGACCACAGCTAAGTGCTCTATCCCTGGAGCTATCCCTGGTGACATCTGTGGGAAGAGATGCTACTTTTTAGTTTTAGCATTATTTTTTTATTTTTATTTTTTGTTTTTTTGAGATAGGGTCTCACTCTAGCCTAGGCTGACCTGGAATTCACTGTGTAGTCTCAGGGAGGCCTTGAACTTTCAGTGATCCTCCTCCCTCTGCCTCCGGAGTGCTGGGATTAAAGGCGTGTGCCACCACGCCCAGCTGAGACACTATTTTAATAGTTACACTTTCCTTTTCTTTTGTAAACTGATGAATCCATCTTGCGTTTTTGTGGCTAACACTCACAGTAGGTGCATACATACTTGGAAAGGCCTCTGGTGATGACAAATAATTAGTCCCTTGGTTTTTAGGTTCTTTGATTCCCTTCGAGTTTCCTGGCACTGCTTCAGCCCCGAGCACTTGCTGGGCCCCAGGCTTGGTCCTGGGGAGCCTCTGCCCAACATGTGAAGGAGGCTCTTCGGCAGGAGTAGAAAGCCAGCCGCTGAGCCACCAGTTCTATTGGCCAGAGTACTGTGTGGCTTTCTCTCATGATGTTCATAAGAAACAAGCAAGAATTTACCCAGGCTAACAAAATGATTAAAAGGGGAGCCTGTTGGAGTGAAATGATGCAACTCACAGATATTGAAAAAAACAAAAGCCAAATAAATAAACCCCAGGAAAGACCAAAGTCGACCAAACACCATCCCCAGGGCTGCTGTGAGGTTGAAGGCATAAGAACAGAAAGGTTTTACTGTTTGTTAATTTTTCTTCTTTTTTTTTTTTTGGAGAGAGAGGCACGTATATATACATATATATGGAGAGAGAGAGAGAATGGCTTGTGCTTCTCTTTTTTCCTCCTGCTGCCTGGTCCATGGTTGTTCCAATATACACTGCTCCTTGGGGCTTTCAAATATTCCTGATGCACCATTTCATTTTGTTTAAAAAATTATTTATTTGAGAGAAAGAGAGAGAGAGGGAGGGAGGGAGAGAGGGAGGGAGCAAAAAGGGGCACCCCAGGGTCCTAGCCACTGCAAATGAACTCCATGCACGTGGGCCACCTTGGAACAGAACAATTGCTATAACTTAAGGGGGAAGAACTATTTTGCTGTTTTGGCTGATATCATGACAGGGCGGTGCGGTGAAGTACTTTGGTTCATGTGACAGGAGCTGCTGTGAATCAGAGCAGTTGATCATGGCAGCAGGAAGCACAGGAAATCATAGAGGAGGGGCCGAGACAAGATCAGCCCCAAGGACAGCTCCTCGTGACCTACATCTTCCAACTAGGCTCACTTCCTTCTAACTACCTCCCGTCAATGCAACGTCGGTCCAGCAAAGGAAGGGGCCATTGATTAGGCCAGAACCCTCAGGATTTACTTGCTTCCCAAAAGCCCATTGGCTGGCAACAAAGCCCCCAGTAAATGAACATGTGGGGGTCGTTTTCTATTCAAATCATAACAAATGTTATTGTTATTAACCCTAAGGTCCCCATTGTACAATTACCCAGCCACCATTTTCTGAAAATTTCTCCAGCCTCGCCTTGCTTTTATGGTGATCACTACTATGATGATCTCTTCCACCATAAATGTTTATCTTAAGCAGAACAATTTATAATACATGTACATAGAGTTCCAGAATTTTTAAAATGACAGAACCAGCAAACAAATACAACTCCTTTACTTTCCTTGGAAACATGAATTCTTATGAATAGGTTTACTGAGACATGACTTCACATACGTTCAAAAGTCAAGATTTTCATAACTCCAAGTTCAGTGCATATAATGCATGTGGCATGATTGTAATTTAGCTTAGGTTACACTTATTTTTATTGGCAAATTAAAATTAACTCAGATGTCATTTCAAAAATAAGTAGCTCAGGCGTTCTCTAGGTACAGGTAGAATGACCCAGAAGTCACTCATTGCGGTCAACAGAAGATTGTAAATGTACAGGAAGAGGTTTGGCTCCTGGCTCTTGAAGGTTAAAGCCTAGATGGCAGCTTCATCAGCTACTGCCAAATACTGGCCCCCTCACCATGGTGCTGACTGAGCCGCAAGCGTGTGCCAGGCACAGCGCTGAGCATTCCCACGGGCTGTTAGACGTCCGCAGCACACTTTAAAGAGAAGAGAAACAGAGCCCAACAACTTAACTAAGGCCAGACCACTCTTCTCTGGGGGGTGATTCATGTCATGATACACTTTTAAAAACTTTATTTTATTTGTCTGAGACAGAGTGAGGGAGGGAGAAAGGCAGGTAGAGAGAAAGAACGGGCACACCAGGGTCTTCAGCCACTGCAAAATGAACTCTAGATGCATGCACCACCTTGTGCATCTGGCTTATGTGGGTCCTAGGGATATCAAACCTGGCTCCTCTGGCTTTGCAGGCAAGCATCTTAACTGGTAAGCCATCTATCCAGCCCAGTGACAATTTTTTAGATGCATATCAAAAATAGTCAGGTATGTGAAAATGTGTTGCATGAGAAAAAGTTTCTCACATTAAAAATGATGACAAATGAAGCCTAAGGTCCCTGGTTCAAGGCTTGATTCCCCAGGACCCATGTTAGCCAGATGCACAAGGGGGTGCACAAGTCTGGAGTTTGTTTGCAGTGGCTGGAGGCCTTGGTGTGCCCATTCTCTCCTTCAATCTCTCTCTCTCTCTCTCTGCCTCTTTATTTCTGCCTGTCACTGTCAAACAAATAAATAAAAATGAACAAAATTTTTTTTAAAAAAGCTGGGCATGGTGGCATACACCTTTAATCTCAGCACTTGGGAGGCAGAGGTAGGAGGATTGCTGTGAGTTCGAGGCCACCCTGAGACTACATAGTTAATTCCAGGTCAGCTTGGACCAGAGTAAGTCTCTACCTCAAAAAACCAAAAAGAAAAAAAAAAAAAAAAGAGACGACAAATGATGGGTTTGGAGTTCAGGCTGAATAGCGTCAGAGTTCCGCACCCTTCACTTGTGTTCTACTGCACACCTGTGTACGCCAGAGCTCCTCCCAGAGGCCTCCGCGCAGGCGCTGGGGTCGGGGTTTGCTCTGCTGGCTCTGGTGGACGCCGTTATCTTCAGCTCAGCTCACTCACTGAGCTAGGAGACAGCACTGCCTTCATACTGAATAAACAGGAAAATAAGAGGCCAAGAAAAGCTTATGCCCCAGCAGAGTCTGCTCTGTCGAGATCCACAGCGTCATAAGTGAGAGCAGGTAAAACTCGAGGCAGCATCCTCATGTTCTGAAGGTGAACTTTACTGGAACGGACTTCCGGGTAAATTATTCACAGGGTGTTTGCCGGTGTATGCCAGAGACAGCGGTGGCAGTCTCCCGCTTTGTTATCAGAAACTGGCAAACATGAGGATGTCAACTTGAGTTAGTTCTTACGTTAAGTGTGTGACCGCTGAAGATATTTGTTTCAACAGGGATGTAAGACCTCCCATATCGTATTCTGTCCTTGGTCTTAAGGTCTTATTTCAAGTCTGGGGTTTCTCTTTATGTTTGCTTCTGAAATTACACGGCGGTCTTTGCATGATCTACTTCTGAGACTTCACAGTATCCTCTCACAGTGATCAACTCCTTCTCACCGACACACAGGAAAGCCAGTTCAGTTTCAATTTATGTTCATAGCTTAAGCTAAACTTTCATTCAAGAAATCTAGAAAAAAAGTCAAGTAGGGCTGGAGGGATGGCTTAGCGTTTAAGGCGTTTGCCTGCAAAGTGCAAAGACCCAGATTCAACTCCCCAGGACCCACATAAGCCAGATGCACAAGAGGGTGCATACATCTGGAGTTCGTTTGCAGTGGCTGGAGGCCCTGGCACACCCATTTTCTCTCTCTCTATTTCTGTATATATCTCTCTCAAATAAACAAATAAAAATAAAATATTTTTTAAAAAGTAAAGAAAAACATGAAGCAGACTCCAGGCTCAACTGTCCCCAGCTGGGAGGTGAAAACAGGTAAGAATAACAAGAGGGAATGAGATGAACAGAATGATTTAGGAAAAGAAAAAAATTGCTCCTTGAAATATTGAAAATTCTCTTCTACTGATTGAAACTGAACTTGAACTAATTTGACTGTCCTGTGGTAACGGCCAGTGGAATGTCTGGAGCCTAACTCATCTGAGGTTCATAGCTATCACGAGGGTGGAAGGGGACCTTTGAAATGCTGGGCTGGTTGAGGCTGAGCTTATTTACTTCTAGCCAACACATGACTTACTCTGGGCCCACAACAACAGAAATTACTAATAAGCTGCATGTTTTATTTGTGCCTGTCAGGTAAGTACTTTGCCATAGATTTGAGTTCTAGAAAAGATTGGTTCCACCCCAGCAATTCGTTGGGTTTATTAGAGACCAGACAAAAAAAAAAAAAAAAAGCATAAAAAATTTTTTAAAAAAGGGCTGGAGAGATGGCTTAGCGGTTAAGCGCTTGCCTGTGAAGCCTAAGGACCCCGGTTCGAGGCTCGGTTCCCCAGGTCCCACGTTAGCCAGATGCACAAGGGGGCGCACGCGTCTGGAGTTCGTTTGCAGAGGCTGGAAGCCCTGGCGTGCCCATTCTCTCTCTCCCTCTATCTGTCTTTCTCTCTGTGTCTGTCTCTCTCAAATAAATAAATAAAAAATTTAAAAAAAAAAAAGCACAGGCAGATTTTTCCAGAAATAATGCTAGATAAATTGACCCTATGGGGAAATATCTTTATTTCAATTGTTGGCTCTTATCAAGTCATTTTTTTGGTCAAATAAGTAGATAAAAAATATACATATATGATTACAGAGATAGATTAGCTATTAAAAGCCCTTGCTTGCAAAGCCTGAGGCCTGGGTTCAATTTCCAAGTACCCATATAAAGCCAGGTGCACAAAATGGTACATATGTCTGGAGTTCATTTATAGTGGCAGGAGGCCCTGGTGTGCCCGTACTCACTCTGTGTGTCTCTTTCTCTCCCAAATAAATAAAAATATTTTAAAATACATACACACACACACACACACACACACACACACACACACACACACACACATATATATATATATATATATATATATATATATATATATATATATATATATAAACTCTAGCTATAGCTATAAGATTTTAGTAGTTCCAGTTTACTTTGTGAGTTTGTTATAAATATCAGGTACCTAGGCAAGAAAATTTTTCATAGATATCATTTTTGGTAACATGAAAATTGAATAAACATGATAAAATACATAAACATGATAAAATATTATGTGTTTATTTTAAGGGACATTTAATGATAAGGAAATACTGACACAATATTATATATAAATATATATATACAGATGTGGAGAGATCGCTCAGTGGTTAAAGTTGCTTGCTTGCAAAATCTGATGGCCTAGGTTTGATTCCCCAGTACCCATGTAAAGTGCTGCATGCATCTGGAGCTGGTTTTCAGTGGCAGGAAGCCCTGATGTGCCCATACTCAATCATTCTGTCTGCCTCTTTCTCTGTATGAAATAAATAAATACATAAATAAATATGTTTTTTAAAAAGGGAAGCCAGAGGGCTTACAATGTAAAGTATAATTCAATGGTAGAGCTCTTGTATAATACATGGAAAACCCTGGGTTTAATTTCACCATTATAAAAACTTAGGATACAAAATGTTATATGTCATGTTATCTAATTTTTAGAGACATATACCAAGCTATTAAAATTGGTTAGCCCTACATTCTTATATGAGAAGTAATTTTGTTTTGTTTTTATACTAATCATCTATCTCTAATGTATTAATAAATGACAAATATAATATGTATGTACATATTACTAGGGAAAGGTCAGTGTATAAAGAATATTCACACCTAATCCGATAATTACTTTCAATGATTTCATTTTTAAACTTCACAAGGATTTACCACATGCACACACATGGAGGCCAGAGGTCAATGTCCAGTGTTTTGGGATTTCCTCATTTTCTCGATCTTTTACTGAACCTGGAGCACATTGATTCGGCTAGACTACCTAGCCAGCTAGCCCCAGAGATCCTGCTGACTCTGCCTCCCCGGGGGCTGGCTTTTACGTGGGCACTGGGGCCCCAAAGTCAGGACTGCATGCTTGTGCGGCGAGTGCCTCACTGGGCTATATCTAACCCAGGACTCAGTCTTGAAGGATGCTTCAAGAGTTTTCCTAGCATAGGTCCTTGGGCTCAAATGCACACAAAATGAGCTTACAGTGATCCCCCTATAGTGGATTCCCAGAAGATTCTTGTGGGGGAGGCTGTGTCACAAACCCGGCTTCATGGCTCCTCTTAACTATATGAAAGGGTGACATACTTGAGAGTAAGAAAATAATGAGCTTTTGTTATGTGGTGTCAGTGGCAGCGCTATCATAGCACATAGTTTAGATCTTAGTGGAAGTGCTTGATGAGAACTCCTTGAGTGATGGATCACAGAGTTTCAGCATTGGCTGGTGTCTGCTCGGGACGGCATAAGGTCAACAAACCATTCATTACCGATGTGGACCGTGCTGAGGGAGGATGTCATTTCTGTTGATGTTTTCAAATAAAGTTATTAGAAAATGCCAGCAGTGAAGAATGCACTGAATAATATTTTGGAAAGTAAGAACTCCTTAATACATTCCAGGAAGTCCCAGGTCACAAAATGTCAGGAGCATGACATGGGCATAGGAAAAATTTGGATTGTTGCTTGTGCGCCATTGAAGCTCATTCAGGTCTCAGCCACACTTGGCATCTGTGGAATGCCCAACTGGGTGCAGTGTGTGTTCACTTGCGTTATTTTTGGAGATAAGAGGCAGATTTTTATCTGCCACATTTTATGACTGAGGAAATGGAGAGTCTTAGAATTTGAGTGACTTGCCCCAAGCCATCAGGACAGTGTGCTCTCTCCTGGCACACGATGAAGGGCTCTTCCGGCAGCAATGTGCTGCCTGTGTTGGACGACTCACAAGTACCCGACTGCACGGCCGCCCTTCTAGCACTGCGGATGCAGCCCAGGCAGATCACGTGCGATCTGAGTGTTCTGTCTTTGCAAGGTCTGAGAGGGTCACAGTGAGTGGAAAACGGCCTGCGGATACAGCCACAGGCACATGCAGCGCTGAAGAAATGCACTGGTCTGCTCCAGCCATTAGAGAGCATCGGCACTCGCAATCTGTCTTCCAAATGAGTGGGAACCTTATTTCATGTGATTTCAGAAATAATACTGGTCTTAGTATTGGGCTTTGGAAGGGATTGTGGAATCAGTTTGCTTTTGCTTGGTATGGTGGAATAAAGTGAACCCAGCTCGCTCTCTCTTTCTGCCTGCATGTGAAAGTTTTGAACACCACTGCTGACCAATGACAACAGCCTGGCTGAGACATAAGTGAAGAAATGGTACAAGAACCTCCCAGCATGTCTTCCTTGTTACTTTCTGAACTCACTCCAGCCTTCTTAAGTGCTTTACTTTGAAGATAACCTTGGGTTTTAAGTCAGGGAACTCTCACTACCTCCTGGCTCCATTGCACTAAGTGCAATGCTGTTACTTAACTGCTTTCTTCATGTGCAGCCCTGATTTTCCACATTTACTCTCTGATCACATGTATAATTTCCTGTCTGTATGCTTATCTAGGTCCCCCACATAGGGAAATATTCCATGAGGTAGGGGACAGCCTTGTCTGGTTTTTTCTACCTCTGTATCTGTATGTAGTACTACACCCAACACATAGTAAAAATGTGGGAAAGTATTTGAATTGTTGAATTAATGAGTGAATTCTTCAATACCTTATCTGAAAACAAAGCTTCATTCTTATGCCAAAGGAGAAAAGGATCTATCCATTCTTTATTGATCTTTTAATTTTAGTGTTTTATAAGATATTGGCCCAATTCCACAGATGCTCATTGGAACCCAGCAATACCATGTGTGGGACTAAACACTGGAATCACAAAGACAGGACTGACATGGCATCTGTCATCATGGATCTGTATAAAGGAGTAACATGGAAGCAGACTAGACTATTCTCACACTACAGAGAGAAGTAATATTTCCATAAACTATAGTATTTAATTGATGCTTTATATTGAAAGGGGACTTTAAAAACATTAGGACTCATTTATCCTTGATGACAAAAGCATTTTGAAAATTAATTTTATCTCAAATAGTAGTTATGTGCATGATAAACATCGTGGCATCTAATGTTCCTTTTCAGTTATCTGGAGCAAATCATGGGGTCTGTCTAGTCACCACAAGTCCCCTCCATTATCTACAATGCCCTTGGATCAGATTGATCTGTGAATCATAAATAGTATTGTGTTCCATCTGATTCTCAGCAATGCATGGTGTCAGACTTTGAGCAAGACAGCGTCTTTGTACAATAATCAATAAGCTATGACTTTGGCGAGTGTTTATTTTCAAGGAGTTCTACATCAGAATTATTTCTACATCATTGGAAATTCACAAAATGTGTAGTGGGAGCTTTTCAGTAAGGCAGGGCATCAACCTACAATCCTACAAGGAAGTCCTCTGTAGATTTCTGAAGATCATGTTTGTAATAATCAATGATATAAACAATTCAACACCTTACTGTTAAATAAAGAAGGTAGAATCAAAAAAGACTAGAATGGAGGAGATCAACGTATTAGTAGTAATCACTTTTGGATAATATGATTAGAGATCATTTTTATGATTATTTTCACTTTTAAATATTTTCCAAGACTGACTTTTTTTTTTTTTTTTTTTTTTTTTTTTTTTTTTTTTTTACAGTCAGCATGTAAAGTCCTCAGCTTTCCCAGTGTCATTCAGTAAGCAAACAGCATAAAGTTACCCCATCAGCACGGTCAACCAAGGAGAATAAGTATCTGGCCATGTTGCTTTGACTCTCTTTTGTCATGTGACCCAAAGGAAGAATGTTTCAGATCTCTCAGCTTCCCACTTAGGAAAGTTTTCCTTGGGAAGTTCATGTAACAACAAAAATATCCTGATGGGAAAACATCCAGTGACCTGACTGTTTTGTCTACATAATGACAAATCTCCCCAATGTTTCTAAATACACTTGAACTCATTTTCTAACAGTGCGATGGTTCCTCCAAGAATGCAGTTTGGAAAGATAATCTAATTAAGAAATATACAGTAAGACCCTATCTCAAAATGCCAAAACACAAATGTAGATCTTACAGATTAAAAACACAAAGTTTCTAACTTACTCCCCCAAACCACCACAAAGATAGAATATTTCTACATGGATACTATCTATTTATTTAGTTGTTTGCTTGTTTACTTATTTATTTATTGTAGTGCTGGAGGTTGAACCCAGGCCTTTGCACATGCTAGGCAAGAGCTCTGTCCCGGAGTTACACTCCCGTCCTTACAGCTGTGTTTTAAGTAGCTCTGAATGTTACACATTTTTGAACCATTTCCCTGTGTAATGATCAATATAAAATACTAAGAAAATAAAGATTTTGTAAGCCTATGTATGTATGCACAATTTTATATGAACATACCCATGACATATTTACCATGGAATGTGGAAATATTTTTGATAGTCTGCTATTATATGTATCGCAGACTGTGAACAGAACCGGGCTTTTAATCTTCTGTGTGTATGTAAAGTAAGTATCATATTAGCTGCCCTGAACTCATTCGCAGGGACAGGTTGAGTACAGCTGTGTTGATCTAGAGCCGTCTCCTCCCTTCCTGTCCTTCTGAGGTGCCCTTCACCTCTCCCACCTCCTTCAGCTGGGCGCATACTTCTCGGATATGCAGCCATCTCTGCCTTGCGCCTGTACCAGCAGGGACAAGCGTTCTTTGGCTCAGCTCTGCATTCCTGCACTGGGCTTCACAGCCACGTTAAGCAAATTCAGAGCCATCCCTGCAGGGCTGAAGAGACAATGGCAGTGATGTGTCTGTAGGAACAAAAGAACATTTCTCAGATCACTTTCCATGTGGGTACCCTCTCAGCCATGGCATGAGTTAGGGTGAGTATAACCTTGGTCTTGTGAGCTGCACAAATGCTCCGCATTGTCCATCACTTTAGAAAAATATTAGTTGTGAACGTAAACCTTAAAATCATCCCATCGTCAGCCATGGACAGCCTTGTGACCGTATTCTACCATGAGTTACTTTGAATGTGACTGTCACTTGATCCTCATGGGAAACTTTAATGCCTACTCTCATGTTTATAGCACTGATGATGGAAATTCAACTGGCCTACAGCACTTAGAGGGTGGAGCCTTGTGAGAGTGATTAGATTAGGTCAGGTCTCTGGGATGGAGCTCCCTTCCTAACTTCTGTTGGCTTTATCAGGAGAGGCAGGGAGACCACACACAGAGGCACACACCCCGTTATGATATGATGCAGCCAAGGGTGGTGGTGCTGGCCAAAGCTTGTGCCATACTAATGGACTCTCTGCCCCCAAACAGGAAGCCAAGACCAGCCCCTTTCCTCATGAAGTAGCCTGCCTCAAGTGTTTTGTCAAAGTATTGAAAAGGAGCCTAAAACCTGACCTATCTAGTCATTCATTTTCCATCTTTTTGTTGTTGTTTTGAGGTAGGCTCTCACTCTAGCCCAGGCTGACCTGGAATTCACTATGGAGTCTCAGGGTGGCATTGGACTCACGGCGATCCTCCTACCTCTGCCTTCCGAGTGCTGGGGTTAAAGGCATGCGCCACCACGCTCGGCTTCCCATTTTCCATCTTTAAGTAGGATAAGCATAATGGACTCACCCCTCTTGTGGTATCTGACTCCCTGTTTTCCATCCTTAATGCATATCTCTCAACATACTAAGCAAATTTCTTCTTGGCACTGTCCAATTTTTGAGATTCTATTTACTTATTTCAAGTTTTGTTGGTCTTGGTTTCATTCTTTGATAGCCCCAGAAAGACAGAACAATAGTGTATTCCCTCTGCACCTGTGAGAGGCGCTGTCCTATCCGCATCTGAGGGCTTCCCAAGGCTGCTCGGTGCCTGCTCCCAGCCCGAGCGCCTGAATCTCAGAAGCTCAGCACAGCCACCTCTCCCTACAGGAACAGGACTCTCCTCCAGCACCTCCTGCTCTCTAGAGACACAGTGATCTCTTCCCCTGGCTGGCCTCTGTCTCCTAACTCCATTATGGCTGTTTGGCTCACCCATGAATCATAGTTCCAAGCTCTTCCTTGTTTTAATAACAATAATAATAATAAAATAGGAATAATAATAAGTTACTAGAATGCAAACAAAAATGCTGGATATTTAGTCTGCGCCAGGTTCTATGTTGAGCCATTCATCTGTTAGAGATGTGTCCAGAGACCTCAGCAACTAGCCCAGGGTTTAATACTACACCTGTTGCTGGCAGATGACAGTGGTAATTTGGCTTATGAAATAGTAGAAAAAGCAAGGCATAGCATGTCGATTTAACATAATTCCCCCTTTTCTCATTCCTTTTGATATTTGCTGTTTTGAAATGTAATTTATTCATCTCTCCAGCCCCCCACCAGTTTTTAATAGTGATTGTATCTGAAATAATATTATACTTGGGATGTATTTTATAGTTAATTTTGCCTGTCTCCTTGAAATTTTTAGGAGAGAGAGAGAGAACATATGGGTATGCCACAACATGGCTTCT
Organism: Jaculus jaculus; assembly: GCF_020740685.1. Lineage (NCBI taxonomy): Eukaryota > Metazoa > Chordata > Mammalia > Rodentia > Dipodidae > Jaculus > Jaculus jaculus. The sequence goes on from NC_059105.1 coordinate 6,003,174, forward strand.
TGCCACTGCAAATGAACTCCAGACACATGTGTCACTTTGTGCATCTGGCTTTGGATATTGGGGAATTGAACCTGGGTTAGTAGGTTTGGCAAGCAAGTGCCTTTAACCAATAAGCCCTCTCCCTAGCCCTTCTTGAATATGAATATTTTTATGATTATGGCTCACATCATACCTCTATTGTATGACAAGGACGTAGGCATTTATGCATCTGAACTTGTGAGAGTGGGAAGTGGGAAGTTACAGAGCCAAAATCACTTAAGTCAGTCCTGGCCGGAACAAGCACCAGAGGCCAGAGGGCTTAATTAGCAGTTGTAGGAACTCTGGGAAGATAGGAAAGATTGACTTGGATGTTTGGAGAAGACAACAGCCAGGGATTAAAACTCCTCTGACAAGGGCAGAACTTGGAGCTTTCTTAACAGAGTCCCACATACTCCGCCACAAGGAAATCAAGCCTTTCTGTAATGATCAGGAAAGTTTTCTCTTACAGGGAGAAATTTTTTTTTTTTTTTTCCAGGTAGGGTTTCACTCTAGTCTAGGCTGACCTGGAATTCAGTCTGTATTATCAGGGTGGCCTCAAACTCATGGCGATCCTCCTACCTCTACCTCCCAAGTGCTGGGATTAAAGGCTTGTGCCACCACGCCCGTTAAGGGAGAATTTTTTTACATTTTTTTTGTTTATTTTTATTTATCTGAGAGCAACAGACAGAGAGAGAGAGAAGGAGAAAGAGAGAGAGACAGAGAATGGGCGCGGGCGCACTAGGGCCTCCAGCCCATGCAAAGAACTCCAGACGCGTGCGCCCCTTGTGCTAACGTGGGTCCTGGGGAACCGAGCCTTAACCCAGGCTCCTTAGGTGCTTAACCATTAAGCCATCTCTCCAGCCCAAGAGAGAATTTTCTTAATGAACATTTTCTAATTCCTATTGATGTGTCACACTGCGAATTTATGTTATACCAACTGTATTAAATCTAAAGGTGTAAACTACCGTGGCTGAGTGTGAAGCGTCCTCGGGGTCTCCGGCAGTCTCCCTGGGGCAGGCTGGTAAGGTACCGGTGCCCATGTTTAAAGCGGCGCTTCTGTGCTGGCGCCTGTGCCGTGGCAGATGTGCAGGGGTGACTCTGCGCGCTTGGTCCCCACGGGCGCTGTCTGGGGAGGCTGCGAACGTCTAGGCGGTGGAGCCCTGCTGGAAGTGCGTCACCGAGGCTGATGCCTGAGTACAGGGCCTGCTGCCCGCTTTTTCCCTCTCGGCTTCCCGACGGGAAGCAGTGTGAGCAGCCAGCCTCCTGCCCTTGTTACGGCCGCGCCTTTCCCACCGGGAGGGGATATATTCCCTGGAGTCCCACTGTAGTAAGGAAACAGCATCAGGTGGCTGAGATGAGCCTCCAGACCAGGCACAGTTACAGGAGGAAGGGTTTATGTGAAGCTTACAGATCCAGGGGAGGTTCCACGATGGCAGAAGAAGCTGGCGGGCTTTCAGGGATCCACACAGACAGACATGCCGCAGCCAGCACCATAAGCAAGCACGCTCCAGGAACCAGGCAGAGCTCAAGGACTCTGCGTATCTTTGGACTGGAATTCAGATCCTCCCCCATTAACACCTTAGTGCTGGACCCCAGGATCTGCACAGTGACATCTCCTCCAGCCAAGTAGCTGGGAATCCAAGAAGCTTTAGTAAAACTCTTGAATCTACTGAGGGACATCCATTCAAACTCTCACACCCACCATGAGGGGAGGTATCCCTTGGAACAGCGATCTGAAATAAACTCTTCCTTCCTTAGGGTTCTTCTCATCTGGTATTTATCTTGTCATAGCAATGAAGAAAATGTACAAGATAACTAACATTGCCCAAGAAGCTTCAACTGCTCATTAATAACTTAATTATTTTTCATCAGAGGCCTTTAAAACACTGATAATAAGAAACCTTCAGATAATGGGGAGAAGAATGATACAGCAATGTCTATATCCCACACAATTGGCATGCTGAAGCTGGCACCCAGAATGTGGTGGCATTTGAAGATGGAGCCTTTGGGGGCGATTCTGTCCAGATGGGGTCATGAAGGCAAAACCTTGAGATGGAATTGGTGTCTTGACAAAAAAAGATTGGAAAGCTAGTTTGCTCTTTTTACTAATATAAGACACTGACAGTCTCCAACTCGGGAACTGGACATTCCCAGTCACTCAGCCACTGGACATTCCCATCACCCAGCCACTGGACACTCCCATCACCCAACCACTGGACATTCTTTATCACCCAAACAAGGGCACTCCCATCACCCAACCCCTGGGCACTCAAAATCACTCAACCATTCAGTAGCTATATGTGGGACTTCCCTTGCTCCAGAACTGTGAAGAATCAGTGTCTGTTTTAATCACTTATCTATGGTATTTTATCATAGCATCCCATGGTGACTAAGATGCACATTGATGCATTGATTCTACTTTACATTCCAAATGTATGTTTTTCTCCAGCACACACATTAGTTATTGAAGACCTCACATTTCTTATTTAGAGGTGCTGGCAAACTTGTGATCATAACATGTATATAGTAGGCAATGTACGCATTGCAAGGACTCCACAGATGCCTAGGGCACTGGCACACAGCCTCAGGAGGTCACTCGCATCGTCCCAAAGTCTCCCCACAGCTTGAGGATTGCTCACGATCTGTCCAGATGGAGACAACCCAGAGAGGTTACATGTAGGCTTTCTACGGCAAGGCTGATCAGAAAAATTCCTGTTCTGTGAAGCAGATGATATCATCCCTCAAACTGAAAACATTGGTGAGATAAATGACATAGAGTAAAAATCTATTGTGATTAAAAAGTTTAGGCTGAGGCCAGGTGTAAACATTGTAGAACAAAGATGGTCTGCATGCTGTGTTCTTACTGAGCTTGGAACATCATTTACTCCATGATGGATGGTTGCCTGTTGGCCGAATGCCACAGCACAAGTCAGGTCAGCTCCGCACGGCTGAAGGAATGCAGGGCGTTCTCGGATGAGACAGCCGTGCAGGCAGCAGCCGACGCTGACAGCTTCCACAGCTTTCGTCAACTGCAGAATGGAACAAGGCTAATCTTACTTATGGCCATCCACGGCAGTGGATGCTGTGTTCCAGTTTAATACAGCAGAATCTATGAGGGGCGTATGAGGCTTATTTTCACCCGATCCTCTGCTGTGCCAAGGATCATACATGAAAGCAAACCAACTTCTTTAGCCTCAGAAACATCGTCATGGAGGAAGACCCTGGGCTTGCTCAGGAAAAGAGAGTGGGAGCCTGTGTTTTGTTGATCTTGGCCCTTGCTGCACCAAACAGAAACCTACTATATTTGGAAAAACTTAGCAGTGGAAGAGCTGGAAGAGACTGAAGCAAAGAGCAAGACGAGAAACGTATTCCTCATCCATCCTTGCGCATTGGGCCGCTGGAATGGACACCTCAGCCTGGCTAACTCAGAAACAGTAGAAAGTCATGACTCAGTTCTAGAGGCTGAAACGTCCAGGCTGCGCCCTGGGCTACAAGGATGGCACCTTCTCCTTGTGTCTTCTTGGTATGGGATAGGAGCAAGGCAGCTCTCTCTAAGAGGTAGTCAGCTAGGGATTGGCCCAAAGAAACACAGACGCCGCCTTGCCCACTCAGGCTGTAATTCTGGCCTGATTCGGTCTCATGCAAGGCGGAGGGGGGGGGAGTCGCAGCAACCTCCTACTTTCTCCTCAGCTCCGCAGTAGCTTTCTGCTTGGTCCTCAGCTTGGCCCGTGGGCTGCCCTTTCCTGAGTGGACTTGCCTCCTGGGCCTGCCAGCCAATCAGGTTCCTGCCTCTACATCTGAGCCTGGCCATGAGGCTCCTTCCAGCTGGATGCCTGGTTCTATCAAGGGATTCCTATCCTATCCCCAAGCCACGTGTGGGAGCCTCCTTCTCTAACTGCCTACCCCACCCCGCCTCCACCCTTCCTTCTCCAGATGCTTCTGAGACTTTAACCCTCGTGGGAGGGACATTCTCCCCTGGTCTTTTCCTCAGCAGTGCTGGGGTGGGGGAGGAATCTGTCTTTCCTGTGTCATTTTTTTCTCTGTTTTCACCCTAGCCTTAATGTGTTCTCATAAGTTAACCTTCTCTGTTTCCATGTTTTCCAATTCTTTGATACCTTGGACAAGGACTTGACATTTGGGGTTCAGCAAGCCCAGGGGCCTCTTGCATCCTCATGGAAGCTTCCTCTCTCCCGGAGCTCAGTCCCACATCACTCCTGTGGCGAAGAGTCAGAGTCCTTTATAAGAACACTGATGTCATTCATGAGGTTCCACCTTCTAATACCATCACCTTGGTCAGGGTGCAGCATAGGAGTTTGAGAGGACATGGGCACTGAGACTTCATCCCTGCGCGCTTCTTGCCAAACCATTACCGCACAATCTCAGCTGCCTCGGGGGACAGACAGTGCAAGCTACAGAACTGCTTCACTGTTTTCCCTCCTGGGGCAAGGTAGCGCCAGTGGATGGGGACAGCAGTGAAGACAGAGGCTGCCCTCCAGGGATCTCTCTCCCACACCACCTCCTCACCAGTGGTCATGCACATAGAGGAAAGAAGACAGACCCCATACCTTAACATAACAGAAGAATCAGAACGATCATCTGCTGTAGACGTGTAAGATGACTAAGGCATAGCAAAAAGAACTACGGGAAAGAAAGATTAGAAAAAATAGAAGTTTGAGAGAACTCGAGAGACTTCCACCATCATTAAAATTAAGCTAAAGGAATAACAGTGATCAAGTTAACATTTTCACATTTATGGGCTGATTACTATGATGGGCGTGATAAAGTATATTAACTCATTTAATCTTCATAAAATCCGGAGAATTTAAGTGTGTGTGTGTGTGTGTGCATCTTGTAGAGTCTGCACATGTGTGTACAGATGTGTATGCTGCTAGCGGCAGGTCGAGGGGCCCAAGGAGAACTCTGGTGCCCTTTTCTATCACTCCACTGCCTATTTCTCTTCAGACACGTTCTCTCTCAAGCCAGAGTTACCGTAAGTCTGAGCCCAGTGATCCTCTAGTTTCTGCCTCCGTTAGACTGGGGTTACAGATGTCATGGCCAGACCCAAGTTTTCTTTTCTTTTTTAAAAAAATACTTATTTTCAAGCAGAGAGTTAAAGAGAAGAGAGACAGACAGAGAGAATGGGTACACCAGGGCCTCCAGCTGCTGCAAACAAACTCCAGATACACGCCCCACTTTCTGCTTCTGGCTTTACATGGGTACTGAGGTACTAAACTCGGGTCATTAGGCTTTGGAGGCAAGCACCTTAACTGCTGAGCCATCTCTCCAGCCCCAGTTTTTCTTTCTTTTCTTTTTTGATTTTTAAAATACCACATTTTATTCAGATTTTATAAAGGAGTGCAGAAAGGAGAATGCTGAGAGGTAAAGGGAAACAAAATGGGGAGAAGAGAAGTACACCACGTGGAGCCCAAAAGCCCATGTGGGCCATGTATAGCTCAGAAGTCCATGTGACCAGATAGGGATCTGGGAGAAAAAGCGTGCAAAGAAAAAAGAAAGTTCAAGGAGCTCCTGCCATGTGGGGAGCTGGAGGAGATAAAGAACCCATGTGGTGAGTAAGGGATGGGGGGGCCTCCAGCTGGGCTTGAGCTAGTGTCTAGGCCAAGCCAGCTTAGGCCCAGACAAGGGAAAACCTCACCCTCAGCTGGAAGTTCCCAAGTGATTAAAAGAACCAGAGAGCCTGCCCTCCCCTGCAAAGGTATTTAAAACCTTAGGGTGGTGGTCTGTCTTTGGCCCAGGAGAACCAACCTGCTGGTTGGTCAGGACTAGGGGCTGTCTCAGGAAAAGATTGCTTTAACTTGAGCAAATACAATGTTCAAATCCTACGAAAGACCTCCCTCCTAGGAGGGATCCTGACTGTTTGTGGCAAAATAGTTCTTTGGAACTAGGCAAGAAATAAGAAAAACTTTCCTGTCCTTTTTATCTTCAGGGGTCCAGTCACCCTAACTACTCCCCCTTCATTCCCCATTCTCAGGAGATGGTGTCAGATCGTTAACTATTTCCTAATGAATGAGGCACAAAGTTGTGTCAGCTCAAGAGTCTCTCCCAGAGAGAGGAACTATTTTAAAGGAGCCCAGAAGTGTATTGATGGAGTTCAGGAAGATAGTCTTGGAAGAGAATGTTGGGGAGAAAGAATACAAGTAAGGAGTTAATGAGAAGTGAGCACCCAGCAAACTGGCCACCCCAGGGTTTTCCTTCTTGTGGACATCTAGGCCTCGGGGAACATTCAAGGGAATCCAGGTAGGTGGAGTTGGATTGTCTCGGGACCATCTGAACATGATCTAGCTAGGATTTTCTTCCAGACTGTTCATAAAATGGCACAGTAGTGTCTGATATAGTCTGGATCTGTTTCCATATGGCTTGTAAAACAGTTGAGATATTAACAGTTATCAGAAACATATATACAACATTTAACTTTGATATCATCTTTTGTAATAGTAGCCTTCCAGAGTGTACCTTTTTAAATGTGTCCTGGGGGATAGCCAGAGCCAAAGGTTGGTACCATAGAGCCACTGGGTGCCATTAAAGGCCATACAAATACATTTTTGGTCTCAGGCCTTATTTAAGGCCTTCCTGGCATAAGTTAGAAGAGATTCACCATTGTTCAATGTTGGACACAGACTGAATGTTAAAGATGCTTTTTAAGTGGAACTTAGATCAGAATGTTAAAGTATGTGGATGAAGGTGTGTGTACATAGAAAGGATCTAGGAGATCTAAAAAGACCAAATTTTGCCTGAAGTTAATTTCCTTTTATAAGGAGCAGAAAGCTAATTTTCAGGCTAACACGAAACACCATGCCTAAAATTAAAGATTTTCAACTGTTTACAGACTCTTAAGAATGCTCTAAAAGTTTCATATAGGGATGCAGACTTAATGTAAATTCAGCTTACATTAGACACAGGTGATGTCCTATGCTAGGTGGGTCACAAAGTCATAAGCACAGATGTAATTTATATTCTTTGGAGGTCTAACCAGGTTGGGCATAGACAAGACCCTATCACATTGTATAATTCAAATGGGTTAAAATAAATTTTATAGGCAAAACCACAACTTCACAGTAAGACAAGGAATGTCAGGATGCTTGCTTAGCTCTCTGCTCTGTCATTTCCCTTTGCTCTTTCTTACTGTTATATACTAGTTAAAGTCATGGCAAGCTAGACTCTGGAGAAAGGGATTGTTCCCCCCTTATTTCAGACCCCATGCAAATTTAAGCCATGTGTCCCCCAGACCTGTCTAAAGACAAAATGTCCTATTGTCTCTGATAAGGAAAAGGGAATGACAAACAGCATATAGCTTTGTTTCTCTTTATAGTTCCTCTCTTTTAAACAACTAAGGTCACATCTATTAGATGAAATTTCTCAGTAGACAAAAAGGTTAAATAGGTAAACTGAGTCAAGGCACATGGTCAAGTTACAAACTCCCTAATGCAAACATCAGACTTACTTAAAATGTATATCAGGGTATAAACAGATAAGATAAAAAAAGGCATCAAGTAAAGGATGGCTTAATGGTTAAGGTGCTTGCCTGGAAAGCCTAAAGACCTAGGTTTGATTCCCCAGCACCCATGTAAGCCAGCTGCACATGGTGATACACGTGTCTTAAGTTTGTTTGCAGCAGCTATAAATTCTGGCTCACTCTCTTTCATCTGTCTCTCTCTAATATCAACAAAAGGTAGGATCCCCATATTTAAGGTAATAAAATCAAAGATTACCTTTAAAATGATCGTTAGTCCATAGACCACTGAAACATTCACAAATGGGGGGGGGCACATCCCAAGCTCGCATAGTGTGAAGAAGGGAAGGCAGTCCCAGGAACCTCTCCCCAACAGGGCTATAGACAGGTATGAGTGCAGGAGCCATCACGCCGGCCACCAGGGGCTCTGCTGATTTGCTGTGACGTGAGACACATGCAGGGCTGCGGGAGGGCCGAGCTTCTCGGGCCTGGGAGTGGCCGGAGGGCGAGCGGAGCTCCGGCCTGGACCTTCCTTGCTCCAGAGGCACATAGACCCCACTACGTGTCCCCGCTTGGTTGGGGAGATAACAGAGAAATTTGGGGGAGGACTCGGGTAAAGTCCTAATTTCTTCTCCCAAATCTGGTCAGACGGATGCCCCCCTTCTTCAAGAAGATGCAAGGGCATAACCCGACTCTAGACTCTTCACCTTCCTCCACTTTGTTTCAGATGAGACAATCAGCTTCCAAGATAGCCCAGAAGTCTCTGCCAGCCTGGCTCCTTAACAACTGGGCTCACTGAGATCATACAGGGAGAACAGAGACTTCTCTCCAGAGACTTAAAGAGACAATTAAATTCTTCTTATAAATGCTTAACTCAGTCAACATCTGATCTTCATAAGAAATTTGAAAAATTAGTAACCAAATCAGATCAGAACTTTAAAATAGTTGCTCCAGGTGGCAACTTCTGTTTTATTATAATCAGGAAGCCAAGGTTGGAGGGAGGACTAGAGAGGGAGAAGATAAAAAGGGTAGATGTCACCAGGACACCACAAGACTAATGAAAGTTGCTCAGGGAAGGGCATTTCATTGGATAAAATCTAAAATATGTTTACCTGATGCCAAGGTTTCAACTGGAGAAACTGAGTCTGATGGTTAAGGTCTCACTCATTGACAGCTCACTGATGCTAATTTGTTATGGTTTAAGGGTTATAAAAACTGGCTTTAAGGGCTGGAGAGATGGCGTAGTGGTTAAGCACTTGCCTGTGAAGCCTAAGGACCCTGGTTCAAGGCTCGGTTCCCCAGGTCCCACGTTAGCCAGATGCACAAGGGGGCGCACGCATCTGGAGTTCGTTTGCAGAGGCTGGAAGCCCTGGCGCGCCCATTCTCTCTCTCTTCCTCTACCTGTCTTTCTCTCTGTGTCTGTCTCTCTCAAATAAATAAATAATTAAAAAAAAAACTGGCTATAAGACTCTCAATAAAGTAAATTAGGTTCCTCTGTCAAGGTTTTAACTATTGGAGAAACTGAGTCTTAAGATAAAGGTTCTTGTAAAAGTGTTTAATATCCAAAGATGAGGTACTCATACCTAAAGACATTGTGACTTTTAAAAATAGCTTTTGTTTTATTGATGCTAATTCTATTCAATGGTCATCACTAGGTTGAATCACTTTAAGGTTAAATTAAATCACCTAAGGTTTAATCACTTAAACCTTAAGTGATTTAATTACAGTAATGATAACTTTCATTTTCCTATTAGGTAAAATATGTTGGGATAGCTTGCCTAAGCTTTAAGCTTTTTAAGTCATGAGTAGAACATAAAATTGTCTTATGTTCATAAAAATTTCTATGGTACTAAGATCAATTACTATCAAGATTAAGCTAAACATATTGGTTGTCAAGTGGTATTTTTCAAAGTAGATTTGTCAAGGGTTGTATTAGAGCTTAGCTGTTTTGGCTCAACAATGACCACATTCTACTCTATTATATGTAAAGTAACTGTCTCATTTCTGGCATCTCAAGTCTGGTGCTTATAACAAAATTAACTCTTTAGACATATTTCCTACTTTAGGGTACAGTCTCCTGATCAAACACTGGTCTTCATCTGAGAAAAATAATTCGAAGCTTTGTGGTTCTGTTTCCAATATTCCCTGGGTACCACACAGGTATCTGAACCAGTCAAAGATGTTTGCAAACATAGGTCCTAAGACTTTATACTGTCTTACATGCCCTTTTCTGACAATTTTTAGGTTAAATTAATTGGTTTAGATTTGTATTGTTTTCAAGACAGATAACAGGTTCTGCCTGTATTTTTAACTATTAGATATTTAAAGGCTGTATGCCTACTTTCTATGCCTCAGATTGGCTTATGCTGCCATAGGACAACTAAATTTTAAAAGGTTGGACAAAATGACGTTAAGCTGTTGTGCCATTCTTAAACTAAATCTATTTCAGTAATCAAGTGTGCTCTATATGTGCATACATCCAGGCTGGTGTAACTTCCTTTCTAAGTATATTAATCACCTATGTAGAGACCAAAGACAATTGGAATCATCAGAGTAAGAAGGGCCAATATTTTGGCCTGGGCTCTCAGGTCATGAGGTGACTGGAGATGATGGGACACTTCTACACTGGCCCCTGGTGAGTCACTTGTCTTCCTGAGCAGGGAGGATACAGAGACCCAAAGAAAACAAAACAACAACAACAACAAAATATCAAGGTACAGTCTGAAACAGGAGACTCACAATTCAGGAGCAATCAGTCCTTCTGGCTTCCCAAAGAAGGGAAAACTACTTGGCCAGCATGGCCCTGACTCACCCTAACAGACAGAAATCACCAGTAAGCTATAGGGCTACACCTGGGTCCCTAAAGTCTCCTTTGGAGAGACATTAGTGACATCCTAAATTAATCCTTGATGAAATTTTGGCTATCTGCTTGGTCTTAAACACTCAGAGAGAAATGCATAGCCAAAGATAAAGGGACACCTCAAATAGAATGGCCTATTATGTAACAAACAAGGCCTTACGACATGTTCTCCCCAGCACTAATAGTTTTAATTCTATAATAAAGAAAAATAACCATAGATGTCAAAAGGATTATTTTCAAATCTGAAATAGATGACTCTGACCAAATTTCGCTTACTTCAACAGATTTCGCAGTTTTTCTTTTTAAGTGGGTTTTGGAGTGTCAAACTCAGTAAGAGGCCTTATGTATGATTAATTCTGCTTTTGTTGATGCACTCTTCCACATCTGTCGTATCTTTAATAACCAGTGTACTTTAAGAAAAGACATTATGACCGTTTAAGAGTTCATTCTACTGCAGTGCAAGGGTGGTTAGATAGTCTAACAATATATTAATTCACTATATTGACTAAGGAATACATGATCTTCTAAAATAGAATTGATAACATTAATATCCCAGTAAATTTTTTAAAATGTAAGATTAAGGAACTCCCTAACCTGATGGTAAAATTGTACTCAAACCATATGGCAAAAAAGAAAAATAAGGACTCAATAAAATAATAGAGACATTTCCTTTAATGTCAGTAATAGGATAAAGTCATTGTTCTGTTCTTTCTTAGCATGCCACTAGAAATGCTGTTCTGCACAGCAATAAAAGGACAATATATGAAGATTAGAAAGGAAGAAAGTGGTCACTGATAATATGCTTAGCTATATACAAATTCGAAGTGTATGCACTATTAGCAATAAGAGTCTTCAAGAAGCTTGCAGTACCCCAAACTAAACATTCAGAATCAATAGCATTTCTATGAAACAGCCACGTTGTTTCTTTACCAGCAATTAGCAATTAACCTGCATATTCTATGTAATATCATTCAACACCCCACAGGAAATTTAGATATAACTTTGATAAGCAAATTCTAAGCTTAAGCCAGAATATCAAAGAAAAAGACACAAAATTGTACAGAGGATTGTAGTTCAGCGTGGCTGCTCTGTCCGCCATTTGTCCCACTAGACATAGTTTTAGAATAAAGTGATGAAAATCAATTAATTCTATTGCCACACAGAGCAAGTCAAAACAGCAATGCAAAAGAGGAGGTTAATGGGACACAACAGTGAGCCTACACCTCTACCTGTGTGTGAGCGGGAGCTTGAAACACATTTACTGATGAGACTGCAAAAGGGCTAAAGAGACATTTAAACTACAAAACTTTTCTAATGGGAGGGTATGGGAGAATGTTTTCATAACCTCAAGAAGAAAGGAAAATTATACATTATGTGCATGTATGTATGTGTATATAGGTTATATTAATATTTATATTAGTTATTAAAATAATTTTTTTTAGGTAGGGTCTTACTGTAGCCCAGGATGACCTGGAACTCCGCAGTTTCAGCTGGCCTCAAACCTACTTCTGCCTCCTGGGATTAAAGGTGTGTGCTACCATGCCCGGCGAGAAAAGATATTTTTGACTAGGTACGAAAGACAATATTAGTGCTTGCTCCAGCAGCACAAGTGCACATTGGAATGGCACAGAGGAGATTAGCATGGCCCCTGCCCAAGGATGGCAGGCAAGTTCATGAAGAGTTCCATGTTTGGGATCACCGTGAGTTTGAGACTACCCTACGAATACAGAGTGAGTTCAGGGGAACCTGGGCTGCAGTGCGGATCTAGAAAGGACACGGGGCCTTAGAGATGGCTTAGCAGTTAAGGCACTTGCTTTCAAAGCCTAAGGACCTGGGTTCAATTCCTCAGTACCCATGTAAAGCCAGATGCGCAAAGTGGCACATGCATCTGGAGTTTGTTTGCACTGGCTAGAGGCCTTGGAATGCCTATTCTCTCTCTCTCTCTCTCTCTCAAATAAACAAATAAAACTACTTTTTAAAAAAACAGTGGTTAAGTTTGAAGTAATGATGAATAAAATGTTACACGTTAATGTACCAATAACTAAATAAAAATATAAACCTAAAATTAAAATATTTGCTATACATTTAAATACAAAAGTTTGGTAAGCAAATATGTAGATAAATTCCAATTAATTAGCAACAGCAAGGCGAAGTTCAGGTATATACACAGGCAGACAGTGGTTCACGCTGAGGGAAAGATAAATGGCCAATTACAAAACAGATCACCTTCACACCCATTCACATCCAAAACAGATCACCTTCACACCCATTCACATCCAAGCACATCAAGTTTTTCCAAAGAAATGGATACACTGGTTCATTGTTGGCACAGTCCTTTTGGAGATTCATGTAACAATTCCCAGGAAATTTAAAACATGCTTTCTCTAGATGCATCTAGACATTCTAATTGTAGCTGTAACAATGTTGCGTGACTAGAGGCACACACGGCGACTTTGTAACTTGAAAATGCAAAGGCACATTGACTTTGTTTAGGAGTATAGCAAATCAAGCTGCTTCATGAAGCTCAGTCCTATGCAACAGCCATGTTCACACATAAATCCCAGGTAAGGATATCTACCAGTGTAGATAAAATCCAAGACACAATATCCCATGACCAGAAGTGTATAATATGAGTCTGGAGAGATTGCTCAGAGGTTAAGGCACTTGCCTCCAAAGTCAAAGACTCAGGTTCAATTCCCTTGGGCCCTCATAAGCCAGATGCACAAGTTGGCACACGCGTCTGGAGTTTGTTTGCGGTGGCTGGAGGCCCTGGAGTGCCCAACCTCTCTGTTTCTTCCCTCCCTCCCTCCCTCCTTCCCTCCTTCCCTCCCTCCCTCCCTCCCTCCCTCCCTCCCTCCCTCCCTCCCTCCCTCCCTTCCTTCTTTCTTTCTTTCTCAAATATATAAATAAAAATTTCTTTTAAAAAGTGTATAATGTGGAAACACACACACACTTTTGGAGCATGCATACAAGGTTGTTCCTGGACTCAATGTATGGAAACCTCCTGGGATGGAAAATTTTCAGAGTTAAGTATGGGTGGGAGGATGACATTTTGTACCCATTATTAAGGAGGAACTCTGCAAGTAAACAAGCCTAATTTCATAACATTTGCTTAATCCCAGGGATAGATCAAACTGGTGTTTGTTATGTTACTTTGTGTTTGTGTGAAATGTTTCCTAGTACAATCACAGCTTTCAAATTCACAAATGAAATCATGTGAGAAAGCATTTTCCCCAAATGCAGGTGATTTATCAGCTTTTGCCCTTTCCTACTAACCGTTCCACCCAGTTTGAAATTTCAGGCCTAGGGAGGAAGGGCCAACCTTGATATCTTAATTGGTGACCTTCACCTTATCCAGAGATCAGAGACCGGGCGCTCCACACCTTCCCTCCCGCTCCCAGGTCTATGGCCTGGTTGACAGCAGAGTGTCTCCCCGTCTCAGGGTGAGCCAGGCGGGACAGCTGTAAACCTGAGGGCACGCGTGGAGCCTGCTGCTGAGCCAAGCAGAGAGGCCTTCACCCTGGTGCTCCAGGACACATTGTGGGCGGGTATTTTACCCTGGCTAAACCCCAGCATGCAGGCTCAACACTGCTGCTAACTTCCTGTTTGGAAAAAATGCTACAGTAGAACTGGAGACATTTAGAGCAAAATAAATCCTTAGCTAGTTTAGCATACAGTTCGATAAGCATGATGGCCCAAAGGTAACGGTAGCTCTCACTTAGACATTGTTGGGCCCACACACAGGGGTATATTTTATTTTTTGTTATGCTTTAGCTTTGGTTGAACATGAGACATTTCTAATAAAAACTAGAACCCTACCTTCTCTTCTGAAGGGATTCTGGCACAATTGCAGGGTTGCGTCTACATTCTAGAAAGACAGGAGTAAGGGTAGGGCTGGAGAGATGGGTTAGAGGTGAAGGCGCTTCCCTGCAAGGCCAAGAGACACAGGCTGATTCCCCGGGACCCACGCAAGCCAGATGCACAAGGTCCACATGTGTCTGGGGCTTGTTTGCAACAGCTGGAGGCCCTGACATGCCCATTCTCTCCCTCTCCCTGCCTCTTTGTTTCTCTCTCAAATAACTAAATATAAATATGTATGTTTTTAAATAAAAGAGTAAGGGTAGATTGCTCCCTACCCAGCTGCCTCATTGTCACCGCCTTGGCTGGCTGCAGCAGTGGTTCCCATAAACCCAGTTCACAGATGAGGAATCTGAGATCCAGACTGGACCTCTCCCTTGCTCAAAGTCAAAGTTAGTATGCGGCCGAAGCCCTAATTGGCTCAGGTTACCCAGTCATCAGTTAAGTTGACTTGATTCCTTTTTGTCACAAGGTGAAAGCCCATTTCACTGTTTTAGGGGCTCATTTTCTGTCTTACTTCAACAGATGCACTTGAAATGATTACCCATAATGTTTTTAATGAAGACTCACATCAGATGATTATGAAAACTAAGCAGATGTAGTATTACCTAAATTAATTGAAACACCAATCAAAGCAAAATGGTCCCAAGATTTCTCCAAATGAAGAACAGAAAGGTTTGCATACAAAATACGAGAGAACATCACAATACAGTTGATAAATAGGACAACACTTTTCCAGACACATTTTCCCATATTCCCGCACACCATTCCCAATCTTCTTCCATTCCTTTTGAGTCCACAAGGGACTGCAAAGCCTGCTCTGGAATTCATCCCCAGGATTTTTTTTTTTTTTTCATTTGTTTGTTCCTGGCCCAAACTTGTAGATAATCTACTTTGATTTGTAAGAATTTTATCCATTGTGCTCAGTAGTATTTAAGAGTCTAGGTGGGCATTCTTAGTCTAACAAATTGCATTTTTGTTAGAATCATCTATATGAAATCATTACATGAGTTACAAAAGTCCTTCAGAATGCAAAACACTCAATCACCTAAAAGTAAATTGGTGGGGCACTAGCTTGGTTAGCATTGGCACACTGTTGAAAACTGCATAACCGAGACGAGAAGGAGAGAGATGTCGATCTCGTAGACCCTGACCTGTTTGATCTGTGGGTCACAAAAAGACTTATCCAATGTGGAATCAGTTATGTTAAGAAAAAAAAAACTGCATTTAGTGTGTACGCCCATTGCTGAGCATACAAACTCACACAAGGGCTGGACATGAGAAGGGGAGGCTGGAACCTCTGGGAGGACGGGCCAGGGCGTCAGGGGTGGCCCAGGGGACATTCACTTGCATCTGTGATGTCTCACCATGAAACTAAAGTTGGATGGGGAGAACTCTTGTTATACGTGCCTATAGATTCTAAAACTTTTCCTGTAACACGTAAGTAATTCTGGGACTATAAATTTCCAGTCATAATCTCAATCACAAACGTGTAGAACATCTGTTCATGTTTGGAAATGAAACCTACCATCATCCAACTTCACTGCTAAGTGTAAAACTAACAAAGCATCTGACAAGTTAAATTTCTCTTTCGCAAGTTAAAGTCGGGTCAGCAAGTTTTAGGAGACCTAGTGGTTTTGTGGACACTTTACCTAATAGGAACGAGTAAGAGCCATGGGCCGATTCAAAGGAACCCAGGATCGTCCAATTCTGGATAGAAAATCAAATCAAGGGAACATTAGTTCATTCATCCCGATATGAACTCTATTTCTTAGTTGTCCAGTGATGTTGCTTGTTGCCCCAAGAGTGCCAATGGGACAGGGAGGCACCGAGAACTCAGTTAGAGTTAAGGTCTTAAACTAGGAAGTGGCAGCACCATCATCCATCCGTCCGTCCGTCCATCATCATCATCATCATCATCGTCATCATCAGGCACATATCTATCTTTCCCAATCTTTTTATCTTCCTGGTCTCAGGAAGCGCTGCCCTTCCTCCCTGACCACGGCACTGGGCGGCCCCCGGCCCGCCCGGCCTCCAGCACCGCGCGTCCCACCTGTTCCTTAGGCCCGCGGGTCCTTCGGTTCCCAGAGCTGCAAGTCCCGGGACCACAGGGAGTGCGCCGCTGAGCCAGGGCAGGACCGCGGCTCCAGGGCAGAGCCCTGGGCGGGGGCGACGGGCAGCTCTGGGCTCCCGCGGGCCCCGCACTCACCTTCCCGGCCGCAGGCACCGCCGCCTGCAGCAGCAGCAGCAGCGGCAGGAGCAGGAGCGCGGGCAGCCTGGGTGCCAAGCCGCGGCTCATGATGGGCGTCCGCCCCCAGTCCCGGCGTGTCCAGGGACCCGCGGGCTCTCGGGCCACCGACTCCCCCGCGCGGCGCCGAGCCCAGTGGGAGGCTTGCCTCGCTGGCCCGCGGAGGCGACTTTTGTAGGCTGCGGGCGTACGTTCCGTTCCTCCCCACCCAGGCTTTGGGCTCTGGCTCCAAGGGAGGGTGAGTGGTGCAGGTCCCGCCCCCGTCCCTTCTCCCTCCCAGCTCACCACCAGACACTGTCCCTTCCACCGGGCATCTTGCCCAGGAAGCGAGAAAAGGCCGGGCGCTGGCGGAGCAGGCAGGTGGGCGCGGGTCCAGGGTCAGGGTGAACGAGGGGGATAGTCCTAAAGTCTCGGGGGCCCATTAGGGCGTGCGGGTCAGGGGTGAGGAATCTGGGGGGTGTGCGGCAGGGAGGTGGCTGCCGCGCGGGGTGGAGGGAGTGGCCAGTGGCGCTGGCTGCCCAGATTAAGCCGGGGACACAGTGGCCTCCGCAACCCGGGAGGCCGGGCTCTCTCCCAGCTCGGTGGCGTCTGATCTAGTCGTCTCCGGCCGGGCCTCCAACTTTCAGAGCGGACTTGGGCTGGTGGAGAGCGCAGCGCGGAGAGGGCCGGGACACCGGTGGATGCCAGCCAGGCGCGGCGGCCAGGTGCGCGGGAGTCCCCCCAGGTAAGGTGCCCACAGGTGGGCCAGCACTGTCCGGGGGCTTGGGCACCTGCCTGGCAGAGGAAGGTGGAGGAAGACTTGGGGATGTGGCTGAACTGTGGCCCTGGGGTCAGCAGAGGAGAGCCCGTCAGGGACCCAGGCTTCTCTGCCAGGGCTTGAACTGGGCGCTGTGTGTTTTGATTAATTTGGAGGCTCGAGTTACCCTCCTGGCAGGCTGGGCATTCCAAAATGCCAGCAGCAAGAGGCAGCTGAGGGGAAAGAAATCGCATCCTGTTCTCCGCGGAGTTGAACTGCATTTCAGGCTGACCCTTATCTGCGGAAACGCGGGGTGGGGTGGGGGTGGGGGAGCCAAGTCGGGCTCAGGGGTGGCCCCCTTCTGAGAGGGCTGTTTTTGGAAATGGCCTTGGATGCAAATGCAAACACTGCCTCTGGCTTGCCGGGCACCTTCTTCAAGCAGGGCGCCGGGTGCTTTCTGCTTGGGAGAACGCAGCTATCTCCGTACGAGTCAGTGTTGCAAAGTGCCTAAGATACAAATAATTCAGAATCCGTTTTCCTCGGACACAATGATCAAAGTTCTAAAGTCATTGAGCAGTAACAGACATCATCATGATTGTGCGAAATCTAGGAACGACGGTATCCACACAGGGTGACTGCCGTTGCTGTGAGGTAACTGTCCCGACGCTATTAACGCGAGGTGGGCGCTAGCTCAACAGCTGCCCGGGCAGCTGTGGTCTGCTGCTTGTCAATGAAGAAATGCCAAGCTCTGTGAGGGGCGAGTGCGCGTTAGGATGCCAGTGTTCCTATCCAAGCTCACCAACATCTGATTTCACGTCCAGTTTAAGAATCTCTTTGCTTTGCAATAATCTTGCTGACATACACTGTGCCTGGTTATTAAGAAAGAAGTGTGAACTCCTTGGCTGCCCAGTGATTGTTGGAAGCCCGGTACTTCTGAGGTGGAGGTCTAAGGCCATCTGAAATCTGCGCAGGTAGTCAAAACTGTAACAGTGAGTAGGCATCCTCCCGTAATATGTACATATATATGTGTGTGTGTGTGTGTGTGTGTTATATGTTACAGATATATGTACGCCTTTATCTATCTATCTATCTATACATACACACATACATACATACGTACACATATGTGTGTGTATTTGGCTGTCGAGTGAGAAGAGTTGCCCCTCGGCCATTCACGCAGGTGATATACAGCTGCTGCTGTCCTCTGATGGACAAGCTCTAACGTCTTCGGAGAAGCAGCAGCTAAAAGTCCTAATAGCCAAGGATTCCAAATCAATTGTATCAAACGTGAGAGAACTCACACGTGAATACCTTTCTAAGTCCCCTGGAGATATCTGTGTACAATCACACTTGAGACTTGCTGTTTTACATACACATTTTTAACATACACATATATTGAATTAGGGTCTCTTCTTAGTACAATAATAAAAAGACATACAGCTGGGCGTGGTGGCACACACCTTTAGTCCCAGCACTTGGGAGGCAGAGGTAGAAGGATCACTGTGAGTTCGAGGCCACTCTGAGACTCCATAGTGAATTCCTGGTCTGCCTGGACTAGAGTGAAACCCTACCTCGAAAAACCAAACTAACTAAATTAATTAATTAATTTAAAAAATAAATAAATAAAATTCAAAAAATAAAAAGACATACATTAAGCTCTTGATTCCGATTCTGGAGCACTGTGGAATTTGAGTGAATGTTGTAGCGCGGCTCATGGCAGCTTCTCTGCGGTGGTAGGAAGGCTCTTGTGGAGCCTCTGCTGTCCTTTCCTAGGGCCACAGGCGCTCTGTGGATGAAGTGGCCATGCTGCAGGATGCCTGAGAGGCCTTAAGATAACCATCACCGAATTCATACCGCTTCCTGAAAACCAGAATCCCCATCCTCATGTCAAGTGCTTCTTCTCTTTGCTGAGTTCCGGAAGCTTTTTCACCTGGAAGTTTACTTGCTCTGCTCAGAGGACAGACTCAGCTTTGTCTGCTTGGGGATGAGGAGCAGTGGGCAGCGGGGCATTTTCTTAAGCAGCAGCAGAGCAGGAGGGAAATGTGTGAATTCAGGAGAAAAGGAAGCCATGGGTTTTGGAGAGTGTTCTGATTAACTTCTCTGCGTTGGGTTTTCATAGAACAATCAGATTCTTCAGTTGAGAAAGGGAAAGCTCGGAGGGCATGGTGGCGGCTCAGAGATGCTATTGTGAGGCCAACACTAGAGAAGAAAGCGCGAAGCAAACCCCATTACTGACTTCAGGCTGATGCGCTTTCAGTGCACTGGCAACTCTGGGATCAGCATCATGGCAGCTCCGTTTAGGACTGATCAGTCAACAGAGTACTTATTCTCAGTACTTTGGTGAGTTTTGAGTCTTCCCAGTAGTCTCTGCCCACCGCAAAAAGAAGTTTCTCGGATCAAGTCTGAGAGCAGCACTCATCTATGGTTGTAAACATCAATATTTAGCAGGTAGTTTGATGAGCACAACAGATCCATTTAGCTAACAACAGTAGCAGATTTTCTTCTAAGATCTATGACCTTCCCAATCACGGACTTTTGACTAGGTATTCAGTACTAGGTATGAATTCCCTCCCATGGAGCAGGCCTCAAATCCAGTTCCGAAAGCATATGGTTAACCCCCAAATAGTCACAACATTACACCAGTGAGCACGTGTTGCCTGGCTGGTCGGTTGTATAGCCAGCATGGTTCACTTGTGGATAAGACTGTGGGTGGTTTGTCTCCTTTGGCGGCCTACATGGTGCCTTCCAGAACTAGTGTGCGAGGTAGCAGGGACAAAGCATCCAGTTCCGTTTCAGCTTGATCTCTCAGCGTCATTCAGCCGAAGTGTGTGGTATGTTAAGCAGTAGCTCGCTTTGCTGTCTGGTTCCTGTGGACAAGCCAAAGCAGTGGAAATTGCCTACATTGTTTGGGAAGCCTTCCCCCAAACAACTCACTGAGAGGAATCCCTTCCCCAGCACTGGGATTTTCCTTTAGTAAATGATGGCTTCTGGGAGCAGAATGATCCACCCACACAGGGTACTTCTGTTCAAACTCTGTTATTCTTAATTACATTAATTAGCTAACAAAAAAAGTAGGTTTTCATGATCTTTAGTTTTGGTTAACCTTTCCCCCAACCCCTTTCCTCTTAAAACCTTTCCACCCCAGGACCCTGCCCTCTACTTTCATACCCATTTCCTTTTCTGCTGTAAATCAAGCTGTAATGTCCAAGGCTTCAAAACAAACGCAAGAGCAAAACCTCATTTCCAAATTTCAGGATAGAAAAGCAATGGAATTTAATCATGAAATTCCATTTTTTTCATGAGACTTTCAACTGCTAGTTGTTGTGGCCATGCTTGTCCACCTGTCCACCTTGGCCAGTGCACAGAGCATGCTCCTGGCTTTTCTCTGTGACCACGGATGTGTGTATCCACAGTGAATGCGCTGACGAAGGTGCATGGTAAGCTCGGATGGCTTGAATCCCTTACTAGGTTCCCAAATGGCAGGACCGTTCCAAGTGCAGTTTGGTTCCAGGTCTTGTCTTTAAGTAGAAATATTACAGGGAGACTCTGAGTTCTTAGAAATCAGCTCTTGCTAGAAGCAAGGGTAAATTGGAGGTTGTGTGGAAGACAGGAATGTAGCTATGGGAAAAAGATGTGGGGCTCTTCTTAGGAACGACATGGGACTTACATGTATATTGCCACCTTTTCTCCTATCTTGGAAAACCAATTGCATTCCACTTGTGTAATTACACTTGATCTTAAATTCATTGGGATACTTTTATGAAATCTACTCTAAACATTGTCTGTCTCTCCATCTTCTCTAAAGAGGCAATCTTGAGCTCTGTGTCTGTGTTATGGGAGTTTCTAGACTTGAATTCCACATAAGAAAGGCTCTACCTGAGAACCTTAGCTTTCAGGGCTTCACAGGGAGCAGGATGCCTGTGCCATGTCACTTTCATTTACAACCGACCTGGCACTGGTGAAGTCATTCCTCCCCCAGATTAGTTTCCTGAAATCCCCTCATGAATTTTTATGAAAGACACAAAGATGCGTCATACATTGGTTTGCAAGGAAGGATTTGGCTTTGAATCTTGAAGTGTTACTTTCCACCTGATTCATTTGTGGTGGGCAGGAACAGTCGCATAACTCAATTCATAGAGCTACTATGAAGTTTGAACTTCTGAGGAAAGTTCTTCACCTAAATTTCACCTTACCATTAGCCTGTGACAATGAAATTATTTGTTTCTGTGTGATGAGATGATGCTGGTGATAATGATGGAACAAAAGAAGAGGACGCAGAGGGGAAAAGGGGGAGAGGTAGAAGGACAAGGAGGAGGAGGAGGAAGGTGGAGAGAAGGGGAAGAAGAAAATGGGAGGAATCCCTGCAGATGACTTGCTGGTTAAAACCACGGCCAATATTTTCCTAGTGTCCTTTCAAGTCAATATGTTAATTTTGTGAGTCTACTAGAACGGTCCCTTTGTGTAGGTTTTCTTCAATATTTAATGAAAATTCAACCCTCTTCATAAGTTATTTCTCCTGATGTCTCAAAAGTATTTTAATCTCCACTCACAGCACAGGCCTGTACACCCAGATATACAGGAGGCAGAGGCAGGAGGATCACTTGAGCTCAGGAGTTCAAGACCAGCCTGGGTGCCACAGCAGTATTCCATACTTAACTAATTAACTGACTGACAAACCAACCAATCAACCAACTAACCAACTGATGAGTGCTTTACAAGATACTCTCATAACACGTTTCTTCTTAACACATTTCTCCTTTCGTCCCCCAGTTCTTCCTTCCTTTCTAAATCGAAGTCATTCCCCTTCCTGAAGTCTACTCAGGTTTACCTTGTTTATATGTCTATCACCTTCTCCAAAACATTAGGAGAGATTTTGTTTGTCTCTCTACACAGGAAGGAAGAAGGAAGGAAGGAAGGAAGGATACATTTATTGAGCCAGGTACTGATTCATCTTGTTTTAATCTCTCAGGTATTAACTTTACACACAGAAATTTCAAGCTCAGAGAGATTATAAACTTGTTCAAGGTCACAATACCAATTGAATATTTTAATTATATAATGAACTATGTGATTTGGAGTAGTAAATATCTGGACCTAAGACTTTCTCATTCAAAAGCCCGGCTTTCAATCACTAACTGAGTACAGTCACCAACTGCCTGGCAGGAAGGCAGATTCTGTGGAGGGAAGAAGGGTCACAGAGACGACAAGTCAGCCAAGGGAACTGTTAGCCTCCCATTGCACCCAGGGAATCATCAGGCTTTCTTGTCAGAGTTCACCCTAAAGGCAGATCTTGGAAATATAAAAGTTTGGGAGAATTCAGATGAGTAACTTTCCATACACAAACCCAGGGAAAGCTGGGGGACCTACCTTTGCCACAGAAGAACTGAGAGCCTCATGAGTCAAGAACGTCACCCTCAACTTGGAGGTAAAAGGCCTTTCTGATTTTGAAAATCAGCTGTGCAGTTTTGGAATATGTATCCCCTTCCTGACTGTGACATTATTATGGTTTCTGTCACATTTTCTGTTGATATTGGAAGGACACCTCATGGAGGAAGTGATAAGAGACGCCTGTGCTGACAAAAAGGTGGGTGAGGGGAGATATGGCACCTTGGCTGGGGCTAACAGGCTCAACTCCAGGGTCAACTGAGGACTCTACCGCACACAGACACTCTAACCGAGTCGACAGGGAAGGAGAGACAGGGTGGGCTGGCTCTAGGCCAGTGGCACCCTATTCTGGCTGGAACTCAGAGTAGGTCTCAAGAGTCTACTTGAGTGGTAGTCCAGCTATTCCTGTGCTTTCAGAGAACATGAAGCTCCAGCCACACACTCAGGGTCTCCGGACCACACAGACTCATGGCCACATTGGAAACCCTGTGCTGCGTGATGAGGTTGACTGCTTTTGCTGACAAGCACAAACCAACCAAGAATCCTTTGCAAGTCTGGCTGTAGGATCAACTTAAAGAGATGGAATGTTAGATCAAGATGTGGCTATGATGGAGATCATTATGTTAGGTGAAATAAGCCAGACAAAAAAAGACAGATACATCATGACATCATCTGCACATGGAATCTGAGCCAGTGAATCTCATAGAAGTTGAGAGCAGAATGATGGTTCCCAGCAGCTGGGAGAACAGGAGCGGGTGGGCTGGGCAGAGGTTGTCAGTGGTACTAGGCTGCAGTTAAATAAGAGTTACAGTTCTGCTGGGTTGTTACCCAGTAGGGTGGCTGTAGATGGTAGTTATGCCCTATATATTTAGAAACTACAAGAATGTATTTTGAGTTTTTAGTCTTAAAAGATTTCACAAACAAATGATATTTGAACAAATATGTGAGGAGATAAACATGTTTACCCTGATCTAAGCATTACACAATGTATGTACATATTAAAATATGTTCTCTCATTAGTATGTACAATTTTCATGTTTTATGTATCTATTAAAGTGACAATTTTTTTTAAGAGTAAGACTGGGCCTAGGGAGAAGGCTCAAGTGGCAAAGTGCTTGCTATGCAAGCAAGAGGACCTGAGTTTGGAGTCTCAGTATCACATAAAACCTTGGCTTAGTACATCTGCAATCTCAGTGCTGGGGAACTGAGCAGGCAATCCCCAGGTCTTGCTAGCTAGCTAATTTAGCTGAATCAAGCTTTGGGTTCAGTGAGAGGCAATGTCTCAAAGAAATAAGGTGGTAAGTGACTGAGGAAGACACTCAAAATTGATTTCTGACTTCCACATGCACATGTACACAAGTGTGCACACACTTGCATCCCCACACATGAACATGCACATAAACACATACACACATATGAACTGAGTGTGGTGGAATGCGCTTTTAACTCCAGTGCTGGAGAAATGGAGACAGGAGGATCCTTGGGACTTTCTGGCCAGCTGGTCTAGTCCACTTGGTAAGTTCAAGGATATTGAGAAGCTCTGTTTCTAAAATTTGGACAGGTCCTGTGGAGCCACACTCAAGATTGTCTTCTGGCCTATACATACTCATGTACACACACACACAAAACCAAGTAACTAACTAGCTTGTATGTTGTGAAGTGGTCAGCTTAACTCTCTTTTTTTCCGTGTGTGTGTGTGTGTGTGTGTGTGTGTGTGTGTGTGTGTGCGTGTAGATGAGTGTGCAGACATGGAGGCCAGGGAACATGTCGTTACTCAGTTGCCATCTACCTCTTTTGAGATAGCATGTCTCAGTGGTCTGAATATCACCAAATAGGCACTTTCCTGTCTTGACTTTCCCAGGGCTGCAAGCAAGTATGCACTACCATATACTAGTTTTTTGTTTTTTTTTTTTTTTTTGGTGTGTGTGTAGTATGTGGTGTGTGTGTGTGTGCATGTGTGTGTGTGTGCGCGCATGCGCATGTACATGCAGCCTGATGCTCATAACCTGTGCATCCAGGTCTAGAGAGTACTTAGTTTTATTGTTGTTTTTCAGCCTTATTTCTCTGAGACAAAGTCTCCCATTGGAGCTGGGGCTCACATTTTTCTTTGGCTTAGACTGGTTGTTCAAAAAGCCCCAGCGATTCTCCAGTCTCTGCCTTCCCTCAGCAATGGGGTTATAGGCACTTGCTGCCATGTCTGACTTTTTTCTTACATGGGTACTGGAGATTGAGCTAAGGTTCTCATGCAAGCACGTTTATCTCCCCAGACACACAGCTCATCTTTTTACATAGGCCCTGGGGATCAAACTCAGATCCTCATGCTTACAAGGCAAGCACTTTATCAAATGAGCCATTTCCCCAGCCCATCAGCTCAACTCTTAGCAGGGAAGACACAGGTTGTTAAAGAAAGCTCTCCATGGATGGAGGTGAATAAGACTAATTTTTTATTTTTTTGGAAGCAGTTTCCTAATGTCTGGAGTCCTTTGCTTATTATTTTTTTTCCACAAAAGCTGAATCATTAGGAATTCTAGTTTGGAAAGAGAAAGATATACAAAATATGTGTCCAGACACTCAGAGCAATTTATCTTTCGCATGGCAGTCTTATGATATACTTCAGTGTCAGAAGGTCAGAATGAAAGTACTTGTAGTCATTGAGTTTGGAGGAACTTATTTCACTGAAAGAACAACAACAACAAAAAATTCATTTAACAGAACTCAAAAAATTCATGTCACTTGGAGAGAAAACAGACTCTAACTTTCTGTTAGCTCTCTGTGGCTGGTCATCCCCATGTCTCACTCTCCTGTTCATCTGGTCCTCAGTCTTGGACACACTCCTCATTGGTGAGAACCCAGCAGTGTGTATTTCATTTCAAGATCATATGGCAGAGAAAGCAAATTTGCCATGATGGAAATAAGAATTTGGAAGGTCTCAGATGTTCTTCTCAAATCGAGCATTTGGAAAACATTGAGTAAAGAATAGCAGAGTCCTAGGGGAACCAGGATCCAGGAATTTTCGTGGAGAAATGAAGGGAAGAGGGCTGAGGAGATGGCTGCACGGATGAGGTATTGCTGCACCTCTCTGAGCACCCGACTTGGGGTCCCTAGGCTCCGTATGACAAGGCAGAAGCTGCGATGGGAAGCTGCCGTCCCAGCCCACCTGCAGCAAGAAGGGAAGAGGAGACAGGAGAATCTCCAGAAAGTTTACAAATGGGGTGGTGAACAAGCAGATATCCTGCCTCAAAATGAGGTAGATGATGAGGACCAACTTGAAAGTTGTCCTTTACATGTGACACATGGACACCCATGCTCATATAAACACACGCACCCCCCACATACACTAAATAAGTACACAAATAAATAGAAGCCTTTCAAAAGAAGTGAAGGGAACAATAGTCACAAGGAGTTCAAGGTGACTTTAGCTGGCCATCCACATTAGCAACGACGACTGGCGGTGTGGTGGGGAAGAGGCTGTGGGCCTCGCTGGGGTCAGTGAGGAGGTGCCTGTCAAAGGCCCAAGGTGCTGATGGGGAGCTTCCTGCCCGGCACTTGGGAGACGTGAGCTTCCTGTGAGAGTGCAACCTAGAATGAGGGGTGACATCTTCCATCCACAGACACTGGCCAGCTCACTCAGGAGAGACCGTGCACCAGGAAGGGGCAGCTCTCATCCTCTCCTCAAACCGTCTGCCTCTTTTTACTTTGTCCTCTCTGAAGATGGCTTTTCAGGCCAGCTCAGCATACCCGTCTTCTCTAAACTCAGGCTTGCGCTGCACCTTGGCCTGCTCCAGCCCTCCAGGGTTAGACTTGACCTCACCTTCTCTTCTCCGCGTATTCATTTTTGCTGTTCCTCAGGATGGATCCAGACTCTGTCTTCGTATGGTCTCCAGTCCAGAGTCGGGGTTCCCTCTTACTGGGACATGTTCTGAGGTGGGCTGCTTTGGGCTCCATGGCTTGTCTTGATTCTTTCTGTGTTGGGGACTTGGGATCAGGTGACAGAAAATTGCGATGTGCCCTGTGCAGCTGGGCTGAAGGTGAGATTCCATAGCAGCCATGGAGAATGCCCCTGTCACGAGAGTCAAGTGTGTTCTCTGCAGACGTCTCCCACATAGGCTGCCATTTAACCCTGTTGTTTGCTTATGCCTTAGTGGCATGGCACTTTGGACTGAATTGTTGTTCTTTTCATTTTGTAACCGTGATAAAGTCAACTGGAAATATACTTGTGGCTGGTGAGATAGCTCAGTTAGCAAGTCACTGCCTTTCAAGCATGAGGACCCTGAGTTCCATCCCCGGTTATCCATGGGAAGGGACGCAGCCCAGCGTGGCGGTGTACACTTGGAACCCCAATGCTTGGGGGCCGGAAGCAGTCAGATCCCCAGGGATTGCTGGCCAGCCAGTCTAGCCTCACTGGGGAGTTCCAGGCCAGTGTCTCAGACAAGGTGGACAGCAACTGCGGGGCGGCACCTGAGGTTATCCTCCGGCCTCTGCACCCAAGCATACATACCTGCATGCACTCACGCCCCTGCACATACAGGAACGTGTCTGACCACACAAATGTGGAAGCGTACAATCTCATCTAATTCTATATGGTAGTTTGGGAGAAGGTAGAATGGATTCTGTTCTGCACAATAGGATATTTTTCTTTACATACTCAACGAGCTTGATTGAATCAGAGATTTTAGTGTGTTTCACACAGGCGGGTGTAGCAAAGACGCTGTGGGAAACACGTGTTGTGCGAACCCCCGAGCACACGCACGTGGATGTCCAGCGCCACGCTGACTGTGGCGGTGAGGTGAGGACTGCGCTCGCCTGTGACCTCCGCACCCCGCAGGCGGAGCACCCCGCACCCCGCAGGAGGAACACCCCGCACCCCGCAGGCGGAGCACCCCGCACCCCGCAGGAGGAACACCCCGCACCCCGCAGGAGGAACACCCCGCACCCCGCAGGAGGAACACCCCGCACCCCGCAGCAGGAACACCCCGCACCCTGCAGCAGGAACACCCCGCACCCCGCAGCAGGAGCACCCCGCACCCCGCAGGCGGAGCACCCCGCACCCCGCAGCAGGAGCACCCCGCACCCCACAGGCGGAGCACCCTCCGAGCGTCGCGGATTCCCGCGGGCCGGCGTGCGGGCTGCGCCGATGCTCGGACAAGCGTGTGGCACCTCCAGGCGCTGCTGGTGAAACGGAAAGCACAGTAACTTCTTCCCTTTGGCAGCCCACTTCAACCTACTCTTCAAACTGAGGAACATACATCCTTGGACAACAAAAAGATTCTCAGGAGTTCTGTAACCAATTCTATGGAAAGTCAACGAAAAGATTCAATTTCCAGTTCCTCAGCCGCGGGGTGGACTCCTCTACAGAGCTGCTTTCAGGGTTCTAACCTCCTCCCTCACAACTTCCCTTCTCCTGCTTTCCAGAAGAAAAGCCTGCTCCCCTACTCCAAATATGACATCTGCTCTGTGCATGCAGGCTGGGCCTGGTGGTGCAGGCTTGTAATCTCAACTGCTCAGGAAGCCAAGGAGGAGGATTGCACGTTCAAAGTCTGCCTGGTCTACAGAGCGAGTTCAAGGTTTGAGTAATTAGTGAGCTCCCATCTCAAAATAAAAGGTGAAAAGTAACCAGGCGTGGTGCACCTTTAATCCCAGCACTCAGGAGGCAGAGGTAGGAGGATCGCTGTGAGTTCAAGGCCACCCTGAGAGCACAGATGAATTCCAGGTCAGCCTGAGCTACAGTGAGACCCTACCTCAAAAAACCAAAAAGAGTCTTTTTTAAAGGAATATGGTCATAAGAAACAAAATGTTTAATTTATAAACTTATTTTATAGCAGAGAAATATGACAGTAATCAACATAATATTTTCAAATATAAAAATATATTGCATTAAAATATGTGAGTAATGGAATGGAAATATGAATTCAAAATGAAAAAAAACCGAGTAGGGTAAAATTCCCATTCCCATTCAAGGAGGGTACATGGAACCACTTTTACTTGCTGAGGGCAAAAGTTAGATTGCAGCAGCAGTACCACCAGGTGCCCGCGTCTAAAAGCAGCGCTGTGGCCGTTTTACTTAAGGCCTCCATTTATGAGTTGCCTAGAAATCTTGGGCTTTGCAGCTGTATAAAAGGAAGACAAAAGCTTTCATTGTTGACTTAAGAGATGAGGTAATGAGCCGCATAGTTTCAAAACTATTCTTACGGGAGGATAAGAGCAGAGTCTGAAGGCTGCTGAGGTCAAGTGTCACCATGGAGGAGTGCATGCTGGAAGGGGAATTCCTGGTTCTGCCACCTACTAGCTCTGACTGCACCCAGCGCTTAAGTTGCTCTCCTTTGCTTTACCTGCACAG
The DNA here is from genome assembly GCF_020740685.1 of Jaculus jaculus. Classification (NCBI taxonomy): domain Eukaryota; kingdom Metazoa; phylum Chordata; class Mammalia; order Rodentia; family Dipodidae; genus Jaculus; species Jaculus jaculus. Next base: position 6,032,084 of record NC_059105.1, read on the forward strand.
TGAAAATAACCCTTGCTAAGTCATGGTGAGAGTTGAATGGGTTAATATGGGCAACACTCTGAAGGGGGTTCTACAAATAAGAAGTGTTAATTTCTTGTCACTTCCCCCAAGGCCACTGTGATTCATCCCCCCCCTCCCCTCCCCTCCCTTATGTATAGTCAAGGTTAACCTTCCCGTAGCTTCCCTACTTAACACATCTGACTCCTGTTTTTAAGGTCTCAAAGTATCTTTTACAAGTTAACTCATTCAACACATGCACGATAAGCATTTGCAATATTATAGACACTACGTGGGCATTGGGAATAGATCTATGTTTGTTTGTTTTTTTTAAATGATCCCTGTTGCCATAGAGACTACATGGTGACAGGTATGGAGGATGCAAAGGCCACTCCCAGGATTGACTTGACTTCTGCTCTTTGACTAACAAAACTGAGACAGCAATTGGGTTTCCACAGATTGGCTCATCCATCCATCCATCCATCCATCCATCCATCCACCTGGTATGTTGAGAAATTCCCAGAATGCAGGACTGCAGCCAGGCATTCTTCCTCTGCATACAATACACTGTATGTTAACAGCATCCTTAATTTATGCATCCTTTCTTATAATGTGCTCAGGTATATGTGAAGATTAACTGCATCATACATCTACTTTGGGGTTAAAATGTGAATATCTATGAATATTTTTCTTAATTTTGTTCTATTTCCAATTTGTTTAAAATATTGAGTATGGTTTAAGTGATTCAAACCAATTTGCATTTTTTTTTCCAAACAGTAACTCATTTTATTGAGACTTGCTTCTAGAGTTAACTTTAGAACAAATGCAATTCAAAATTATGAGTTTAGGGATGGAAAGATCTGGATGGATCCTCAAGGGGATTCTGTTTCTCAAGGTTTTGAAACTCATGTGGAATGTGGTTCTTCCACTTACTAGGAAAACTAGTCTTCAGTAAATACAGTGTTGAATCAATTTGCCTAGCTTTTATCCAGTAACTTAAAAATAGCCTGTAACAGTGAGCACCCCGCTGCCCTTCTCTCCATCAGTTCTCATAAGGACAGTTGTTCAGAGAAGCCAAGATTTTAAAAAATCAGATATTTCAACTCTTTAAGCCAGAGGTCTTTGATCAAAGTAAAGTGTTTTTTGGGTCAAAATTTTCAGATGTTCTTAATTCTTTATTGACATAAAATTGGCCATAAGATTAAACTCATTCAAAATTCATAATTTAGTAGTTCTAGACATATCTATAATGCTATATAAAAACTTGTCTCATATTCCCTCAAATTAACTTTATTTCCCAAATTTTCCTTTCTCCCATCCCTGACAACCAGAATCTATTTTCATTTTCTATGGATTTGCCCATTCTGAACCTTTCAAACACATGAACTCACACTATATATGCTTTTTTTTTACTAGCATCTTTTCAAGGATCATCCACATTAATATTCCATTCCTTTCTATTGTTGAATGATATTCCATGATGTAGATGGGCAAACCATATTTTGCTTATCAATTTGTCCATTAATTGATATTTGGGATTTTTACTTTTTACTGTGTAAGTGGATTATGAAATTCTGTTTTCTAATCTCTCAAGTACTTTTATTATTCAAAAGCATATTCACTGTGTTTAAAAGATTAGAGAATTTTTTACTTGTTTCTGAGGACACATATTCAGTTTGACAATCACTAATGAAAGATTACTATGCCAAGGCCATTGGAGTCCCCTTTAGAAGATGTCAGTAGTCTTTAATAGTTATTTCCATCACTATGAGAATGCTATGTCTTGAAACATGTTTATGTGCAGACTTTCACCAAGCCATTGACTTTCACCCGTCAACGAGATTCTTCTAGAAGAAATAAGAAGACTGGAAGAATTTGGGGGGACGGAGGTTCACTTGAGAGGTCACCTATGCACACCATGGTTATGAGGTTCCTCCTCAGATGGAACAAACTCCTGACCACAATCCCCTGGTGAGTGTCTCAGTATGACTGCTTCTGTTCAATAATTTCTCTTAAGTGTTAGTTCAAAGGATATAAATTATCTGAATATTTCTTCTGTCAAAAGGCCAAACTTGGGGCTTAGGAGACGGCTCAGGGGTCGAGAGCTCTTGTAGCGCAAGCATGAAGGGCCCAAGAGGCCCGAGACCATCCAGGTTTGATTCCCCAGCATCCACATACAAGCTGGGCCGGGCCACACGTGTCTGTGGCCCCGGTCATGAAAACAGCAGCTCTGTGGATTCACAGAGAGACTCTTGAAGGATATATGAGGGTGAGCAATGGAAGAGGACATCCGACATTCCCTCTGGCCTCTGCATATGCTATCTGCATACATATGCCCCCCCCCCCCGAACATACTGTATCATGCAACACATGCTAAACACGTACATGCAGAAACAGCCAGTCTGTTCTAGAAAGCTTGGGATGCTGCCGGCCATCTGTGAACCAGTCTGATCCTTAAGCACTAACATTGCCTGCTGTCCTGGCACGCACCCCAGCACCACCGTGACCCCACCGGAAGCTGGACGGCAAAGGGCCCTGGCTTGTGCTTGCTTCCTTACTCACTGGCCTGCACAGCGAAGGCATTCCACTCACAGAGCTTAGGGGCTCCGGTACCACAGAGTCAGCACGCAGCACTTTCATGAAGGCGGGAGGCAGGATGCTGACCCCAGCGATGTCTGTACACTGACCCCGGGACCTGTGAAGGCGCTGCTTCACGTGACAGGGCAGTTTACACTGCAGATGGAATCCAGGTTGGTAATCAGCCAATCATGAGATGGAGGAGATGGTCCTGGATCGTCTGGGTGGGGCTGCTGTAATCACAAATGTTCTTACAAGCGAAAAGAGGGAGGCTGGAGACAGCATGCACAAAGGAGATATAATTACAGAAGGAAAGACTAAAAGAAAGAAACAAAAGAGACTGAAAAAAGCAGAAACTAAACAAAAGAAAGACTGAACAACCATGGCTAGTTTGGAACACAAATAGTCCATGAGCTAAGGAATGTGTCTACCTCTAAGCTGTGGGAAAGGGCAGGACTCAGACTTCTCCTTGAGTTCAGGGACACCACTTCTGAATGTCTGGATGTTTCCTCAGTGAGACCCATGATGGACTTACCTCTTGAACTGTAAGACAAAAAAAAAAAATCTGTGTTGTTTTAGGCCACTGAGAGTGTAGTATTGTTAGAAAGCTATATTCATTACTTTTCTTGTTGCTGTGACAAAAATCTCAGATAAAACAGCTTATGGGAGTCACGGTTCATTTGAGTGTGCGGTTTGAGGGTGCACTCCCTCATAGTAGAGTTTCACGGAGGCAGGCAAGGCTTCTGGTTACATTGTATCTCCAGTCAGGGAGAGAGAGGAGGAGGAAGAGAGAGAGGGGGGAGAGAGAAGTTGGGGGAAAGAAGCTGGTGTTCAGCTGGTTTCCTTCTTCTCCACCTTTTTATTCGGTCTGGGACCCCAGCCTAAGGTACAGCGTTACCCATCATCAGGGCAGATCTTCCACCTCAGTCAAAGTTCTCTGAAAACAGACTCAGAGTGAAACATACCCTATTTACACATTCCCACATGACAGTGCCTGATTCAACAGGCAACAGTTCTAAGTTCTTGATTTAAAATGGCTTGCTTTCTGTGCATAACACCTCCACATTTTTATTTTAATTTGTTGGATATCAAAATAGTGTGGCCTGTATTGCAAACACCATGAATTTCAATAGAATGACCAGGAGAAGGGGAATTTCAAAAAGAAGCCAGAAAATAAGAAAATATAGGCTGTACCTTCCCCACTCCACCCCCCACCCCACTTCCCTCTCCTGGTCAGAGTCACACCAAGATGCATGGCTTTACAATAACTGCAGCATCTGTCCAGCCCAAGAGAAAGGACTGCGGGGCAGAGAAAGAAGGTTCGCTCAGCACCTGATTCTGGAGGACAAAGGCTCCTCACAGAACCAGGTCCAAGGCCTGCACCCGTTCAGTGCGGGGACAGCCAGGGCACCAGTGCCAGCCCAGCTGTTCCAGGAGCAAGTTGGGTGATGTGCACGGAAGGTCATTGACAAACAGAAGCATTGGCAAGCAGGTGTGGCCTTTTGTGATTGCATCCCTTCTCTGTTACAAATTGTTGGTAATAGGGTCGGTACCCCACGAGGGCTTTGGCTCTGGTACACCATACTCTTCCGTGTGGTTCTGTACCATTTCCAGTTCCCCCTGGGCCATCGTCCCAGGTCAGCTCGGTGTCTTTCCTCCACCCAGTCCTTGCACTGGAGCCCGTTAAGGACCTCCAGGAGACACTGGTCTCGGCAGTGAGCCTGACCACGGTGCGTGCCTCCCTCTTTCCCCTGGCTTTCACGAGTCATCTTAGCTCCCTCCACTCGCCCGTCCATGCAGGTCTAAGCCTCATAATCTCCAGCACTGTGAGGCTCACCCTGACGACCTTCAGTATGTCTTCCGTGACGGATTAAAAAGACAAGAGATGATGGTGACAGCTATAGAGAAGACCAGTCAGTGGGGTGGTAGAAGCCTATCAGAAATGAAAAGAGGATTTCTAGGGCTGAAGAGATGGCTTAGTGGTTAAGCACTTGCCTATGAAGCCTAAGGACCCTGGTTCAAGGCCCAATTCCCCAGGACCCACGTTAGCCAGATGCACAAGAGGGCACACACGCCTGGAGTTCGTTTGCAGTGGCTGGAGGCCCTGGCGCACCCATTCTCTCTCTCCATCTGCCTCTTTCTCTCTCTGTCTGTCATTCTCAAATAAATAAATAAAATTAAACAAAAATTTAAAAAAAAAGAAAAGAGGATTTCTGGAATCAATGCTGTCACCCTTTTAGGTTGTTTCACATGAAAATGAGCAGTTTCAATTAGTCTATATTTTTTGTTTTTCCATAGGTCACTCGTACTTATTCTCTTTTCTATACAACACGTATATGGGGTAAGTATGATAATTTAATTACACATGGAAAATCCCCTTGTGGAATGCATGCTCTGTTGAGGTGTGTGATTTGTTGTTGTTGTTGTTGTGTTTCAAGCAAGTAAGGTCTAAGGCATATTTGGGATTTTGTAGTAGAAGTGGCTTGCATAATTGCCGGGGTGTTGGAGATGTCTTTATTTTTAAAGGACCACAACCTGTTGTTGAATTGTTTCTATTGAAGTCAGAAAAGAATGTGCTGAACCATTTTAGATTAAATCACGAATGAAAGATTGACTTGAACATTTCAGTTCTGGAGCAGGAAACACATAGGTCATCCTGTAATGTGCCTTCTTTCCCCTGTTCTTCATTAAAGAGTTGTTACTGAACCCAGCCTCAGAGGTTTCAGGGAACTGCCTGTAACTCAGGCTGGTCTTGAGTCACTGAATGTCCACCTACCCAGCTCAACCTCCCTGACTAATTATGACAGCCCTTTCAAAGCAAATGAAAATAGAAAATTACCTATTTTCTTCCCACAAGCTCCAGCAGAAAGCCTAGGGTCAAGGAATGGGAAGCCCTTGAGTCTTGGCTCTGCCAGTGATTCATCTTGACTCTAAGACCCAGGTTCTTCATGCTAAGCAATGAGGGTAAGACTTGCCCATTCTAGTTTATATGCTTTGTGAGCATAGCCTGTGGTACATTTTACTATTTATCTTGCCCAGCTTTTCCAAGATTAGTTTTGAATTACATTCCTTTATTTTCTCTTATAAAAGACTACATTTAAAAAAAGGGCTGGAGAGATGGCTTAGCGGTTAAGCTCTTGCCTGTCAAGCCCAAGGACTCCCATTCGAGGCTCAATTCCCCAGGGCCCACGTTAGCCAGATGCACAAGGGGGCGCATGCGTCTGGAGTTAATTTGCAGTGGCTGGAAGCCCTGGTGCATCCATTTTCTATCTCTCTCTCTCTCTCTGCCTCTTTCTCTGTCTGTGACTTTCAAATAAATAAACAAACAAAAACACTTTAAAAAAGACTACATAATTCTGAATTTCATGTCCTCTGCTCTTGTATGTCATACAAATGGATATAATTCCTGGGCCAGCAATGGTCCCACCCTGGGCACCCCCCCCCTCCGCTTGTGGGGTGCAGATTCTAGAGCTTCCATCCCGGAGCTGGCTGGCCGGATCACAAGAGGAAAGTACAGACTGATGCACATCTGCAGAAGGAGAGTTATATTAGCCACTTGGATCTTAAAGACCTTTCCTCTTGACGCGGGAATGCATCCTTTTAGAGCTGCGTGAAGATGAGTGCACAAGAATGTCATTTGCAGGGATGTGTTTAATAGCTAAAGAAAGGAGTGATACAGATTTATCACAGGGAGTGATTTGACAAGCTCTGGTACTACGTGACTGGTCAGCTGTAAAGATTATGTCAGAATGATTTTGACTACATGTGATTATGTGAAAATAGCAAGGTGCCATGCTGCGCACCATCTGGATAACAATGAGGCAGGCCCACCATCTCTGAAAGTGTGTGCGCGCACGTGCATTTGTGCTCATGGTTGTCTGTATGTGCATGCTTGTGGAAGAGAAAATGTCTTTTTCTGCTATGCTTTTTGCACTATTTGAATTTTTGTTCTTGTAGCTATATTATTTGCCTTACCAAGAAAGAGAGGGAGAGGGAGAGGGAGAGGGAGAGGGAGAGGGAGAGGGAGAGGGAGAGGGAGAGGGAGAGGGAGAGGGAGAGGGAGAGGGAGAGGGAGAGGGAGAGGGAGAGGGAGAGGGAGAGGGAGAGGGAGAGGGAGAGGGAGAGGGAGAGGGAGAGGGAGAGGGAGAGGGAGAGGGAGAGGGAGAGGGAGAGGGAGAGGGAGAGGGAGAGGGAGAGGGAGAGGGAGAGGGAGAGGGAGAGGGAGAGGGAGAGGGAGAGGGAGAGGGAGAGGGAGAGGGAGAGGGAGAGGGAGAGGGAGAGGGAGAGGGAGAGGGAGAGGGAGAGGGAGAGATTGGACTGGAAAGATTGCATAGCGGTTAAGGCGCTGACCTGCGAAGCCTAAGAATGCATGTTTGAATTTCCAGTTCCCCGCAGCCACATGCAGCGACACAAGAGCGCAATGCTGCACCTGCGCCACAAGGGGCGCACGCATCTGGAGTTGGTTCACAGTGAGCCGCCCTGTCGTGCCCATTCTCTCCTCTCTCTCTCAAAAAATAAAATAAAATAAAATAAAACTAACAAAAAAGAAAGAGATACAAAACAGAACAAATGATTAATTTCTAGAAATTAATAAGTTACTTATTTTCTTTAACTTTCTATGCAACAAATATTAGTTTTATGACACCTGAGATGGAGAGAGTGGCTTCTTTTGTTTTCCTCTGGAAAGTAGTGTTGTCTCCTGAGAGTGCAGGTGGACGTCCCACATATGGGGCTCATGCTGTAAACACCCATTTGCCCAGGATACTGTCCCGGTCTTTGTCACTTGGTTTTCAAACCTGTTTTTTTCATTACAGACTTTTTGTCTATATATTTGCCCCTTTGGTTTTTAGGTGTCTGTTTCTTTATTAGAATCTGTTAATCTATTTGGAAATGACTCTTCCCTGAAACATAATCTTGTTATAATTATATCAGTGATCCTTGGCAAGAACAAGTAAATATCAAAGAAATAAGCTGCCTTCACTATGGGCATCTGACCAACTCCTTATTTTGCTCTGGTTATTTTGATATGTCAGTAGAAAAAGTAGTAAGTCTTGACTTTGATTATGTCCAGCTGCTCAGAGAGCTGCCGAAGTGCTTACATGCTTCCCAACCTGCCCTGGACATTTAACATCTCTTAATCTTATCATGATTTTGAATTTATGTGTTCATAAATAAAAATGTCCTTCAAAACTCAAGGATCTTGCATCTCTGGCATTCAAATGCAGTGCTCATTTTTAAAAAACATTTTATTTATTTACTTGCAAGAGAGAGAGAGAGGGAGAAAGAATGGGTACAACAGGGCCTCTGGCCACTGCAAATGAACTCCAGATATATGTGCTACCTTGTGCATCTGGCTTACGTGGGTCCTGGGAAATTAAACCTGGGTCCTCAGGCTTTGCAGACAAGTGCCTTAACCACTAAGCAATCTCTCCAGCACTCAAATTATTTTTAACTTAAATTATCTAATTGCTTGGCTGTTGTGAAGTTTAAGTTCTTGTTTACTTTTATAAGGTATCTTTTCCACTCTTCAAGGTATTTTCTTTTAGATATTGTCTGAGCATGTTTCCCCACCCTGCAAAAAAGAGATCTAAATTGTGTGATTTAAAAAAAATGAATAAATGCCTTTACTTCTTTTGATCTATATAAACATGCATGTATTCATGTGTATTTATATATTTATTCATATGTACATATTACATAGATGTTATACATCTATCTGTATAAGTGCCTTCCATTAGAACTTTAAATATGATCACAGTTCCTTTCTTTCTTTCCTTCCTTCCTTCCCTCCCTTCTTCCTTTCTTCCCTCAGTCCATCTTTTCACTGTCCCTCCTTCCCTTTTTCTGACAGATCCCATAATATTGAGGCTGGCCTCTAACTGCCTGTGTAGCCCAGGCTAGTCTTTAACTCACAGGGAGCCTCCTGTCTTTCCACTTCCCCAATGTGGGGATTATAGGCTAGGGGTCATGTATTTTTCTCATTCTACATTAGTCCAAAGGCTGGGCCATAATCTTCAGATGCCTCAGTGATAGAAATAGGCAGTGAGGTAGGACTGAATGACCCGTCTTTGCTTTCTGCTTTACATTCCTGTTCCTGCTCTCAGCTCCCAGCACCCAAATCCCTTCTCCGTCTGGACTACAGTGCAGCATGTGCGTGAAGGCAACTGCTTCAGGCCATTATTTGTCACTTATTTTTTACTTATTTTTTAAATTTTTATTTATTTATTTGAAAGAGAGAAATTATTTGTCACTTATTTTTTACTTATTTTTTAAATTTTTATTTATTTATTTGAAAGAGAGAAAGTCAGAGAGAGGGAGAGAGAGAAAGAATGGGTGTGCCAGGGCATCTGGCTGTGTGAGTACTGGGGAATCGAACCTGGGCCCTTTGGCTTTGTAGGCAAGCACCTTAACAGCTAAGCCATCTCTCCAGCTTGAAATACTTATACTTGATTACATTTTTGTATTAAAGTCTCTGTGCTTCTGGACATACAGAATAAGGATATTTGAGGACAAAGAGGTATTTCTTCCCATAGAATGGATACATGCACGTGTGCTTGAGTGTGTATTGACTCTAGAGAGAACTGAAGGAAAAAGTCAACTGTAAGTAGGCCTAAATGATTCAGATTAAGGGTGTTAGAGGAATGGTTCTGACTCAGCCAATTTCACAAAGAAAGATTTAAATCTGAAACATGAGACTGCCTGGAGAATTGGTCTGGGAAGGACTTGGTGAGGGATGGATACCCTGGCTGGTATGGAGGCACAGCAAGAACGCCTTGGAGAAAATGTCAAGCATTTCATCCAAAGGAGACTCCATCGTGGGAATGGTTTGTCTAACTGCACCGTTTACACTCTCACGCTGTTCACAACTGAGTAATAAGTTCTACTGAAGGGAGCAGTTAGACAATTTTGGCCCAAGTGGCTTCAGAAGGATGATGCTTTTTCCCCAGAGTCCTTGATGTTAGAAGCTTCTGTCTCGTATCATCCACCTTCCTTATGATTAAACCCCCGATCAGATGCTTTGACCTTTTATGAACAAACCCCATTCTTGGCAGCCAGGTGCAATGGCGCACACCCGTAATCCCAGCATTTGGGAGGCTGAGAGGCAGGAGGATCGTGAGTTGGAGGCCAGGCTGGCTGCATAGTGAGAACCTATCTCAGAAGGAATGAATGAGTCTTTGCTTTTTGTGGACCCACAAGGGCTCTGGAGAGACTGGCACGTGCCAGGCAAGGCCAAACTTGTTCTATTGCTCCGGGGCTCAGCTGAGCGCGGAGGGCTGAGGAACTGAACCAGCTTCTTCACTTTGCAGAGTGGCAAGAAATACAGCAGCGCCTGTGGAGGAAGAAACTGCTCTGTCTGTCACTGCTTTCCTGAAAAGGGATCTCGGGTAAGTGAGGGAAAACTCCACACAGACGCTGGGTGAGTCTTTCTGAACCGCTGTGGATATTAAGCGGCCTCAGAGTCTCAGTCGTGACGGCAGTCAGTCCTGCTTGTCTTCTACAGTGAAAGCCCTTCGCATTTGTACGAGGGGCACAGTGAGTGCACGCAATGTGTCAAGCCTGCGCAGCAGGCCACCTCGGTTTTACACAACACGAGTCTCCTTGTTTATGCTCTGAAGAGTGCACCCTGGGATCTCGTGGTGCTTACTAGATCTTCTCCTTTCTGATGCGTCAGTGCTTTGAACTTTTGTTGATAATGTTTGTATGGGTATATAATGTGTTTTGATCACAATCCTCCCCCATTATCTCCCTTTGTCCCCTCCCCTCTCAACAAGACACGTCTCCCCCTCCAGTCTGTCTTCTACTTTGAAGTCTACCATGTCTTGTGTGTGGGATCCACAGAGCTTTAATCAGGGTGGCCCAACTGAGCATGGGTGGGGGATTATTTACCAGAGCTGCACCACTGATAAAAATATCTCCAACTCAGGCTGGAGAGCAGGCTTAGTGGTTAAAGTGGTTGCCTGTGAAAACTAAGGACACAGGTTTGATTCTACAGATCCCACGTAAGCCAGATGCACATGGTGGTGCATTCATCTGGAGTTTGTTTGCAGTGGCTAGAGGCCCTGCTGTGCCCATTCTCTCTCTCTGTGTCATAAATAAATAAAAAATAAAATACTAAAAAAAAAAAAAAAAAAAAAAACTTCAACTCCTCTGCAACCATTAATTTTCAACAATTTCTTGGGGAGTGATAGAGGCCTTATTCCACCCTCTACCATTCAGAATGGAATGTTGGCCTTGTGCAGGTAACATGTCAGTGGTTTTTAAATTTTATTTTGGTTTATTTATATTTATTTATTTGAGAGTGACAGACAGAGAATGAAGCAGAGAGAGAGAGAGAATGGGCACACCAGGGCCTCCAGCCACTGCAAACAAATTCCAGATGCATGTGCCACCTTGTGCATCTGGCTTATGTGGGTCCTAGGGAATAGAGCCTCGAACTGGGGTCCTTACGCTTCACAGGCAAGGGCTTAACTGTTAAGCCATCTCTCCAGCCCAACATGTCAGTGTTTTAAAGGCTCTAAGAATGACTTAGAGTAGAAAAAAAGTAATGTTTAATTTTATTTATTTTGAAGTCATCTTTCTAGATATTTCACCATAATGAGTCTTTCATAGATAGCACCCATCACAATCTTTGAAATAGCATTCTAATCAAGGTGCTGGCTACATATGTCACACACTGAATATATTAGGGAAAATTCTATGTGCTTAGGACGCTGTGGCTCGGTGGCTCCTTACAACAACCTTCTTGCACACACCAACCTTGGTATGCAGAAAGTGTAAGTGTGTTGGTCAGTTTCTAGCTCAGTGTACCCAGAATTGCTTCACAATAGGCTGTTATGTGTTCTGTGGAGCCCAGGGTCCCTCCTGACTACTGTCCTTCAGGTCCCAGGAGCTTTCACAACCGTCTCCCCTGTACTCGGACAGCAGCAGCTTGCAGCCATCAATTCATTAGTTCCAAATATTAGATACAATGATTGTTTGACTAAAAATATACTTGTGGGCTGGGAAGATGGCTCAGAGGGTTAGAGCATTTGCCGTGCAAGCATGATGGCCTGATTCTCCTTGAGTTTGCTTCCCCCATATGTATATATAGCTTGGTGTGGCCATGGACACCTGGAACCCCAGTCCTGTGGGGAGCAGAGACTGGAGAATCTCTGGGGCTCGCTGGCCAGCCAGACTGATGGGGGAGGACCCCGCCCTCACAGCTACAGGTCCGGAGAAAGACTCTGTCTCCAATAACAAGTGGCAGAGCAGTGAGCAGAGGACATCCAGTGTTCTCCTCACAGCTCCACATGTATACACACGAGGCACACACATCTGTGCACTTTTGTATGCACCACACACACACACATACACACACACACACACACACCACCACCACACGTACTAATGAACATACTCGAAAATACATTCGTGATTTCTGCAGACATGTATTGAAATATTACCCCATACTCCTTAAACATGCAAATATGTCAGCTAAAAATAAAAAAGGTTTTTAAAGACTCTCCCAGCCTTGCAGGAAGGGTTAGGGTTGAGCGTGTTCCAAAGCTTTGGACAAGCTTGGGTCACGCTGGTGATTCTTTTGAATCATCAAGACTAGTACGGACAGGGGACTGAGATAACAGAGACCAGTTTCACACAGGTCTGGGGGCTGGGGAGGCCACGGTCAAGCCGATAGGTGCTGCGGTTTGCAGATGGGGTCTTCTCACTGTGTCCTCCCTCACAAGGGGAGAGAACTCTCTGGGATCTTCTTACAAGAGCTCCAGTCCTATCCATGAGAAATTCTGATGGTGATCAAGTTACCTTCCATCCATCCCATCTCATCCTCCTACTGTACTCTGGCTTAGGATCTCTGGAAGGCATATGAACATTCAGTCCATTTCAACCTCACAGGGATGGATGTGACACCCAGAAGTCACAATCCATTGGTGATCAGACTTTTCTGCAAACCATTGCCTTCTTGAATGAAGTTTCTGTCATGGCGTTGCTCCATCATCACACGGCAGGTGGGTTGTACACTGGTGGTTTGTTTTATGGAGCTATTTGACTGTAAGCTTCATCCTTCTTACATGTAAATGACAGCAATTCCCCTTGAACTCAACCTGCTTTGTTTCTTCAGGAATACAGACAGAACTTCTGCCATCAGAATTTATCTGCATATTTGTACAATTTAAAACTGAACTTGCAAGGAAAGAAAGCTAGGACATGAAAACTAGAGCCCTAAAAAGTATTTCAGCTTTTCCATGTACATATATGACTTGCTTACCAAAAAGTCTGGCTCTGGTTTAAGATTAATACAAGCACTCCAGATATGAATGCAAATAGGAGAAAAACACCCTTATGCATCTCAGTTTTTTAAAAAATATTTTTACTTATTTGCAAGTAGAGAGAGAGAAGGGAGAAGGAGTGAGAACAGACATGTCAGGGCCTCTAGCCACTGCAAACTCCAGATACATGTGCCACTTTATGCATCTGGCTTCCCTGCGTACTGGGAAATAAAACCCAGGTTGCTAGGCTTTGCTGGCAAACGCCTTAACCTCCAAGCCATCTCTCCAGCTGTATCTCACTTTTAAGACCCAAGAAAAGAGGATATGTCTGGCTCTGTGGTGAGAAGGTAGGGAAAACAATGAAGCTACCTCATTTACCTATTCAAACAGGGCTAAAGTGGTTTAAGCATGGGCATCATGTGCCTTCAGAAATCTTGGTGTCTCTCATGCAGGCACTCAGCTGGGAACAACTTGTTTCCCCACCAATCTGGAGACATTCAACAGTGCGATACGCGTCTTAGACATCACACTTGGACGGAAGCAACACTGCTGGTGTCCGGTGGGTGGAGGCCAGCGTCATTACTCAGTACCGCAAATGCAGGGAGGGCGCGGTCCTCTGCCAGAGACTTATCCATCCCCGACTCCAGCAGTGCTCAGGACAAAGCCCTGGTCGCCTCTGTGGGGAAAGTGTCATCGTTTGTGTTTGCATTTGACAACATGCGGCGTCCAACTCCCCCGAAGCTCTAATTACCTGCTAGTGTGTGGCCGGGCCAGCCACCAGGTCCGCGCGCCTGGCCTCACCTCCCGCAGTTGCTCCATGGGCATGGATAGGTGATTACGCCAAAGTTCCAACACCTGGGCTTAGAGTTACATTGTGGACTCAGGTGTGCACTCCCTGGGACCCGGCCTCGGTTCTGTGTGTTTGCTCCCTGGGTCCTGCCCTTGTATTTCCACGGGCTGCTTGATCATCACAGGGCATGCTCATGCACATGATGTGGTTTTCCACCGCCAAGGTCATCTGCCAGCTCTCTGCTGCATGCATGTCCCTCATCCTGGGTGGCCAGGGGACTATGTATACCACCCAGGAACCTCTGCCTTCCCTAACAGTATGCTTCTGTCTGTGAGGGCTGCGAGTGTGGGTGACATGTTGCAGCTAAGAACGGGGAGGGGGACTGTGCCTCACTAGAAGGGGATGGGGAGGCAGGCCCATGGTCCCCAGCAGCTAGCCAACTTCTTGAACGCAGGTGGGCCATAAAAATATGAAGATGCTGAATTCCAGAGGCTGGAGGTGTCTCCCTGAGGCTGCCTGGCTTGTTTGCGGAACACCTGGGCATTCCTGGGATGGAAATTGCTCCTCTCCCGTGGGCTGAGTGAATAGCTTGCTCAGGCCCCACGTCGGAACTGCTCCGACTGAAGCAATTGCTCACAAGCAAAGCTGGCTCCGTGCTTCGGACTAGCTGTGGTTAGCACTTTAACTAGTCTAGCTAGAGCAAGGTGAAGTGGGGACACACACGCATATAAGGCAGAGAGCCAAAGCAGGCTCCTTCAGGGCCTCAAAGTTCGAGCTCATCACAGTGCCTGCCGAGGCCCGCGGTCCAGCGTCCTCTCTCGTCCCCTGGCCATCAGTGTATGTCAGATGGAGTCCAGCGCCATTGGGTTCCAACTACAGCCATCCTCGCTGTCCCTCTGACCCTAGCTACGTCCTGGGAAGAGATTCTGGATGTCCTCACTGCTCCTCCCTTTCCAGAATGCCTTCCGCTTCCGCCCTGCTGCTCTCCCCGGCTGAAGCCCCTCTCCCTGACTCCCTGCTGGCCCCAGCCGCTTGGCCTCTCCCAGTGGGACACCACTTCTCTGTCACCGAACTCCCCAGTCCATAGCTCCTGATGGGCCTGAGTGAGGCCTTGCCTGACCCTCGCGATCAGATTGCAAACATGCGCTCCTTACGGGGGTTGTGAGCACAGTGTGAAGGTTCACCCTGCCTCCTTTCCCATCATGGATGCCCTAGTGATTCAAGTTGTCCACCTGGGGTCCCCCCTTTGGGAATGGGGGCACTTCAGATGCATGTGCCATTTTGTACACATGGCTGTATGTGGGTACTGGGGAGCTGAACCTGGCTTTGCAGGCAAGCACCTTTAACCACGGAGTCATCCTGTTTCTTTTTCTTTTTCTTTTTTTGTTTACATGTGCATATATGGGCACCCTAGGATCTTTTGTTGCCAGACACAGAGCTTTGAGTTTGTCACAATAGATAGCAGCTTATAGGCCGAGCGTGCACATAGATTAAAGCCCAGATTCTACCCTGGACGGGATTGAGAGGCCTGACGAGAGGGGTAGGAGGGAGTGTCTCTCCCACCTCACACCAGCAGCAATACGGGCTATGGCGTGAGAAACCTCTCATGGTTCATTTCCCTGCCAAAATCGGATGGGCAGAGCTCAGGGTGAGGGAAGGAGACCTGAGCTCACCCTTCCCATGGCTAATTTTCAGAGGCACTCCACCTGGAAGATGAAGGTTTCCTTTAAGGGCTGAAACCTGTCCCTCCCAGGACTTGCACCGCATGGTCACGGGATGTGGGCGTGACAGGATTTTCATAGGACAACTACTGAAGTAGAGTACTTTGTGGCTCTGCGCTGGCTTCCTTTTAATATGCTGATGCAGATGAACTTTATTCAGGGCACCCACCGAAGGAGTCCATCCTTGGCTCTCTGCCTTAGCATGACGCCGTCCCCACTTCACCTCACTCAAGCCCCAGACTCTAGTCTCTCTGCACTTCCTTTTGATTCTTCTGTAAGGAGGCAAGGGAGGTAGAATTGGGCAGGATTTAAAGTGATTCTTTATCAGTGTCAAGGGAGGCAGGCCCGTGTAGTTGCTTGTTTATAGGGAAGATGATTTAGTGTCCTTATGACTCCGATGGGGCCTTTTATGAACTAGGCTTTAATGACTAGGAGGAAAATTAAAGTACCTTCCATAGTTGGTTGAGGAAAATATAGATGTCGAACTTTTACCATCTGTGATGGTTTGAATAGATGGCCCCCAATATATTCAGTTCTTTACTGTTTGTAGTTTGCATCTGCAGCCACCTGGCTGGAGGCAGTGCCACTGGGTGAATCTTAAGGTGTGGTGGTGGGTTTCAGATTTCAATCTAAAGATATGCAAAGTGTGCCTAGCTGGAGTTCCTGAAGTGTGCTGTGTGGCTTATAGCTTTTGGCTTTTTAGACTTGTGCTTCTTTCTGTCTGCTTGGACCTGTGAAGGCAGGCCAGCTTCTTCTGCCATTATGGAACTTGCCCTGGATCTGGAGCTTCAATACATCCCTTCCTCCATAACTGTGCCTGGTCTGGAAGTTTATCTCGGTGAACCTGAATCTGTCTGCTACACTATCCAAGGGAGTATAGCAGATATAAAATCAACCAAACCTTGTGTGTGTGTGCTTTTTTAATGGGAAGAAACGGCAAAAAACTCAAGGATTGCTTTTGACTTTGAATTTTTTATTTGAAATTCCAAATCAAAGGTTGCTGAGTCTCTTTCCTTTTAGAATTAAATCCCTGGACTATGTTCAGTGAAAGTGTTTCCTGTGGTCTTAACCATTCATTCCTCACACTTGTAGCAGCCTGGGTCCTCTGGTAAACAGTAGGATTCACTGGGGGAATTTCAATTTTTGTTCGTAGTTTTCATAGTTTTGAATTACTTGTGCACACGGTTTTAAGCCTTCCTGGCTTCATCCCTCTCATAGCTGTGTTTAGAACGCTGTGCAACCTGAACTTGGTATGTGGTTCAGAGCAGTAGTTTTATGTTCCCAAGTTCACGTAAGTCAGTGATGCCCTGCTAGATGGGAGCAAAACTCCCATGACCAGCGGAAGCTGGTACGGCTGGTGTCACCAGTTCCTTAGCTCTTTGCCCCTGCTTTGTCATCCTCCCACACCTTCTCTAAGGACTCTGTGGCTCACTTTTTTAATGGCTGGAAACTTCCCAGTTGATGTTGCAGCTCAGATGCATTCGTAGGTGCAGGGACAGGTAAGCCAGGATTCGGGGCTGGGCTGGGACTGTTCATAATGGCAACTGTGGGCGTTGGACCACGTATTTGTCCTATAAAAGCATCAAGGCACAGATTTTTTCTAAAAGGCAATGTCTTCTAATGATGCATATTTTCTGGATAAATTTAGCCAGCCAGGCTCCAGGGTTGAAATGTTGGCTTAGCTTGTTCAGTGTTCCTTGTCAGGACAGTAACCAGGGCTTCTGAATGGTGGAACACTTTTACAAAGCTGACGGGATAATTCTGCAGTATGGTATCTCATGCATCCTGGGACCCCGCCTTTAGAGTCTCTTTTTCCTCCATCTTATAGCCTCATTTCTAGTTTCCCAGGTTCAACACACACTCATTCCCACATAAATATACTAACAAAAATAGAAATTAAATAAAACAAAGCAATAAACACACAAAAAAAATCCCCTTCGGGTTAGGATTTGCCTTATGGGAGTTAAGATTTTTATTTTTAATTTTTTTCCTACCATACCCATGTGTGTGTGTATGTGTGATGTATGCACATGTGTGTGCAGACACATTTGACCCATGCTTCTGGGTGTTTCCTTGAAACAGAGCTTGCTGATTGTCAAGCCACAGTGATTCTCTGCTGTCTGCCTTTCACAGGACTGAGTTACAGACATGCGTGGCCATGACCAGCTGCTTACCTGGAATATGCGTGCTGGATACCCACTTACCTAATGGGCCATTTGCTCAGCCCTGACAAGGACGTGTTTTGAGGAGGACTTGGGAGATCTGGTGTTAGCAGAAAGCTTTATGCCAATCAGTTTACCCTTTTTTTTTTTTTTAATCTACTCATAACCAGAACATGGGAAGAAGCAGCAGTAGCAGATCAATCTGAACAGTGTCTGCACCAACGCACACCTCTCCCCAGGTGCTGACAAGGAACTCACACCACTTCTGGTGTGTTCACTAACTCACATCACTTCCAGGATGTTGACAATTAATTCATATCACTCCCCATGTGCTGACAAATAACTCATACCACTTCTGGTGTGATTGATAACTCATATCACTTCCAGTATATTGATAGGTAACTCACATCACTTCTGGTGTGGTAACAATTAACTCACTTCACTTCCAGTGTGATGACAACTCACATCATTTCTGGTGTGATCAGTGATTCACATCATTTCTAATATGATGAGAAGTAATTCACATCACTTCCAGTGTGAAGACACATAACTCATATCACTTCCAGTGTGATGACAATTCACATCACTTCCGGTGTCATGACAAGTGACTCACATCACTTCCAGTGTGATGACAATTCACATCACTTCCGGTGTGCTGGCACACTCTTGACATCTAGCATGTGTGCATGTGAAAGGAGTCACATGTGCTCCAGCACAAGTGTGCACGTAGCACTAAAGTAACCAAGACCGCCCTCAGACTCCTAGTTTCAGCGTGGGTGTGAGGGCAGTGTGTGACGAATTTGCCTAGGCCAGTCATCTCCTACAGTGACATTAATTAGCAACAGGGCATTGTGTCTCCTCATGTGCAGTTCAAGTTCATAGCAATGGCTGCCCAGCTCTGCAAATTCAGGCCAGGCAGGTACAGATCTCAGCAATTGTGGGGCTATGTTCCACTCAGAGGAGCAAGGTTAGTTCTGCTGTGGAGGCATGTTTGCTCTTAGTGAGAAGTTAGGCATATTTCATAGAACTACTCCCCATAGGAAAATGGGAAGCAGGGAGTATGAGAATCCTTCTCCAGCATAGGGATAACAGCGGCAGAATCATAAGGTCTTAGGAAAGAAAAAGTCTTTCAAATTCCATTTTCAATATTTTGTCAAGAGTGAAGGGAAAGCAGATGGCCATGTCTCCCCATGCTTAACTGCCACTTCTCTGCCCTGGTGGTTTAACAATGGTTAAAAGTAACAGTAGGGCTGGAGAGATGGCTTAGTGGTTAAGCGCTTGCCTGTGAAGCCTAAGGACCCCGGTTCGAGGCTCGGTTCCCCAGGTCCCACGTTAGCCAGATGCACAAGGGGGCGCACGCGTCTGGAGTTCGTTTGCAGAGGCTGGAAGCCCTGGCGCGCCCATTCTCTCTCTCTCCCTCTATCTGTCTTTCTCTCTGTGTCTGTCACTCTCAAATAAATAAATAAAAAAAAATTAAAAAAAATTATTAAAAAAAAAAAGTAACAGTAGTGTTTCGTTGTTTCAGTGACACATGTGAGTCATGCAACAGAACTTGTGACCCTGGTGATGAAGGAGGACGCTCCCATAGCCAGGGGTCAGGGGCTGGCAGATGAGACAACCCCTGGGTACCACCTGTAGGTACCGGATGAGAGCTGCGCACTGTGCTCAGGGTGCCTCAGAGAACAGACAAGATAAGAGGTGTTTACTCATTCCTGGGTGGGTAGTGTGGTGCCCTGAGCTCGTTTTGCATGGTTGCGTGTGGAGGGGTAGAGGGCATAGGGAACCTGGCTTTCCCCTGGAGCTCACAGCCAACAGAATGGTAAGCCACCCCACATAGCCTGTGGGAAAGGCCACATTATTACTTGTGGCTTCAGTGACAAATTAACACAGACTTGGGGGCTTACTACAACAGAAATGTATTCTTTAACAAACCCTTGAGGCCAGATGCTCAAAGGCAAGGGGTTGGCACTGCCAGGCTCCATCTAGAGAATCTGCTCTTGGCATGTTCCACCTCTGTCTGGTTCTCAGCAATACTTGGCATTCCTCAGCTCTGCCTGCATCGCTCCAACTTCTGCCTCTGTCTTCTTTCCTTTCTTTTCTCTTATTTTCCTTTTCGTGGGGGAAGAGTATGTGTAGTGTCTTGTGTGTGTGTGTGTGGTGTGGTGTGTGCGTGGTGTATGTGCTTGTGTGTGAAGGTGCACGCACGTGCCTGTGCATATATGTGCAGAGCTTGAGGAGACTGTCACGTGTCCTCCTCTGTCTCTCATCTGCTTCATTTTCTTGAGACAGAGTCCTTGAGACAGGACTGGGGTTGCAGGCACCGGTGGCCATATCCAGCTGTCCTGTGTCCTCTTTCCCTTTGCCCGGCTCTCTGTCCTCCATGTGAGTGTGCCTCATCTGCTCCCGCCCATCTTTCCTGTGAGGACATATGCAAGGGCACCCAGCCCCCCTCCAGACAAGCCAGGATGAGCGCAACCTCCCAAGATCCTAACATCTTTTTCCACAGAAAGGACAAAGTTTTGGGGATTAAGACTCAGACACACATGTGCTGTGTGGGCAGCATTTAACTCCTACAAGGTGAGCAAAGAAAAGCCTCTGCTCAGCACCCTTGTGGTGGGAGGAAGAAGCTGGGGTGTCAGGAGGGTGAAAGGCAGCAAGAGGAGGGTTGGTCACAGTGGGGAAGGAGAAAAGTGGCCTGAGTCGTTGTTGACAAAGCAAACACAGCTCGTTTAGCATAATTTGAAGTCTCTGAAGGATTTTAAGAAGGGGAGGAGCAGACTGAAGTTATGTGATGGCCACTCTGGGAGCTGTGTGGCCCGCGTGCGTATCTGGGCAGGCGGGGAAAGCATACTAACGGGCCACTGCACCACCTGGGTGGGAAGTCCTGGCATGGAGGTGGGTAGGGTGGCAGACGCCTGACTGCAAGAGGGAAGCTCGCGGGGGCTGTTGAGTGGGTGCCCGTCCTTGTGCGCTGCCCCCAGGTGGAGGGGTAAGCCGCTGTGTGGATGGCAGAATTATCCAGAAACCATATTTGTGCAGGGACCACAGATTCAGCTTTGGGTTTTCAGAGCCAGAGATGTGCTTGGACATGTGACGAGGTCTCAGAAGGCGAGGTCTGACCTGGGGAGGGCTTGGGTGGGTTGTTTGGCTGTGGGTGAGTGGGCCCCATGAAAATGTATGAGTTGTCTCAAAAGGAAGTGAGAAGAGGTCAGGGCAGCCGCAGGAGTGCCAGGGAGCCCCTGACCAGGAGACAGAGGTGGCAAGAAAACCATAGGGAGGACTGGGGCGGGGACAGCAAGAGAGCGGTGTGGGGAAGGAGGAAGGGTGAGCGGATACAGCCTGGAGCTAGCTCAGGAGCCCCAATCTACCTGCCTGGAGCCCCACAGCAGGGGATGCTGCTGGCTGTGGTTCACATGGGAGAAACGGGTCGGGGAGCCGGCCCAAGGGGTGACCTTCCTGTCCCGAGGCAAAGCTCTGCCTTCCGCATCTCTTTGTGGTCTTTCCACTGCGCCACGTTCCCTGCAAAGGGCACATCTGAAAGGCCCCTGTGCTGCCCCAGGCCTAGCGTTACTCCAGGGCCGACTGGACGCGTTGGCAGCAAGTGCGGTCAACTTACTGGACAGGACAACACTGCCACTGCCACTGCTCTCCAAGGTGCTTGGGCTGAATAACACCTTTTCATTATTGGCTTTGCTTTCGTAAGTTTTCCTGAGGCCCAGACATCTGCCAGTAACGTGGAGGCATTGTGGAGAGGATTTAGGATTCACATTATACCCTTTTGAGGGTTTATTGCATATTATAGTGACGCCTAGTGGTTTCTCCTCCAAACTGAAATTCAGCATTAAAAGGGAAGAAAGCATGAAAAATGGGAATAATAAGAGAGTAAAGAAATGTAGCAAAAGGAGAGATGCATTACGAATCATGTTTCAGGCTGAAGAGATGGCTCAGTGGGGAAAGTGCATGAGGTGTGAAATTCAAATCTCTGGCGCCAAGGGCTGGAGCGATTTAACAGTTAAGGCATTTGCCTGCAAAGCCGAAGGACCCAGGTTGTACTCCCCAGGACCCATGTTAGCCAGATGCACAAGGGGGCGCATGCATCTGGAGTTTGTTTGCAGTGGCTGGAAGCCCAGGCATGCCCATTCTCTCTCTCTCTCCCTCTTTCTCTGTCAAATAAATGAATGAATAAAAATAAAATATTTTTAAAAAGATTAAAAAAATAGAAAAAAGCAATCTGGCACTTTTGTAAAATGTCTGGAATGGTGGCGCAGCCCTGTAATCTCCGTGCTGGAGGGGCAGAGACTGAGCGAGGATTTCCTAGGGCTTGCTGGCTAATGCGTCTTGCTGAATCAGTGAGCTCTAGGTTCAGCAAGAGAGCTTGTCTCGAAGAAAAAGATGCAGAGAGACT